>NC_084630.1:12500430-12840430 GCF_033978795.1 Nerophis ophidion | reverse complement strand
CTGTAAACGGACTCTCGCTGCTGTGTTGGATCCGCTTTGGACTGGACTCTTGCGACTGTGTTGGATCCATTATGGATTGAACTTTCACAGTATCATGTTAGACCCACTCGACATCCATTGCTTTCCTCCTCTCCAAGGTTCTCATAGTCATCATTGTCACCGACGTCCCACTGGGTCATTATTGTCACCGATGTCCCACTGGGTGTGAGTTTTCCTTGCCCTTATGTGGGCCTACCCGAGGATGTCGTAGTGGTTTGTGCAGCCCTTTGAGACACTAGTGATTTAGGGCTATATGAGTAAATATTGATTGATTGATTGATTGACTTCCCTCAGACACTGGTTTCAAGACACCCCTGGACACACCCGTTTGACTATCAGGTACTATTTAATCTCACTAAAACACTAGCAACACAATAGATAGATAAGGGATTTCCCAGAATTATCCTAGTAAATGTGTCTAAAAACATCTGAATCAGTCACAATGCAATCGCCTTTTTTTTTTCTTTTTTTTCTAGTCCTTCGCTATCAATATCATCATCCACAAATTTTTCATCCTCGCTCAAATTAATTGGGAATTTGTCGTTTTCTCAGTCCGAATAGCTCCCATTAAAAACAATGTGTGAATGTGTGTGTGAATGGGTGAATGTGGAAGTAGTGTCAAAGCGCTTTGAGTACCTTGAAGGTAGAAAAGCGCTATACAAGTACAACCCAATGTGAGGACGTGAGGAGCCCTCACCCTTGTGACGTCATCGTCTGCTACTTCTGGTAAAAGCAAAGCTTTTTTATCAGCAACAAAAGTTGCGAACTTTATCGTGGATGTTCTCTACTAAATCCTTTCAGCAAAAATATGGCAATATCACGAAATGATCAAGTATGACACATAGAATGGACCTGCTATCCCCGTTTGAATGAGAGAATCTCATTTCAGTAGGCCTTTAAATAGACGCCCCTTTTAGACCAGTTGATCTGCCGTCTCTTTCCTGGTCTGCTTCCTTCTCCTGCGTGGAGAGGTTATCAGGTGACCACAGATGAGGCGCCGGATGTTCAAAGTCGGGGCCCGGGGTGGACCACTCAACTGTGGATCAGTTGGGGACGTCTCTGCGCTGCTGACTTGTCCCCACTCAAGATGATCTCCTGCTGGCCCCACTATGGACGGGACTCTCGCTACTATATTGGATCCACTATGGACTGGACTCTCACGCTATTACTAGATCCACTCGACATCCATTACACCGGTCGCTTGGGGGGGATGGGGGGTCCTAATTACACACACCATTGAATACTTGTATCTCTGACTACGGTAGCCGTAATGGGCCGACAATCCATCAAGCGGTGCGCCGTCAAGGTCATACTACAACATTTTGACGGATTTTTGAGTGCCCTGTGTAATGTTCTTTATTTTCAATGGAACATTTAAAGTTTGGGAGACATCTTTGCGCTGCCGACCCGTCTCCGCTTGAGATGGTTTCCTGCTGGCTCCACTATGGACGGGACTCTCGCTACTATATTGGATCCACTATGGACTGTACTCTAACTGTTATGTTGGATCTACTATGGACTGGACTTCCACAATATCATGTTAGACCCGCTCGACATCCATTGCTTTCGGTCTCCCCTAGGCGGGCGGAGGGGTCCTCTATGTGGTTCTCTCCAAGGTTTCTCATAGTCACTGTCACCGACGTTCCACTGGGGTGAGTTTTTCTTTTCCTTGCCCTTATGTGGGCTCTGTACCGAGGACGTCGTTATGGTTTGTCCAGCCCTTTGAGACACTTGTGATTTTGGGTTATATGAATAAACATTGTTTGATTGATTGAAGACTAAAGGTAATTTAAAGGGCTACTGAAATGAGATTTTCTTATTTAAACGGGGATAGCAGGTCCATTCTATGTGTCATACTTGATCATTTCGCGATATAGCCATATTTTTGCTGAAAGGATTTAGTAGAGAACATTGAGGATAAAGTTTGCAACTTTTGGTGCTGATAAAAAAAACCTCGCCTTTACTGGAAGTCGCAGACGATGACGTCACAAGGGTGAGGGCTCCTCACGTCCTCACATTGTTTTTAATGGGAGCCTCCAGCAGCAAGAGCTATTCGGACCGAGAAAACGACAATTTCCTCATTAATTTGAGCGAGGATGAAAGATTCGTGGATGATGCTATTGTTAGCGAAGGACTAGAAAAAAAAATAAATAAATAAAAAGCCACGGCTCCGGGTGGCGGCAGTGTGAGCGTTTCAGATGTAATTAGTTACATTTACTAGGATAATTCTGGAAGATCCCTTATCTGCTTCTTGTTTTATTGTGTTTTAGTGAGATTGTAAAGACATACCTCGAGGTCGGATGGCTGCGGTGAACACGCAGTGTCTCAGAGAGAAGCCGAGGAGCCAAGCTCACAGCTGCCTTTTAAACAGCTACTGCAGGAGGACGAATAATCCAATGATGTCTCCGGTAAGATATATAACACAATTTTCCCTTCCAAAAACATGCTGGTTGACGTAGAGCAGAGGCGCTCACACTTTTTCTGCAGGCGAGCTACTTTTCAATTGACCAAGTCGAGGAGATCTACCTCATTCCTATTTATAATTTATATTTATTTATTTATGAAAGAGACATTTTTGTTAACAAGTTAATGGTGTTTAATGATAATACAAGCATGTTTAACACACATAGATTCCTTTCTTTCATGAAGACAAGAATATAAGTTGGTGTATTTGATTCTGATGACTTGCATTGATTGGAATTAGACAGTGGTGCTGATAACGTCCGCATTTTCAAATGGAGGAAAAAAAAAGTCCTCCTTTCTGTCCAAAACCACATGAAAGTGGTTAGATTTGGCATCTCATTTGTCCAACTTGCATACTCGTTTTTAAACACTTTGTTATGAGAGTAGCATATGTGTGTGGCCCTTTAATGTCTGGCAGCAGGTGAGTGACGTCAGTGAGTGTGCGGGTGGGCAAGCAAGTGAGAAAGCGGTCGCTGAGGGCGGGGGAGAAATACATTGGCATCAAACTCCGTAGCTTGCTAGCTTTCTGAGACTCTTATTTTGTTAGCACAGGCAGGATGAAACAGGTCTTTTATGGAGAAGACAGGAACTGTGCAGTCGGTCTTTAGAGTTTTGACAGTAGGTACGGAGTCTCTAGAAATAAAATGTGTTTCTCTGCGTCCGCCCTGTTAGTGATTTTTTTCTTAAATATGAGCTCGCAGCAGCCAGCGTCATCTCACAAGATCCTCGGGTGCCGAGAATGTCAAACAACTGACGAAAGTGAAGTCTTGGTATGATTGATGATTGCTCATTTTTATGTCTATTTTTTAATGCCTGGCTTGAGATCGACTGACACACCCTCCGAGATCGACCAGTCGATCGCGATCGACGTAATGGGCACCCCTGACGTAGAGAAACATGTTCGCTTGGACCGCTCTGTGTTAAAAACAAAGAAACACCGGCTGTGTCTCGGTGCTAAAGACAGCTGCAATGCACCACTTTCCACCAACAGCATTGTTCTTTATAGTCTCCATTATTAATTGAACAAATTGCAAAAGATTCAGCAACACAGATGTCCAAATTACTTTGTAATCATGCGATGAAAATAGGTGACTTTTAGCCGTAACTGGTGCTGAGCTAATATTTCCTGACAGTCCCGCGCACGTGTCATCATTCCGCGACGTTTTCAACAAGAAACTCCGCGGGAAATTTAAAATTGCAATTTAGTCAACTAAAAAGGCCGTATTGGCATGTGTTGCAATGTTAATATTTCATCATTGATATACGAAGTTCCTGCAGTCCTGGGTTCAAATCCAGGCTCGGGATCTTTCTGTGTGGAGTTTGCATGTTCTCCTCGTGAATGCGTGGGTTCCCTCCGGGTACTCCGGCTTCCTCCCACCTCCAAAGACATGCACCTGGGGATAGGTTGATTGGCAACACTAAATTGGCCCTAGTGTGTGAATGTGAGTGTGAATGTTGTCTGTTTATCTGTGTTGGCCCTGCGATGAGGTGGCGACTTGTCCAGGGTGTACCCTGCCTTCTGCCCGATTGTAGCTGAGATAGGCGCCAGCGCCCCCCGCGACCCCGAAAGGGAATAAGCGGTAGAAAATGGATGGATGGATGGATGATATATAAACTATCAGACTGCTTGGTTGGTAGTAGTGGGTTTCAGTAGGCCTTTAGAAACATCACTGCACATCATAATGGCAGCAACACTTTCCATCTTAAAGATGTAAAAAAATGTTTTGGGAATGTCCGGCGGGCCGGATTGAAAAGCTTAACGGGCCGCATGTGGCCCCCGGGCCTTAATATGCCCAGGTCTGTTCTAGCCTGTCATTTATCCACGCGGGCGTCAGACAAAGCGTCTCAATGGCACCTCGCTCCCCTAAAACAGTAAAATAAAAAAACAAGCCCCACACCTCACACACCCCCTGTAATGATGTGGGCTGCTGCAAGGGGCCTCGGGGCTGTGTGTCTCCTCTCAAATTAGAGAGGAGATGCAGCAGATGATAACTAGAGGAGGAGGATGTGCGTGGGACGCAGCGAGAGCGAAGAAGAGTGCAGGTTCAAAGGACTAATGACCTGTATGGGAGGGTAGCAGTAATGGAGGTCATGTGGAGCAGCAACTTTAGAGGTAAAGAAAGGGGGACAAGAAAGGAGACTTTAAAGGCCTACTGAAACCCACTACTACCCACCACGCAGTCTGATAGTTTATATATCAATGATGAAATATTAACATTGCAACACATGCCAATACGGCCTTTTTTAGTTTTCTAAATTACAATTTTAAATTTCCCGGGAGTTTCGTCTTGGAAACGTCGTGTAATGATGACGTGTACGCAAGACATCACGCGTTTTTAGGAAGAATGAGCGCTGCGCACACACACAGCTAAAAGTCGTCTGCTTTATCGGCATAATTACACAGTATTTTGGAGATCTGTGTTGCTGAATCTTTTGCAATTTGTTCAATTAATATTGGAGAAGTCAAAGGAAAAAGATGGAGTTGGGAAGATTTAGCCTTTAGCCACACAAACACACGGTGATTCCTTGTTTAAAATTCCCGGAGGTGAACATTTATTATGGATCACAGTGCGGTCAAGCGAACATGAATCCAGACCAAATGTCAACCAGCAGTTTTCGGTGAGAAAATTGTGGTTAATAATTAGCTTCCTACCGGAGAAAAGCTGAGCTTGGGCCGTCCATGAAGCTGCCGTCGACTCCCCTGAGACATTGGCGTCAAGACACCCGTGGACGTACACCTTCGACTATCAGGTACTGTTAAACTCACTAAAATACTAGCAACACAATAGAAAAATAAGGGATTTTCCACAATTATCCTAGTAAATGTGTCTAAAAACATCGGAATCCGTCCCAAAGCAATCGCGTTTTTTTTTTTAAGTCATTTATTTATTTATTTTCTAGTCCATCGCTATCAATATCCTCAAACACGAATCTTTCATCCTCGCCCAATTAAATGGGGAAATTGTCGTTTTCTCGGTCCAAATAACACTTTTTGTTGGAGGCTCCAATTAAAAACAATGTGAATATGTGAGGAGCCCCCACACTTGTGACGTCATCGTCTGCGACTTCCGGTAGAGGCAGGGCTTTTCTCTTAGCACCTAAAGTTGCGAACTTTATCGTGGATGTTTTCTACTAAACCCTTTCAGCAAAAATATGGCAATATCGCAAAATGATCACGTATGACACATAGAATGGACCTGATATCCCCATTTAAAAAAGGAAATCTCATTTCAGTAGGACTTTAACTGCTTGTTTGAGCAAAAAGGACCGAAAGGTACTTCATTTGCTTATCCTATTAAAAAAAAAAAAGAGTGGTGCCAGGAAACTTTGTTTGCTGCTAAACTGTCAAAGCACGATCACGGCATGTGAATAGTGAGGATGTGGTGAGGAGTGGGGGACAAAAAAAAAAGGAAAAAATATGCAGAAAGTCTGTAAGAATATTTTTTGCTTCACGCTGCCTTCCTGTTGTCACGACTCCCAGGAGGGATGGATGGGTGGAGCAATCCAAATACCGGTTTTATTGATACCAAGGGCAGTATCAGTAATGGAACCCTAGTGCTGTAGTGCAGTGGTTCTCAACCTTATGTCAGTGATGTACCCCCTGTGAACATTTTTTTCAATTCAAGTACCCCCTAATCAGAGCAAAGCATTTTTGGTTGAAAAAAAGAGATAAAGAAGTAAAATACAGCACTATGTCATCAGTTTCTGATTTATTAAATTGTATAACAGTGCAAAATATTGCTCATTTGTACTGTAGTGGTCTTTCTTGAACTATTTGGAAAGAAAAGATAAAAATAACAAAAAACTTGTTGAAAAATAAACAAGTGATTCAATTATAAATAAAGACTTGTACACATAGAAGTAATCATCAACTTAAAGTGCCCTCTTTGGGGATTGTAATAGAGATCCATCTGGATTCATGAACTTCATTCTAAACATTTCTTTACAAAAAAAGAAATCTTTAACATCAATATTTATGGAACATGTCCACAAAAAATCTAGCTGTCAACACTGAATATTGCATTCTTGCATTTCTTTTCACAGTTTATGAACTCACATTCATATTTTGTTGAAGTATTATTCAATAAATATATTTATAAAGGATTTTTTTAATTGTTGCTATTTTTAGAATATTAAAAAAAAAAATCTCACGTACCCCTTGGCATACCTTCAAGTACCCCCAGGGGTACGCGTACCCCCATTTGAGAACCACTGCTGTAGTGTGATGAGATTTATATTTTTCAGGTCTTGTCTATGCTTATTTTTGACAAATATCTGTGTTGTCTTGTTGTTGTTTATATTATCAAATTGTTGATCGTATTATATGTATTGTTCTATTGAGAGGGACAAGCGGTGGAAAATAGGTGGAGGTATGTTTCGGAACAAAAACTCACACATAATGTTATAATGGTACTTTATATTGCCAAAAATATTTGGCCACCCATTCACATGATGATAACCAGGTGTCCTAATCACTTGGCCCGGCCAAAGGTGTGTTAAATCAAGCACTTAGGCATGGAGACTGTTTCTACAAACATTTGTGAAAGAATGGGCCGCGCTCAGTGATTTTCAGCGTGGATCTGTCATAGGATGCCACACGTGCGACAAATCCAGTCGTGAAATTTCCTCACTCCTAAATATTCCAAAGTCAACTTCAAGAAATGTGAAGAGTTTGGGAACTGACAGAGAGGGGTCAGCGGATGATGAAGAGCATTGTGCAGAAAGTCTTTGCACAGTCAGTTGCTACAGAGCTCCAAACTTCGTGTGACCTTCCAATTAGCCCACGTACAGTACGCAGAGAGCTTCATGGAATGGGTTTCCATGGCCGAGCAGCTGCATCTAAGCCATACGTCACCAAGTCCAATGCAAAGCGTGAGATGCAGTGGTGTAAAGCACGTCGCCACTGGACTTTAGAGCAGTGGAGACGCCTTCTCTGGAGTGATGAGTCATGCTTTTCCATCTGGCAATCTGATGGACCAGTCTGGGTTCGGAGGTTGCCAGAAGAAGGCTACATTTCGCTGCATTGTGGCGAGTGGGACACTTGGTGGAGGAGGAATTATGGTGTGGGGTTGTTTTTCAGGAGTTGGGCTTGGCCCCTTCGTTCCAGTGAAAGGAACTTTGAATGCTACAGGATACCAAAACATTTTGGACAATTCCAAGGGATGGCACTTCAAGTTCATATGTGAGTAAAGGCAGCTGGCCAATATAGTGTATAAGTGTTATAATGAAGGCAACACATGACGTAAGTGTCCATATTAGTTATATTAGTCTACTATCAAAATGACTTTAAAAGTATTATATAAGTGTTATAATGAAGGCAACACATGACGTAAGTGTCCATATTAGCTATAATTAGCCTACTATCAAAATGACTTTAAAAGTATTATATAAGTGTTATAATGAAGGCAACACATGATGTAAGTATCTATATTAGCTAATTAAGCCTACTATCAAAATGACTTTAAACGTCTTATATAAGTGTTATAAAAAAGGCAAAACATGATGTAAGTTTCTATATTAGCTATATTAGCCTACTAACAAAATGCCTTTGAAAGTATTATACAAGTGTTATAATGAAGGCAACACATGATGTAAGTGTCCATATTAACTATATAAGCCTACTATCAAAATTACTTTAAACGACTTATGTAAGTGTTATAATAAAGGCAACACATGATGTAATGGTCCATATCAAATGTATTAGCCTACTATCAAAACGACTTTAAAAGTCTTATATAAGTGTTATAATGAAAGCAACACATGATGTAAGTGTCTATATTAGCTATATAACCCTACTATCAAAATGACTTTAAACATCTTATATAAGTGTTATAATAAAGGCAAAACATGATGTAAGTGTCTATATTAGCTGTATTAGCCTACTATCAAAATGACTGTAAAAATCTTATACAAGTGTTATAATGAAGGCAACACATGATGTAAGTGTCTATATTAGCTATTTAAGCCTACTATCAAAATGACTTTAAACGTCTTATTTAAGTGTTATAAAAAAGGCAAAACATGATGTAAGTTTCTATATTAGCTATATTAGCCTACTAAGAAAATGCCTTTGAAAGTATTATACAAGTGTTATAATGAAGGCAACACATGATGTAAGTGTTCATATTAATTATATAAGCCTGCTATCAAAATTACTTTAAACGACTTATGTAAGTGTTATAATAAAGGCAACACATGATGTAATGGTCCATATCAGATGTATTAGCCTACTATCAAAACAACTTTAAAAGTCTTATATAAGTGTTATAATGAAAGCAACACATGATGTAATTTTCTATAATAGCTATATAACCCTACTATCAAAATGACTTTAAATATCTTATATAAGTGTTATAATAAAGGCAAAACATGATGTAATTGTCTATATTAGCTGTATTAGCCTACTATCAAAATGACTATAAAAATCTTATACAAGTGTTATAATGAAGGCAACACATGATGTAAGTGTCCATATTAGCTATTTAAGCCTAATATCAAAATGACTTTAAACATCTTATATAAGTGTTATAATAAAGGCAAAACATGATGTAATTGTCTATATTAGCTGTATTAGCCTACTAACAAAATGACTATAAAAATCTTATACAAGTGTTATAATGAAGGCAACACATGATGTAAGTGTCTATATTAGCTATTTAAGCCTACTATCAAAATGACTTTAAACGTCTTATATAAGTGTTATACTAAAGGCAAAACACGATATAAGTTTCTATATTAGCTATATTAGCCTACTAACAAAATGACTTTGAAAGTATTATACAAGTGTTACAATGAAGGCAACACATTATGTAAGTGTCCATATCAACTATATTAGCCTACTATCAAAATAACTTTAAACGTCTTATATAAGTGTTATAATAAAGGCAACACATGATGTAATGGTCCATATCACATGTATTAGCCTACTATCAAAACGACTTTAAAAGTCTTATATAAGTGTTATAATGAAAGCAACACATGATGTAAGTTTCTATAATAGCTATATAACCCTGCTATAAAAATGACTTTAAACATCTTATATAAGTGTTATAATAAAGGCAAAACATGATGTAATTGTCTATATTAGCTGTATTAGCCTACTATCAAAATGACTATAAAAATCTTATACAAGTGTTATAATGAAGGCAACACATGATGTAAGTGTCTATATTAGCTATTTAAGCCTACTATCAAAATGACTTTAAACGTCTTATATAAGTGTTATAATAAAGGCAAAACATGATGTAAGTTTCTATATTAGCTGTATTAGCCTACTATCAAAATGACTTTGAAAGTATTATACAAGTGTTACAATGAAGGCAACACATGATGTAAGTGTCCATATCAATTATATTAGCCTACTATCAAAATTACTTTAAACGACTTATGTAAGTGTTATAATAAAGGCAACACATGATGTAAGTGTCCATATTAGATGTATTAGCCTACTATCAAAACGACTTTAAAAGTCTTATATAAGTGTTATAATGAAAGCAACACATGATGTAAGTTTCTATAATAACTATATAACCCTACTATCACAATGACTTTAAACATCTTATATAAGTGTTATAATAAAGGCAAAACATGATGTAAGTGTCTATATTAGCTGTATTAGCCTACTATCAAAATGACTATAAAAATCTTATACAAGTGTTATAATGAAGGCAACACATGATGTAAGTGTCTATATTAGCTATTTAAGCCTACTATCAAAATGACTTTAAACGTCTTATATAAGTGTTATAAAAAAGGCAAAACATGGTGTAATGGTCCATATCAGATGTATTAGCCTACTATCAAAACGACTTTAAAAGTCTTATATAAGTGTTATAATGAAAGCAACATATGATGTAAGTTTATATAATAGCTATATAACCCTACTATCACAATGACTTTAAACATCTTATGTAAGTGTTATAATAAAGGCAAAACATGATATAAGTTTCTATATTAGCTATATTAGCCTACTATCAAAATGACTTTGAAAGTATTATACAAGTGTTATAATGAAGGCAACACATGATGTAAGTGTCTATATTAGCTATTTAAGCCTACTATCAAAATGACTTTTAACGTCTTATATAAGTATCATAATATAGGCAAAACATGATATAAGTTTCTATATTAGCTATATTAGCCTACTATCAAAATGACTTTGAAAGTATTATACAAGTGTTATAATGAAGGCAACACATGATGTAAGTGTCCATATTAACTATATAAGCCTACTATCAAAATTACTTTAAACGACTTATGTAAGTGTTATAATAAAGGCAAAACATGATGTAATGGTCCATATCAGATGTATTAGCCTACTATCAAAACGACTTTAAAAGTCTTATATAAGTGTTATAATGAAAGCAACACATGATGTAAGTTTCTATAATAGCTATATAACCCTACTATCAAAATGACTTTAAACATCTTATATAAGTGTTATAATAAAGGCAAAACATGATGTAATTGTCTATATTAGCTGTATTAGCCTACTATCAAAATGACTATAAAAATCTTATACTAGTGTTATAATGAAGGCAACACATGATGTAAGTGTCCATATTAACTATATAAGCCTACTATCAAAATTACTTTAAACGACTTATGCAAGTGTTATAATAAAGGCAACACATGATGTAATGGTCCATATCAGACGTGTTAGCCTACTATCAAAACGACTTTAAAAGTCTTATATAAGTGTTATAATGAAAGCAACACATGATGTAAGCGTCTATATTAGCTAATTAAGCCTACTATCAAAATGACTTTAAACGTCTTATATAAGTGTTATAAAAAAGGCAAAACATGATATAAGTTTCTATATTAGCTATATTAGCCTTCTAACAAAATGCCTTTGAAAGTATTATACAGGTGTTATAATGAAAGCAACACATGATGTAAGTGTCCATATTAACTATATAAGCCTACTATCAAAATGACTTTAAACGACTTATGTAAGTGTTATAATAAAGGCAACACATGATGTAATGGTCCATATCAGATGTATTAGCCTACTATCAAAACGACTTTAAAAGTCTTATATAAGTGTTATAATGAAAGCAACACATGATGTAAGTTTCTATAATAGCTATATAACCCTACTATCAAAATGACTTTAAACATCTTATATAAGTGTTATAATAAAGGCAAAACATGATATAAGTTTCTACATTAGCTATATTAGCCTACTATCAAAATAACTATAAAAATCTTATACAAGTGTTACAATGAAGGCAACACATGATGTAAGTGTCCTTATCAACTATATTAGCCTACTATCAAAATGAATTTAAAGGTTTTATATAAGTGTTATAATGAAGGCAACACATGATGTAAGTGTCCATATCAGATGTGTTAGCCTACTATCAAAATGACTTTAAAAGTCTTATATAAGTGTTATAATGAAAGCAACACATGATGTAAGTTTCTATAATAGCTATATAACCCTACAATCAAAATGACTTTAAACATCTTATATAAGTGTTCTAATAAAGGCAAAACATGATGTAAGTGTCTATATTAGCTGTATTAGCCTACTATCAAAATGACTATAAAAATCTTATACAAGTGTTATAATGAAGGCAACACATGATATAAGTGTCTATATTAGCTAATCAAGCCTACTATCAAAATGACTTTAAACGTCTTATATAAGTGTTATAAAAAAGGCAAAACATGATGTAAGTTTCTATATTAGCTGTATTAGCCTACTATCAAAATGACTATAAAAATCTTATACAACTGTTATAATGAAGGCAACACATGATATAAGTGTTTATATTAGCTAATCAAGCCTACTATCAAAATTACTTTAAACGTCTTATATAAGTGTTATAAAAAAGGCAAAACATGATGTAAGTTTCTATATTAGCTGTATTAGCCTACTAACAAAATGCCTTTGAAAGTATTATACAAGTGTTATAATGAAGGCAACACATGATGTAAGTGTCCATATTAACTATATTAGCCTACTATCAAAATGACTTTAAACATCTTATATAAGTGTTATAATGAAGGCAACACATGATGTAAGTGTCCATATCAGCTATATAAGCCTACTATCAAAGGTGACTCAAATCTTTGTTGACAGAAATGTTGTATTCTAGTTTTTATTCTATAAATTTGTGCAACATTGAAAATCATTAGTAAAATGGAGGCTTCTCAAAGGGTGAGACCCTGGGGGAGTCCCCACATCTGCGGTCCCCTCTGAGGTTTCCCGTTGTGCCCAGTGGGTCGAGTTTTTTTTTTGCTCTGATCTGGGATCGGAGCCAAGGATGTTGCTGTGGCTTGTGCAGCCCTTTGAGACATCCTTGATAAAGGGCTATACAAATAAACTTTGATTGATTGATTGATTGATTGATTGATTGATTGATTGATTAAAGCCAGGGGAGATCTTATTTGATAAAGTTATTTATGATTTTTGGCCACTGTAACATTACACACGGTTTGAACAGCAACACTGTGTTTGAATATAGGAAAATAAAACACAGTACTTTAATCAAGTGATTCTTTGGTGACCTACTAGAGCAGGGGTGTCAAACTCAAATACAGAGTGGGCCAAAATTCTAAACTGAACAAAGCTGCGGGCCAAAGTTGAACTATTTAACCTTTTAATAGGGACCCAAACAAGTTTTGCATTGAATATTGAACAAGCAAGGCTTATATAACTTTATACTGACATGCAAAATCGAGGTTTGTTTGTAGCGGGGGTGTATATTGTAGTGTCCCGGAAGAGTTAATGCTGCAAGTGGTTCTGGGTATTTGTTCTGTTGTGTTGATGTTGTGTTACAGTGCGGATGTTCTCCCGAAATGTGTTTGTCATTCTTGTTTGGTGTGGGTTCACAGTGTGGTGTAACAGTGTTAAAGTTGTTTATAAGGCCACCCTCAGTGTGACTTGTATGGCTGTTGACCAAGTATGCCTTGCATTCACTTGTGTGTGTGTGTGTGTGTGTGTGTGTGTGTGTGTGTGTGTGTGTGTGTGTGTGTGTGTGTGTGTGTGTGTGTGTGTGTGTGTGTGTGTGTGTGTGTGTGTAGAATCCGCATATATTAAGTAACTGGGCCGGCACGCTGATTGTATGGCGGAAAACCGGACATGATAACAGGTTGTAGGGGATGCTAAAAGCAGTACCTTTAAGGCAGGGGTGCCCACACTTTTTCTGCAGGCGAGCTACTTTTCAATTGACCAACTCGAGGGGATCTACCTCATTTATATATATCATTTATATTTATTTATTTATGAAAGAGACATTTTTGTAAACAAGTTAAATGTGTTTAATGATAATACAAGCATGTGTAACACATATAGATGTCTTTCTTTCACAAAGACAAGAATATAAGTTGGTGTATTACCTGATTCTGATGACTTGCATTGATTGGAATCAGACAGTAATGATGATAACGCCCACATTTTCAAATGGAGGAGAAAAAAAGTTGTCCTTTCTGTACAATACCACATGAAAGTGGTTAGTTTTTGGCATCTAATTCATCCAGCTTCCATACACTTTACAAGAAAAACATTGGCGGCAAATTCCGGAGCTTGCTTGATTGACATTCACGGCACCCGAGGGTCTTTTGAGATGACGCTGGCTGCTGCCAGTTCATTATTATGAAAAAATGACAGAGAGGAAGGCGAGAAACACTTTTTATTTCAACAGACTTTCGCGCCGTCCCTTCCGTCAAAACTCTAAAGGCCGACTGCACATTTCCTATCTTCAATCAATCAATCAATCAATGTTTACTTATATAGCCCTAAATCACTAGTGTCTCAAAGGGCTGCACAAACCACTACGACATCCTCGGTAGGCCCACATAAGGGCAAGGAAAACTCACACCCAGTGGGACGTCGGTGACAATGATGACTATGAGAACCTTGGAGAGGAGGAAAGCAATGGATGTCGAGCGGGTCTAACATGATACTGTGAAAGTTCAATCCATAATGGATCCAACACAGTCGCGAGAGTCCAGTCCAAAGCGGATCCAACACAGCAGCGAGAGTCCCGTTCACAGCGGAGCCAGCAGGAAACCATCCCAAGCGGAGGCGGATCAGCAGCGCAGAGATGTCCCCAGCCGATACACAGGCAAGCAGTACATGGCCACCGGATCGGACCGGACCCCCTCCACAAGGGAGAGTGGGACATAGAAGAAAAAGAAAAGAAACGGCAGATCAGCTGGTCTAAAAAGGGAGTCTATTTAAAGGCTAGAGTATACAAATGAGTTTGCACATTTCCTATCTTCACAATAAAAGTCCTGCTTCATGCTGCCTGCGCTAACAAAATAAGAGTCTCGGAAAGCTGGCGTGCACAAGTGATGCGCACGCCAGCTTTCTGAGGGATCGCTTGTGCACGCCAGTTTTCCGAGACTCTGTATTTAGTTAGCGCAGGGAGCATGAAGCAGGGCTTTTATTGTGAAGATAGGAAATGTGCAGTCGGCCTTTAGAGTTTTGACGGAAGGTACGGCGCGAGAGTCTGTTGAAATAAAAAGTGTTTCTCGCCTTCCTCTCGGTCATATTTTCATAATAATGATCTTGCAGCAGCCAGCGTCATCTCACAAGACCCTCCGGTACCGTGAATGTCATTTAAGTGACGTCTTGGTGAAGATTGATGATCACTAATTTTTAGGTCTATTTTTTTTTTAAACCCTGGCTTAAGATCGACTGACACACCCCCCGCGGTCGACTGGTAGCTCGCGATCGACGTAATGGGCGCCCCTGCTTTAAGGCATGCCGCCGATATTGTTGTCCGAGTGGAAATCGGGAGAAATTTGGGAGAATGATTCCCCTTGTAGATTTTCGGGGAGGGGGGGCACTGAAATTCAGGAGTCTCCTGGGAAAATCGTGAGGATTGGCAAGTATTAGAATTAGCGGTGAATGCACCGTTGCTGTATAATACCGGCGGGCCAGCTCTAATGTTAATTTAATACTGTCTCAAGGGCCAAAATAAATTGGGCCGCGGGCCGGAGTTTGACACCCATGTACTAGATGGTTCGCGAGCCACAGTTTGAGAATCCCTGGTCAAAGGTGTACCCAGTCTGCAGCTGGGATAGCATCCAACTCACCCGTGACTCTAATTAAGCCAAGCAATACATAAAATAAATGCCTGGATGAAAATTTCAGTTGACAAAAACCTACAGTGAATGGAGAAAAGTAGACTGGGTCTAATCTTAAGGTGTGTAACCCCTTATAAGGGTACCGTATTTTCCGGACCATATGGCACACCAGATTATAAGGCGCACTCCCGATGAGCGGGTTTAGTCAAGTTATTTTCATACAAAAGACGCACCGGATTATAGGGCGCATTAAAAGAGTCATATTGTTTTGGCAAACTCTACACAAGGACAAAGCCTTCACCCAAACAGAAGGCCTCGTGTCCAAATGTGAGTTCGGCTCCCATTTCTCCCAGAGGACACAAGCGGAATTACAGACACAATTTTCCAACAGCTGAAGACCATCAGTAATCAGGAAGGCTCTCACCTGAAGCAATCAAATCCACTCCTTTTAAGTCTGCAGCTCCAGCTCAAACTTCAGGCCAACAAACACTGCTCGAGGAAATTTGACCAAATACAGTAGTGACAACTGTTTCCAGAGACCAGGGTGGCTGACGGTGAGATGACTTTATATTATCTTGATGTTTGGATTTGATATGTTGAATTTATTGTAATTGCCAAGTGGTTGGTTGTTAAATGTTTAAATGCTAAATCCGAGCTGATAAGGGTCACAATATGTACTTTTGGAAACACTTTTTCTTTAAAAAAATGGTTTATTGTAATTTGTTTATATTGGTCCCTAATTGCTTTTGTATTTGTCCACCTTTTCCAAAGGTTTTTCACCTTACAGATATTTAATGAAAAACAAAAAAAAAAGAGAGACAATCAAGTCCATAAATAAAGCGAGAAACAAAGATTTGTCTCATCATTAGATTAAAACAAAGAGTGAAGTCCCAGGGAGACCCCTGGTCAAAATGTTAAAACCCTTTTCAAGTTAGGGGAGAACAAAAGCAAACATAACTTGACACATATTATTGTTGTTGTTTTTCTTCTTTTAAAACACTTCCTTGTGTTCTACATCAATCAATCAATCAATCAATGTTTACTTATATAGCCCTAAATCACTAGTGTCTCAAAGGGCTGCACAAACCACTACGACATCCTCGGTAGGCCCACATAAGGGCAAGGAAAACTCACACCCAGTGGGATGTCGGTGACAATGATGACTATGAGAACCTTGGAGAGGAGAAAAGCAATGGATGTCGAGCGGGTCTAACATGATACTGTGAAAGTTCAATCCATAATGGATCCAACACAGTCGCGAGAGTCCAGTCCAAAGCGGATCCAACACAGCAGCGAGAGTCCCGTTCACAGCGGAGCCGGCAGGAAACCATCCCAAGCGGAGGCGGATCAGCAGCGCAGAGATGTCCCCAGCCGATACACAGGCGAGCAGTACATGGCCACCGGATCGGACCGGACCCCCTCCACAAGGGAGAGTGGGACATAGGAGAAAAAGAAAAGAAACGGCAGATCAACTGGTCTAAAAAGGGAGTCTATTTAAAGGCTAGAGTATACAGATGAGTTTTATGGTGAGACTTAAATGCTTCTACTGAGGTGGCATCTCGAACAATTACCGGGAGGGCATTCCAGAGTACTGGAGCCCGAAATGAAAACGCTCTATAGCCCGCAGACTTTTTTTGGGCTTTGGGAATCACTAATAAGCCGGAGTCTTTTGAATGCAGATTTCTTGCCGGGACATATGGTACAATACAATCGGCAAGATAGGATGGAGCCAGACCGTGTAGTATTTTATACGTAAGTAGTAAAACCTTAAAGTCACATCTTAAGTGCACAGGAAGCCAGTGCAGGTGAGCCAGTACAGGCGTAATGTGATCAAACTTTCTTGTTCTTGTCAAAAGTCGAGCAGCCGCATTTTGTACCAACTGTAATCTTTTAATGCTAGACATGGGGAGACCCGAAAATAATACGTTACAGTAATCGAGACGAGACGTAACAAACGCATGGATAATGATCTCAGCGTCTTTAGTGGACAGAATGGAGCGAATTTTAGCGATATTACGGAGATGAAAGAAGGCCGTTTTAGTAACGCTTTTAATGTGTACATGCATAACATGTAATGGTGGTTCTTTGGTCAAAATGTTGCATTGATTATGTTTCACATATCATTTTAAAGCCAATTTCTGACAGTCACTTCAGGATGTGCCGTTTTGTGGGCGGTCTTATTTATGTGGTCTTCCCCCCGTCATCTTTGTTGTAGCGGTGTAGCGTGGAAGAAGTGTCAAAAGATGGAGCTAACTTTTTTAATGACATCCAGATTTTAACTTATTTAGTAACAGAACATCCGTGGCTCACTTGTGCAATAACAATGCCGGAAATGTGTCCCGTGGAAAACCGTTCGACCGGAACTTTCTAATAACTAAAGTTCCTTGGGTGAATAATGTAAACTCACTACACCGGTATGTTTTTGCGCTTTCATGGCGAGTTTACAGACAGATAGAAGTAAGAACTTTACAGTACTTTATATTAGAAATGGCAACAGTGGAGGATGAATGTCCCTTAATAAAATGATAGAGCTATGGTGTTTTTTTGATTGATTGATTGATTGATTGAAACTTTTATTAGTAGATTGCACAGTTCAGTACATATTCCGTACAATTGACCACTAAATGGTAACACCCAAATAAGTTTTTCAACTTGTTTAAGTCGGGGTCCACGTTAATCAATTCATTGTATCGGCACGGACTACACATTTTCAGGACTTATGCAGATACCAAATACAGATCAGCAGGTACCAGAAGGTAGAAAGGTTGCTTTTGCATTATTTTTCGAAACAAAACGCCAGATATAATATCTTACCTTATACACACACCATAATAATACTTGTATGTTGAAGCAGAGTATAATCCATCAAGCGGTGCGGCTTAATAGCTTATCAAAATTGTACTAAAACATTCTGACAGATTTTTGAGCGCCATGTGTAATGTTCTTTATTTTCAATGAAACATATGACATTTTTGTGTTTACTTGAGTCATATTGCAGTCTACACATATCTCTTATGTTTGACTGCCATCTACTGGTCACACTTATCATTTCACCATGCGCCAAATAGAATAGCTTCAAGGTCGGTAAACACAACTAAAATTATTCTGTATATTAGACGCACCGGGTTATGAGGTGCACTGTCGAGTTTTGAGAAAATTAAAGGATTTTAAGTGCGCCTTATAGTCCGATACGGTACACTTTTAAGAGGTGTGTATTAATGAGCCAAGAAAGATCCTGTTACATTTTGATGAGGACCTGTGGATACAGGAGCAATCTTTGAAATCGTCCATCCCCTGAGTCATAATGCCACCACAGGAAGTAGCCTGGAACAAACAGAAGCACAAAACAAACCAACACTTATGTTGTTACAGCAGAACTCGTTTAAGTTATTGTTATTGGGTTTTTATGATCGGGACAAGTAAGTTCAAGAGCACATGTTATATAGTACAACATTTTAGCCTGGGCTAGCTGTCAATGTCCGTCCCTAGTTGGAGATTTACGCACAAAACAACAGTACAGCTACAAACAGCCACAACAAATAAGAGTGCTGAAATACAAGACATAATACAATTAGATCAGAGATGGTCACATGTCTAACCTCTAAATAAAAAGTCCTTAAGTTTGTGTTTGAAAAGAACCCAGTTTGTGTCTCCCTTTAGCTCTGTAGATGAACAGTTCCGTTCTTCTGGGCCTAAGACCGTGAAGGCAGACTGTGTCAGAGTTATTTGTTATTGAACCCCAAGATGCAATGATGGAGGCAGGCATAGAATATGAAAACATGATTTAATTAAAACTAAACAAGAACAAACAAAAAGCACGCACGTGGGCGGAGTAACAAACTAAGGGAGCTAGCACTGGAAGCTAAAAAACAAAAAGGAACTTTAGCATGGAAGCTAGTGGATAGCAAACAGAAAAAACGGAAATAACTAATGCTAACAGAAACAGCTTACCGCTACGACGACCAGGACAAAATATAGCATGACAGGTAGTAGCTGTAACAAAACGACACGACAGGTAGCGCGACAAGAGTGATATGTGGCAACGACAATACACGTCCGAATGACAATACAATGATCAACTACTGACACAAGACAAAGCAGGTACAAATAGGAGCAGGCTGATTGGCAACGGGTGTGGCCCGGTGCCAATCAGCCGCAGCTGAGGAGGAACACCACACTCAGGGAACAGGACAGGAAGCTGACAAAATAAGAGCACTAGACAGAAACTAAGGACAGGAAATACTAAACACAGAAGAAACAGACAAATGCAGAGGGAAAAACTAAAACATAGACAAACTGTCAGGGGAAAGCCTGACAGACTGACCAAAACTTGTTTTGCGTCTTTGAACTCTACAGTTTCCATTCTGAGTTCTTCCGGTCACTGAGCCCACTGACCTGAGGGGAACTATCTAGTCACAGATAACCTGAGGGCCCCACTGATGCAGACATTTATGCAAAAGCTTCATCTTGTGTAGTTTTCAAAAGTTAACATTCTCAGGTTACTTAAACCTACACAAGGATTGACCGAACAGGCTTCTTATACAAATGTTTAATGACTCTGTTAAAGGGTTGTACGGCATACCGGTATTAATATAGTAGCGCAGTTCTAATGAATCATATTTGGTACTACACCGCCTCTGAAAAGTACCGGTCCCCAAGGCCCCAACGCCCACGTTGTGTCATTGCTGTAGCAATAGGAATTGCTTGTGTGTGTGTTGTTCCTACTCGGAGTTTTTAAGCTCAACCGTCCAGCTGAAAAAATTGCTTGTTTACGAGCAGACGAGCATGTTCGGCAGCGTACAATCAAGGAGTACTTACAAGCAGATATAGTGTGTAGACAGAAAAGGGAGAACGGACGCATTTCGGCTTAAAAACTAACTATAAAGGTGAAATTATAACACTGAAACGCCCTCAGGAAGAGGTTTTTTAAAACATGGCTAGCTAGCTAGAGGCTAAAGCCCAGCCGCAGTCGGCGGTGTTTTAGCTACTTCTAAATCTCTAATCCTGGTCTCCATGGCGACAAATAAAGTAAGTTTCTTACAAGTATCATCCCTGCAGGACGAGGAATAGCTAAACATGCTTCACTACACACCGTAGCTCACCGGCGTCAAAATGTAAACGAATGCCATTGGTGGATCTACACCTAAGATCCACTGTAATGATACCAAGTAAAGAAGCGTATACTACTATGATTACTGTTGCGATCCGCTGCAAGGAATCGTTTGTCGTTGTCACGCCTGTAAGATTATGTTTTGGATTTTTCCCATGTTTGGTCATGTTATGTTTACTTTTTTGGGACATTTAGTTCTGTTTTGGAACTTCCTGGTTTGTTTTCATCTCCATGCCAACCCATTAGTATTCACCTGTCATGCCACGTCCTTGTTCTCACTAATGATCATAGCTACTATTTAAGTCACTCTTTTTCTTGTCTTCGTCCTGGGATCTTCACACACGCTACCCGTGCTGCACCTCCTTCATGCCCTCGTCCATAGTTCTATGTCGTATAAGTTTTTGTATATAGTTTATAGTCAATTACCTTTGTGCTAAGTCTTTTGTTTATGTCCATTACTTCATGCCATCGAGCAAGTGTTTTTGTTTCATGTTTGTATTGTGTAGCCAAGTTTTGTACCTCCACTGAGAGCGCTTTTTGTTTATCTTTTATTAGTTATAGTGTTTAATAAAAAAAGATGTACTCAGTCACTTCTTGCTCGTGCTAATCATCATCTGCGTCGGAGAAACAACCCAAATCCATGTCACGGCTTGACAGTCGTTTAGATTCTTGAGTTTGTTCGTGCACTTCCTGATTTGTTTCTGTCGCCATGTTCGCATATTTGTTTCACCTCTTCCTTGTTTACGGACTCTCACCTGCTTGTTGATTACCATCCTTATTTGAGCCTGCATTTTCGGTGACTCGCTCTCTGATCCTAGCCTTGTTTCCCTCGCTATTCCCGACATTGATAAACCTGTTTTTGTACTTGTTAGCTTTTATGCTATTTCTGTGTCTAGTTCCTTAGCTTCATGCTAGCACTTTTGGTTTGTCGTTTCTACTTAGCTCCAGTGTTTCTGTTTTAGTCTTTTTTTTAAGTTATTAAATCAACATTTCTTACCTTTACGCTGTGTCCGAGCCTGAACTGCATCTTGGAAGAAGCACCTTAACTACCATGCCTGGCAGACGTCACGGATTACGTCGATATTTTTTGGCATCACATCTACTTTCGTTTTTAAAAATGTATATTATGTTTATAAACTCTGGAAATACGTCCCTGGACACATGAGGACTTTGAATATGACCAATTTATGATCCTGTAACGACTTGGTATCGGATTGATACCCAAATTTGTGTTATCCAAAACTAATGTAAAGCAGGGGTGCCCATTACGTCGATTGCGAGTTACCAGTGGACCGCGGGGGGGGGTGTCAGTCGATCTCCAGCCAGGCTTTTAAAAAAAATAGACCTAAAAATTAGTGATCATCAATCTTCACCAAGACGTCACTTAAATGACATTCACGGTACCGGAGGGTCTTGTGAGATGACGCTGGCTGCTGCAAGATCATTATTATGAAAATATGACCGAGAGGAAGGCGAGAAACACTTTTTATTTCAACAGACTCTCGCGCCGTACCTTCCGTCAAAACTCTAAAGGCCGACTGCACATTTCCTATCTTCACAATAAAAGCCCTGCTTCATGCTGCCTGCGCTAACTAAATACAGAGTCTCAGAAAACTGGCGAGCACAAGCGATCCCTCAGAAAGCTGGCGTGCACATCACTTGTGCACGCCAGCTTTCCGAGACTCTTATTTTGTTAGCGCAGGCATCATGAAGCAGGGCTTTTATTGTGAAAATAGGAAATGTGCAGTTGGCCTTTAGAGTTTTGACGGAAGGGACGGCGCAAAAGTCTGTTGAAATAAAAAGTGTTTCTCGCCTTCCTCTCTGTCATTTTTTCATAATAATGAACTGGCAGCAGCCAGCGTCATCTCACAAGACCCTCGGGTGCCGTGAATGTCAATCAAGCACGCTACGGAATTTGCCGCCAATGTTTTTCTTGTAAAGTGTATGGAAGCTGGATGAATTAGATGCCAAAAACCAACCACTTTCATGTGGTATTGTACAGAAAGGACAAATTTTTTTCTCCTCCATTTGAAAATGTGGGCGTTATCATCATTACTGTCTCATTCCAATCAATGCAAGTCATCAGAATCAGGTAATACACCAACTTATATTCTTGTCTTCGTGAAAGAAAGACATCTATATGTGTTACACATGCTTGTATTATCATTAAATACATTTAACTTGTTTACAAAAATGTCTCTTTCATAAATAAATAAATATAAATGATATATATAAATGAGGTAGATCCCCTCGAGTTGGTCAATTGAAAAGTAGCTCGCCTGCAGAAAAAGTGTGGGCACCCCTGATGTAAGGTATCAAACAACAGAGGAATAAGTGATTATTACATTTTAACAGAAGTGTAGATAGAACATGTTAAAAGAGAAAGTAAGCAGATATGAACAAGTAGATCTACCACTTGTCCTTAATAATTTTGACAAAATAATCAAATGGAAAATGACACAATATGTTACTGCGTATGTCAGCAAACTAATTAGGAGCCTTTGTTTGTTTACTTACTACTAAAAGACCAATTGTCTTGAATGTTCACTATTTTATTTAAGGACAAACTTGCAATAAGAAACTTATGTTTAATGTACCCTAAGATTTTTAGTTAAATTAAAGCCAATAATGCAATTTTTTTTTGTGGTCCCCTTTATTTAGAAAAGTATCAAAAATTACCGAAAAGTATCGAAATATTTTTTGTAGCGGTACCAAAATGTTGGTATCTGGACAACACTACGCTCTTAAAAAATCATTCCAAGAGGTTTGACAGTGGTGAGTGTGGCCTTCGAGTCGACCAAGAGCAACAAGTGTGAAAAGATCATTGCGTCCAAAAAAAAGATGACTGTCTGATCGTATGTAGATTTGCTTCAGCAACGGTGGAAACTTTTTTTTTATCTCACTTTCAAATTTAAGGTGTTAGTCCAAAACGAGACCCGTATATTTAATCCCTGAGACTACTTTGTCCATTTATCTGTAGATTTGGCTGCTTATGTCGCCAAGCCTGCTATCAATAGTCAATCCGTCAAAGTTTACTTATATAGTCCTTAATCACAAATGTCTCAAAGGGCTGCACAAGCCACAACGACATCCTCTGCTCAGATCCCACATCGAAGCAAGAAAAAAACAACTTATCAAGTCACAGTCCACATTATTATTACAATGAGATATTTGTCCCTGTGAAGGGCTTCCTGCCGCCATCGTGTGGGTTGCATGGAACATTAACGTAGGACATCGCTTCGCACAGGTTTCTCTTTATTTTGCAATAAAGTCGCTCGCAGTGTCAGTCGCTCGCTCTTTCAGTGCCTCCTTTGCTGCTCGCGCTGTCTCCTTTTCAGTCGCCAGTCTTCCTCTGCTGGTTTTTGTCCCTCCATGGCTCGTCTGATCGTTCATCTCTCAACTTTTCCGTCTGCCACTATTGCTCCTCCTTCTCTCCTTTTAATACAGCAGGAGGAGATGCACCGATTGAGAGCAAGTGTGTGTATCACGCACCTGGTTCCGATCTCTGCAGCGTTGCTCCAGGCACGCCCCGCCTCTCCATTCCGCTGCATACTCCGCCTCCTAGCCGCCATCTTGAGTAGGACCACGGTTTGTCCTACCCCCGCTGTCGGCTCTGCCTCTCCACAGTCCCGCTGCCAATCACGGGATCGGATCAGTGGCCGATATTTGCCTTTTTAACTGATCGGCGATCGACGAATAAGTCGCAGAGCCCAGCCGATCGTTACCAAAGCTCTCCCGTAAAGGCAAAACCCAGTATCTCAATTTTGGACAAAACTGAGCTGATAATAATTTTGGAGTTACTAGGTGATATGCTTTACATTAGTGTATGCGGTATTGTAATTTGTTCTGTAAGTAAGCTGCTTACTTGCGGAACAAATTGGTCTTTTAGTAGTAAGTAAACAAACAAAGGCTCCTAATTAGCTTGCTGACATACGCAGTAACATATTGTGTCATTTTCCATTTGATTATTTTGTCAAAATTATTAAGGACAAGAATTAATTATTAATCTACTTGTTCATTTACTTTTGATATCTGGGCTTCACGGTGGCAGAGGGGTTAGTGCGTCTGCCTCACAATACGAAGTTCCTGCAGTCCTGGGTTCAAATCCAGGCTCGGGATCTTTCTGTGTGGAGTTTGCATGTTCTCCCCGTGAATGCGTGGGTTCCCTCCGGGTACTCCGGCTTCCTCCCACTTCCAAAGACATGCACCTGGGGATAGGTTGATTGGCAACACTAAATTGGCCCTAGTGTGTGAATGTGAGTGTGAATGTCGTCTGTCTATCTGTGTTGGCCCTGCGATGAGTTGGCGACTTGTCCAGGGTGTACCCTACCTTCCGCCCGATTGTAGCTGAGATAGGCGCCAGCGCCCCCCGCGACCCCGAAAGGGAATAAGCGGTAGAAAATGGATGGATGGATGGATGGATGGATGGATGGATAGGTGATATGCTTTACATTAGTGTATGCGGTATTGTAATTTGTTCTGTAAGTAAGCTGCTTACTTGCGGAACAAATTGGTCTTTTAGTAGTAAGTAAACAAACAAAGGCTCCTAATTAGTTTGCTGACATACGCAGTAACATATTGTGTCATTTTCCGTTTGATCATTTTGTCAAAATTATTAAGGACAAGTGGTAGAGAATTAATTATTAATCTACTTGTTCATTTACTGTTAATATCTGCTTAATTTCTCTTTTAATATGTTCTATCGACACTTCTGTTAAAATTAAATAATCACTTGTTTCTCTGTTGTTTGATACTTTACATTAGTTTTGGATGATAACACAAATGTGTAAGTAAGCTGCTTACTTGCGGAACAAATTACAATATCGCATATCACCTAGTAACTCCAAAATTATCAGCTCAATTTTGACCAACATTGAGTTACTGGGTTTTGCCTTTGGACGGGAGAGCTGCGTCCCAGTGTTTTCGGCTAAAGACTAAAAAAAAAGTTGCAGGCTAAGAAGGAGCCACAATTACATTTCTACATTCCTTGTTACACACATTGCATGAATTCCAGGAGAGGGCATGTTTTGCATTACACTGGTTCGAATTTGAGAACGAGATGTAATGATCGTGTTGTTTAGAATCCAGTGAGGTTTATAGCTGGTGAGGCACTGACGTAATCAGGATCAGATTTACAAATATGCAGAACGCGCTCTGCGTAGATTTATTTGCCATTTGATTGGCAGCAGTTTACGGGTTATGTTTAATTTCTGCATTCTTTACACATACAAACTGTCGCCCACAAAAAGTGCATTTCATTAAAAACGAAACGAAAATAATAATAATTTGGAGGGACTGGAGGAGACGTGGATGAGGGGACAGGGCTGCGGAGCTAGCACTGAGCGCTGGGACGGAGAGGCTTTGCGATGTCTTGGCTGGGTCAGCAGGTGTCGGACACCTCAGTCACCTTGGACGTATCCTCGTTCATCCATTCGGACTGGACACTGGCCGAGAGTGGAATCGGCTGTCTTGGTTGCTTTGTTGGGTCTGCTCCTGTCTCTGGCCATGCTCCCTCCACCCCAGCGGACGATGGCGTGGAACACCGCAGAGGCCACCACAGTGGATATGTTTCTTTTACTTTTTATTCATATCTGTATGTAGAAGTGTCTGGTTGTATCTGCTGCTTTAATGTCTTTAATGTCATCTGTGTTCTTTGATGTTTGATGTTTACACACATGTAAGAGGGATGCGTACTATGGCTATGAGTTGTTGTTTTTTTTCCCTTGGCCTCAGTCTGCACCCCCCCTCTCCAGGGCCCAGGCTAAGACCGATTTTTTTATATTTTTTTAAATTTTATTTTAATCTTCTATTTTTCTATCCTCATCATCCCAAATGTTTTTAGCGCAATCTAGCTTTGAATATGAGCGGCCGACCGCTCATGTTTGGTGAGGCTTCTTTGCAAATTCTTTAGGTCGCAAAATCCAATTTGAGACCACACAGTTCCACAGGTTGAAAAAAGAAGGCAAGGAAAGCAGGAAAGGCGTTTTTTTGCAGAAAGTCCACAAAGCCAGTCTTTTCACGTATACCACTCCGTTTGGAAAGAACGAGTAACTTTTCGTCCTGCTGATTGAAACAAACCATTCAGCTCCGGCGTTGGTCTTCCTTTAGTAATTATCTCCTGCTTCGCTTGAAAGTCCACTTTAGAAAACTTTTTAAGTGCGTTAATGTCGTCATCCATGTTGAAAGTCGGAGTGCACGAGACGGGGAAAAAAAAGTCGCTGCGGCACTTATTCACTGAGGCCACACCGTATGTCTGGGATCATGAGCGCCCCGTCCCTATAGTGAGGCACGAGAACTGTTTGCCTCACCTCACACTTTTTTTCTCTGCCATTTTGATGGCTCAACCAACACACAAAACATGTTACTCGCTGCGGCACTTGACTCGCCTACGCCACCATATGTCTCTGATCATGAGGGCCCCTATCGTGAGGCATGAGAACTGTTTGCCTCACCTCAGACTTTTTTCTCTGCCGTTTTGAACACTCAGCAACGCACCAAACAAGAACGCGCTCTGGCCGCACAGCAGACAGAGAAATTTACAAGGGATTGCGAAAATTCAGGGATTTTAAAGAAATAATCTAAATTGGTGAAGCTAAATGAAAACTAAAAACTAACAATTACAATTATTTTATCATTATATATTTTATTTCTTTGCATGATCAAAGGTGAGGCACTGCCTCCCCTGACCGCACGTCTCTGTTAGAATCTATAAGCTTCTTCTAAAATACTAATCGTCACTACTACGGCGGAAATTAAATTAGGATTCTGCCACGTATATTATTACTGGGGTTCTAGACTAAAGGAAAAGGAATTGCTGAACATGTTACACACACATTATGAGCAGGACGCTAAAGCTTCATTGTAAAGTAAAGGTGATTGATCCAGATGTCGATACTATTGATACCTATTGCAGTATAAATATATAAATTGTACTATAGTGATTAGATTAATTTTAGTCTTATTCTTGATTGCTTTCATCACACAATCTTTTTGTCGGTCATTTTTTTTTATTGTTTACAAACTCAGGAAGTAAGAGTCTGGGTACCTTAATGCTTTGAGGGCAAAACCAACACAATGTAAATGTCAGACTGTAGTAGTTATTGTTTATGTTTGCTAATTGTGTATTTGCCACTTTATTTTGGTAAAAATAAATTGTATGTATCATTCAAGACCACACATTGATTGCGTCATCTGATTTACAACAATACCAGCTAATTCTAAAATAATAAAAAAAATGTAAATAAAATATGTACCGGTATGTATAAAAAGTGTATAATCTATAATAAAAATGTATGTATAATTTATGTATAATAAAAATTTGTAAATGTATGATATAAACGAAATTATAAAATGTATAATTTATGTATGATAAAAATGTGTATATATATAATAAAATAAATATAAAATAAACAAATAATCCATCAATGAAACAAAAAATGTTAAAAAAAAAACATTCAGTTTAAATAAAATTTATTAAAATGTGTGTGTTTACTTTAGTTAATTCTTAAGTTCTATAAAATATTGTCAAAGTATAGGACTGGGAATTGAAATCGTATCAGATCTGAGGCGCAAAAAATTGGGAAAGATCAGTAGTGAAAAATGTTGATTGGGAAATCCCTACCTAACATTATTACACAGCAGTATTTCTTAGCCATAGGGCTGCGAGCGCCTCCTAGAGGGCTGCCCAAAAAATATGTTTCTCAGCTCCGGTCCGTATGGGCTGCAGTGGCACTCAGTTGTAATACACTTTTCCACCACTTGTGGCAGTAATGGTAAAATCTAACAAACAGAAGAAGTCTGGAGTTAAAATAACACAGAATTGTTTAAAGCGCAAAAATTATGACTTAATGTATTTTCATTTGCACTATAATGTTATTGCCAGTTTAGTTAAACATACTAAACATAAATTGTGTTTTTTTATTTAACACAGAATTATTTGTCAGTTATTTATAAATCAATTTTTATGCAGTATATTTGGTTAGTACTTATTTTTGGAATCAGCCTTACCAAAACCTAAGGTTTATGTGTTAAATAAATATTTTTTTGGTGATAAACACGTGCTTTCATATCATTTGACAAGGTTGTAAACTGTAAGGTAGTTAAATATAATTAGTGAAGACAATTCAAATCAACAGTAGGGTTACTGATTCAATATTTGAGTGGGATAAAAACCCCTGTTATACAGTACGTTTATGGATTTGTGTGTGGCCACATCTTCATTAGAGTTGCATGTCACCAAGGCTCGCCAATGCCTGGATTCAGTTTTGTGCTGGTGTATTTGTGTAGTCATTGATAGTAGCTTGTTATGTAAGAGTCTGTATTTGTGTACAATTCTGCATGTCGCTGGCTCTCTTTCCTCTTTCCCGCCGTGTCCATTGTCACCAGCTGTCCGCGCCTGGGAACAGAAGTGAACAATGGTTACAGAGAGCCAAAGGGCAATTGCTCAGGGAGGGGGGGGGGGGGGTGTCATCAGTCTGTCATCTCGCAGGTTTGTACTCCACCCCGTCCTCCCAGCACAGCAGTGTTTGCGATAGTGTTGTCACGATACCAATATTTTGTTACCAGTACCGGAACCAAATTTATTTCGCTACGTTTCGGTACTTTTCGAAATAAAGGCGACCACAAAAAATTGCATTATTGGCTTTATTTTTTTAAAAAAATCTCACCATACAGTAAACATATTTTTGTTATTGCAAGTTTGTCCTTAAATACAATAGTAAACATATATTTTATTAGTAATTAAACAAAAAAAGGCTCTATATTTAGTTTGCTGACATATGCAGTCACATATTGTCATTTTCCAATCCATTATTTTGTCAAATGTATTAAGCACAAGTGGTAGAAAATGAGATATTAATCTACTTGTTCATTTGCTGTTAATATCGGCTTACTTTCTCTTTTAAAATGTTCTATCTACACTTCTGTTAAAATGTAATAATCTCTTATTATTCTGTTGTCTAGATCATTTACATTAGTTTTGGATCAATCAATGTTTATTTATATAGCCCTAAATCACAAATGTCTCAAAGGACTGTACAAACCATTACGACTACGATATCCTCGGAATAACCCACATAAGGACAAGGAAAACTCACACCCAGTGGGACGCCAGTGACAATGATGACTATGAGAACCTTGGAGAGGACACCCCCCACCCCACCCCCCACCCCACCCCATCAACTCTTTGGGGATTGTAATAGAGATCCATCTGGATTCATAAACTTAATTCTAAACATTTTTTCACAAAAAAAAGAAATCTTTAACATCAATATTTATGGAACATGTCCACAAAAAAATCTAGCTGTCAACACTGAATATTGCATTGTTGCATTTATTTTCACAGTTTATGAACTTATATTCATATTTTGTTGAAGTACTATTCAATGAATATATTCATAAAGGATTTTTGAATTGCTATTTTTAGAATATTTTTTTTTTAAATCTCACGTACCCCTTGGCATACCTTCAAGTACCCCCATTTGAAAACCAGTGCCATACAACACTAGTTTGCCAGTTAAAGGGGAACATTATCACCAAACTTATGCAAGCGTCAATATATACCTTGATGTTGCAGAAAAAAAGACCATGTATTTTTTTTAACCGATTTCCGAACTATAAATGGGTGAATCTTGACAAATTAAACACCATTCTGTTTATCGGGTCTTTTAGCGATGACGTCAGAACGTGACGTCACCGAGGTAACACACCCGCCATATTCATTTTCCACACATTACAAACACCGGGTCTCTGCTCTGTTATTTTCCGTTTTTTCGACTATTTTTTGGAACCTTGGAGACATCATGCCTCGTCGGTGTGTTGTCGGAGGGTGTAACAACACTAACAGGGAGGGATTCAAGTTGCACCACTGGCAAGAAATCTGCCGCCAGACCTCCATTGAATTTGCCAGAGTGTTTTCACATTTGACCGGCGATGCTAAGACAGACATGGCACAGAGATGTATGGATAACCTGCAGATGCATTTGCAACGATAAAGTCAACAAAATCACAAAGGTGAGTTTTGTTGATGTTGTTGACTTATGTGCTAATCAGACATATTTGGTCACGGCATGACTGCCAGCTAATCGATGCTAACATGCTATTTACGCTAGCTGTATGTACATTTCGAACTATATACCCACATTTAATGCGAAACAAACACTTACCAATCGACGGATTTAAGCTGCTCCAGTGTCTCAAGATGCGAAAGTCCTGATCGTTTGGTCCGCACATTTTACCGGCGATGCTAATAAGGCAGCCATGCTATGGACCACTTCATTAGGTACACCCGTGCTATGGCCGCATAGCGTCAATAGCTATTCGCTCAATAGCTTCAATTTCCTCTTCAATTTCGTTTTCACGATCTGCCTCCATACTCCGACCATCTGTTTCAATACATGCGTAATCTGTGGAATCGCTTAAGCCGCTGAAATCCGAGTCTGAATCCGAGCTAATGTCGCTATATCTTGCTGTGGTAAGGGAAATGGACGGGTGGATATAGCGATGGTGAAAATCAGGCACTTTGAAGCAGTTTTTCGGGATATTCCGGGAGGTGTAATATTTTGAAAAAAACTTTGAAAAATAAAACAAGTCACTGGGAACTGATTTTTTATTGTTTTTAACCCTTTTGAAATTGTGATAATGTTCCCCTTTAACCTTCCTCTTGTGTTAGCTTTCTGTTACCATCTCTTATGTTAACGGGTCGGTTTTGACCCATGTTTTAAATCAGCTGTAAAATACACTAAAAACAATTCTCTATCATCCAATTTGTTTCTCATCTCTTGGTTACCTCGTTAGGCTTCCTTATCCTTGAAAATATTGGTTTTAGTATTTTTGGTTTGGGCCATTGGGCCTTTTTTTGTCAGTATACCCCTCGGTTTCAATTTTTAAAAATGGTAAAACGAACCTCAAGAGAGTCATATAAATAAAAAAAAGGTTGTTGTGTTACCTAACTATTACTAAGGGGTAATAGAACACATCTCTTAAATAAATGTGTTTTGTTTATTTTTTCATTTTAAGAATTTTAACTATAGTAACATCTATGGTGTTACGGGTCAATTTCGACCCACATATATTTACTTCAAGAAAAAGGCTAAAAAGTATTTTCTTCAGGAACAGAAATCCAACATCAAACAAACAACCAATCAAGCAAATGAAACCAAGAGAAATAGATTACTAGTTCCAAAACTAATAAAAAAACAAAATCAGAGTGGCAAAAAGTGACACTTTTAGTGTCCGTCTTTTGTTTGTTTTTGTACAGGATAACAAGGTAAAATGGGAATCCACTAAAGCTCACATGATTGGGAGAGGAGCTGGCTGTCAGTGTGTTCAGTTTTGGCTCTTATCATTGCTTTATCATCTTATTTTTATAACCGGGTCGAAACCGACCCTAACAACACCAAGGGCATAATTTCTACCAGAGCATTTTATAATTTAGTGAAAAAAATTAAAATGTTTTATTTTGTTGACAAAGAGGTTCCTGACAAAGTCAAAAAGCTTTGATGCAAAAAAATAAATGTATGTGGTGTTTTTATGCATTTAAAAACTAAAACGGGTCGGTGCCGACCCTAACACAAGACAAAGGTTAAGAAAACGTGTGTGGGACGCCGTCACCAAAATGTCCTCAAAACGGAGGTGAGAATTGAGATGTGCATCGGTTGTGTTTGGGTGAGGAACAGGGTGGGGTGCAGCTGTCTAATGTGTTGTTTTGATACAGTATCACAAGGAAGGGCTGAGAATATCCTGCGGTGGAGATAAAGCCCAGGAAGCCTTTCCCCACCAGTGGCCACTTGTTTTTGAGGCAAACAAAAGACAAGCCTGACTGGGATCTGGATGGAAGACAGATCAGTATCTTGATTAGAAAGCCCTGACAAAGCAGGGAACCACGGCGATGGCAAGGGAGAAGAAGCCGCCGTGTCAATGGGAGGTCAGTCCACAAGGCTGACACTGCTTTGTCACTCTCACCTCCTCATTTTCCTCACACACACACCTGTGCTTGCTCACTGTCAGTTTGCACATGGGGCTTTGGTAAATATAATGTGAGTAAAACCCATTGTGGTGCAGCTGGGGCCGTTTGCGCCTCGGGATCCGCGAATGTAAACGTCGGTGGCGAGCCAAAGAATTACATAATTGGCCCGGCCGAGGGGAACAACAGCAGGCACGACACATATTCGGCGCTTGTGTGTTTAGGCTTGACCTCCCACGAAGAACCAGCGTGACATGAGAAAGACGAGGACAGGAGCGAGGGGTTAAGGACGAGGCTTTTTGCTTTTTACGGCCCCCTTGTTAGCCACACCACATAAAGGCCAAAACAAAAGAGGTTGATTTAGGGGCAGCTCAGGCTCATGCTTTTAGTCCGCCATTTAGAAAGTAAAACTTACAACCTGATTGTACCCTAAATGTCCACTTCAGGGTCAAAAGGCCAACATGATAATCGCAGGGTTGCATATGACGTTGCAGGTTACCATGAATTGATTAACGTGGACCCCGACTTAAACAAGTGTTACCATTTAATGGTCAATTGTACGGAATATGTACTGTACTGTGCAATCTAGGGCTTCACGGTGGCAGAGGGGTTAATGCGTCTGCCTCACAATACGAAGGTTCAAATCCAGGCTCGGGATCTTTGTGTGGAGTTTGCCTGTCCTCCCCCGTGAATGCGTGGGTTCCCTCCGGGTACTCCGGCTTCCTCCCACTTCCAAAGACATGCACCTGGGGATAGGTTGATTGGCAACACTAAATTGGCCCTAGTGTGTGAATGTTGTCTGTCTATCTGTGTTGGCCCTGCGATGAGGTGGCGACTTGTCCAGGGTGTGCCCCGCCTTCCGTCCGATTGTAGCTGAGATAGGCGCCAGCGACCCCAAAAAGGGAATAAGCGGTAGAAAATGGATGGATGGATGGATGTGCAATCTACTAATAAAAGTATCAATCAATCAATCAAAACGTCACATCCGCTTTGCTGACAAGCTGTCACACCTATGGATCATGTTTTGTTTTGCTCATGTTTTTTGGACATTTGGTTCTGTCTTTTCACTTCCTGGTTTGTTTTTGTGACCATTGCTACTCATTAGTTTCCCCCCTAGTCACGCCCCGATCATCAGCCTCTCACACCTGTTTCTCGTTACCACGGCCACTATTTAAGTCACTCGCTTTCTGTTTATCGTTCTGGGATTTTTGCATTCTGCCTCATGCCTGCATTTTTCGTACCAACCTTCACTCCTTGCCACGCTGCTAAACCTTTGGACCAAGCCACGTAAGATCCGTGTGTTTTTTCGCCTAAGTGCAAGTTTTGGTTTATTGAGTATCTTTGTTAGCATCTTTTGTTTATTTGTAGATAGTCCTGCCTTTTGTGCTGTTTTTGTTAACGTTTTAGCATAGATTATTATCTGCCATGGAGCGTGCTTTTTGTTTTGCTTTTTGTATTTTAGTAACAAATAAAAATGTACTCCTCTCGCGACTGTGTTGGATCCATTATGGATTGAACTTTCACGGTATCATGTTAGACCCGCTCGATCTTTTCTCCTCTCCAAGGTTCTCATAGTCATCATTGTCACCGACGTCCCACTGGGTGTGAGTTTTCCTTGCCCTTATGTGGGCCTACCGAGGATGTCGTAGTGGTTTGTGCAGCCCTTTGAGACACTAGTGATTTAGGGCTATATAAGTAAACATTGATTGATTGATTGATATTCATGCCTGACTCGTCCCACATCATCCTTGCATCGAGGAAGCACAAACATCCATAGTCACAGCATGACACAAGCTTGAATCGAGTGGAAGAGGCGCTAATAAGTGAAGAGTTTTGCGCTTAAAATACAGCTTTGCATTCAAATTGAGAGACAGGAGGTTATGATCCGTCGCCTGGACCATGTTCTGTTCTGTTAGTTTGAGTTCCTCAGTTTTGTGTTCAGTACCCCTGGGTTTGTGTTTTAGTGGCCATGACTGCTTCCGATTAGTGTTCGGGACGCTTGCCTGCACCTGGGCACTGATCAGAGAACTACGTATTCCCGTTTCTCGCCACAACCAAATTGCCCCTTTTCGAGGACAATAAAGATTTTCTAAGTCTTAGTCTAAGTCTAAGGCTTCCTTGTTTGCTACACGCAGCAGTGACAACGTTTTCTACTTGCTTCCATGCAAACGCGTACGTTAAGTATTTCTCTACGATCTTTGATTCCTGTCCCTGTCCTAAGCTTCGCCATAGCTCCCACGCTATCGGTACACTTTTCGGTCTTTTGTATTTTTTGTAGGATTTCATGGACAATAAATCATTGCCTTACCTGCACGTCGCCTCCAAAGTTCCTGCTGCATCTTGGGAGAACGATCCCCGCGGTAAAATGCGACTAAGTCCTTACACAGGAAAGCGCTTTCATACAGTCTCTTAACAAATGATTCATAAAAGAAATAAAGTAAGAACAATTAGAGAAGAGTGTCAAGGATAAGGGCACTTTCATGTTGTGGACTACAGTCGGACCATGCTCGTGTCTACAGTGATCACTTTGTAAAAGGTTTGTTTGAACATTTCAATCAATCAATCAATCAATCAAAGTTTGTTTTTATAGACCTTGATCGTGAGTGTCTCAAAGGGCTGCACAAGCCATATTGACATCCTCGGCTCAGATTCCACATCAGGGCATGAAAAAACTCAACCCAATGGTTGGGATTCAATGACGAACTTTGGAGGGGACCACAGTGCTCACACTGCACAGAAAGGACGGCGTGCGCAACCCGAGGGTCCCTGGTTCAAGCCCCACCTAGTACCAACCTAATCACGTCCGTTGTGTCCTGAGCAAGACACTTCACCCTTGCTCCTGATGGGTGCTGGTTGGCGCCTTGCATGGCAGCTCCCTCCATCAGTGTGTGAATGTGGAAGTAGTGTCAAAGCGCTTTGAGTACCTTGAAGGTAGAAAAGCACTATACAAGTACAACCCATTTATCATTTATCATAAAGGCGAGAATCATCCATCCAATGTGTGTGTGTCAACATTTTGCTGGACGGTCTTAAATAAAAATATCACACATATTGTCCATTCAGCAATTTCATTCTAGAATTTTATTGCTGCTTGTTGACTTGTGGCACGGATTAAAATGAATTCAATTGATGAGTTTTGGTGTCTGCTGCCATTTGTCATGTCTTTGTGATCATGTTTTGTTTTTTGGACACTCAGTTCCTGTTTTTGCACTTCCTGGTTTTGTTTTGTTACCATAGCAACTCATTAGTTTTCACCTGTCCTCATGTCTCGCACCTGTTTTCACTGATTATGTGACTGCTATTGAACTAGCAGGTTTATTTTCTTCGTGCTGTCAACATCACCTCCTTCTCACCGTCTATGATCCATGCCAATGATCCATGTCCCGTTCAAAGTTCCATGTCAAGTAATTTTTTGTTTATAGTTCATAGTTTCTGCCTTTGTGCAAGTTTTGTTTCCTTAGTCAGTTTTGTACTTCCACCCTTGTGCACGCCATTTTTTTGATTCCTTTTTTGTAGTTTGTTAGTGTAATAAAAATATGTACTTACATTCACGCCTTGCTCGCGCCAACTTTCCTTTATCTCGGGAAAACAATCCACGTCCAAGTCCTGACACCATTTTTTTGATGTTATTCATTTATTTTATTTTTACAAACTATACTACTATACAATTTCTACTACATAAAACTGTGTTGTTGTTTTTTTCATTTTCTTACATTTTAGTAATTCCAGACCCAGGAATGCGCTGGTGATGCGATCCAAGTGAGAGAAAAGTGTCAGTGTGCATATGTTTTTTGTTGTCTAGATGATGATTCAGAAAAGGTGTTACAGATTACAGATGTGTGCTGCCTGTTCAACACATTGCACGCAGGTAGGAACATGATAACATGAATTTGAAGAAAATGACCGTCTTTTTGGTAAAAGCCCCGTATGTATGCATTCAAATAGGGCGGTCTGCACTCCTTTTCAATTGCACACGCAACACGCCCACTCACAGTACAGGCTGATTTTGTATAGGCTGTCATGCGTGTGGTATTTGGATCTTAGTAAATCAGGCCTATAATTTGTTTGACAAACTTTCTGTGATGCATTCAGGGTTATTCTTTAATCAATCAATCAATCAATCAATGTTTATTTATATAGCCCCAAATCACAAATGTCTCAAAGGACTGCACAAATCATTACGACTACAACATCCTCGGAAGAACCCACAAAAGGGCAAGGAAAACTCACACCCAGTGGGCAGGGAGAATTCACATCCAGTGGGACGCCAGTGACAATGCTGACTATGAGAAACCTTGGAGAGGACCTCAGATGTGGGCAACCCCCCCCTCTAGGGGACCGAAAGCAATGGATGTCGAGCGGGTCTAACATGATGCTGTGAAAGTTCAATCCATAGTGGCTCCAACACAGCCGCGAGAGTTCAGTTCAAGCGGATCCAAGACAGCAGCGAGAGTCCCGTCCACAGGAGACCATCTCAAGCAGAGGCGGATCAGCAGCGTAGAGATGTCCCCAACCGATACAGGCGAGCGATCCATCCTGGGTCCCGACGAGCGGTCCATCCTGGGTCTCGACTCTGGACAGCCAGTACTTCATCCATGGTCATCGGACCGGACCCCCTCCACAAGGGAGGGGGGGACATAGGAGAAAGAAAAGAAACGGCAGATCAACTGGTCTAAAAAGGAGGTCTATTTAAAGGCTAGAGTATACAGATGAGTTTTAAGGTGAGACTTAAATGCTTCTACTGAGGTAGCATTTCGAACTGTTACCGGGAGGGCATTCCAGAGTACTGGAGCCGGAACGGAAAACGCTCTATAGCCCGCAGACTTTTTTTGGGCTCTAGGAATCACTAATAAGCCGGAGTCCTTTGAACGCAGATTTCTTGCCGGGACATATGGTACAATACAATCGGCAAGATAGGATGGAGCTAGACCGTGTAGTATTTTATACGTAATTAGTAAAACCTTAAAGTCACATCTTAAGTGCACAGGAAGCCAGTGCAGGTGAGCCAGTACAGGCGTAATGTGATCAAACTTTCTTGTTCTTGTCAAAAGTCTAGCAGCCGCATTTTGTACCAACTATAATCTTTTAATGCTAGATGGGGAGACCCGAAAATAATACGTTACAGTAATCGAGACGAGACGTAACAAACGCATGGATAATGATCTCAGCGTCGTTAGTGGACAAAATGGAGCGAATTTTAGCGATATTACGGAGATGAAAGAAGGCCGTTTTAGTAACGCTTTTAATGTGTGACTCAAAGGAGAGAGTTGGGTTGAAGATAATACCCAGATTTTTTACCGAGTCACCTTGTTTTATTATTTGGTTGTCAAATGTTAAAGTTGTATTATTAAATAGAGTTCGGTGTCTAGCAGGACTGATAATCAGCATTTCCGTTTTTTTGGCGTTAAGTTGCAAAAAGTTAGCGGACATCCATTGTTTAATTTCATTAAGACACGCTTCCAACTGACTACAGTCCGGCGTGTTGGTCAGCTTTAGGGGCATGTAGAGTTGGGTGTCATCAGCATAGCAGTGAAAGCTAATACCGTATTTGCGTATGACGTCTCCCAGCGGCAGCATGTAGATGCTGAAGAGTACATAATATATAGTTAGTGTTTGATAGCAGAATTAGGCTTAAACTAAGGACAAGAGATCACATTAGTTTGCAAACCTACATAACCTCTGATTGTAGAAATAAACTACCTTCATGTTAACTCCTAGTAATAAATATTGTGATTGTGGGTCCAGTCAAAGAAGCAGAAGTGTGCTCTTTTTATTTTGCAAAGACAAACAGAAGAGAATACATGGCTGTAAAAATGTCCGTTGCATGAACAACAACAGTGGGACCTTGATTTACGAGCGTACTTGGTACTTGGACAAGGTTCGTAAATACTGTGAAAAAGTTTGTTGAAGTGAATTTCTCCATAAGAAACAATGTAAACATGAATAATGAGTTCCAGGCTCTAAGAAAAGTAAAAGTATATCTACACTTTTTTTCCCCTTTCTTTTTACAACCCAATTATTCATTTTAATCAATCAATCAATCAATGTTTACTTATATAGCCCTAAATCACTAGTGTCTCAAAGGGCTGCACAAACCACCACGACATCCTCGGTAGGCCCACATAAGGGCAAGGAAAACTCACACCCAGTGGGACATCGGTGACAATAATGACCCAGTGGGACGTCTGTGACAATAATGACTATGAGAACCTTAGAGAGGAGGAAAGCAATGGATGTCGAGCGGGTCTAACATGATACTGTGAAAGTTCAATCCACAATGGATCCAACATAGTCGCGAGAGTCCAGTCCAAAGCGGGTCCAACTCAGCAGCGAGAGTCCCGTTCACAGCGGAGCCAGCAGGAAACCATCCCAAGCGGAGGCGGATCAGCAGCGCAGAGATGTCGAGGCGGATCAGCAGCGCAGAGATGTCCCCAGCCGATACACAGGCAAGCAGTACATGGCCACCGGATCGGACCGGACCCCCTCCACAGGGGAGAGTGGGACATAGAAGAAAAAGAAAAGAAACAGCAGATCAACTGGTCTAAAAGGGGAGTCTATTTAAAGGCTACAGTATACAAATGAGTTTTAAGGTGAGACTTAAATGCTTCTACTGAGGTGGCATCTCGAACTGTTACCGGGAGGGCATTCCAGAGTACTGGAGCCCGAACGGAAAACGCTCTATAGCCCGCAGACTTTTTTTGGGCTTTGGGAATCACTAACAAGCCGGAGTCCTTTGAACGCAGATTTCTTGCCGGGACATATGGTACAATACAATCGGCAAGATAGGATGGAGCTAGACCGTGTAGTATTTTATACGTAAGTAGTAAAACCTTAAAGTCACATCTTAAGTGCACAGGAAGCCAGTGCAGGTGAGCCAGTACAGGCGTAATGTGATCAAACTTTCTTGTTCTTGTCAAAAGTCTAGCAGCCGCATTTTGTACCAACTGTAATCTTTTAATGCTAGACATGGGGAGACCCGAAAATAATACGTTACAGTAGTCGAGGCGAGACGTAACAAACGCATGGATAATGATCTCAGCGTCTTTAGTGGACAGAATGGAGCGAATTTTAGCGATATTACGGAGATGAAAGAAGGCCGTTTTAGTAACGCTTTTAATGTGTGCCTCAAAGGAGAGAGTTGGGTCGAAGATAATACCCAGATTCTTTACCGTGTCGCCTTGTTTAATTGTTTGGTTGTCAAATGTTAGAGTTGTATTATTAAATAGAGTTCGGTGTCTAGCAGGACCGATAATCAGCATTTCCGTTTTTTTGGCGTTGAGTTGCAAAAAGTTAGCGGACATCCATTGTTTAATTTCATTAAGACACGCCTCCAGCTGACTACAATCCGGCGTGTTGGTCAGCTTTAGGGGCATGTAGAGTTGGGTGTCATCAGCATAACAGTGAAAGCTAACACCGTATTTGCGTATGATGTCACCTAGCGGCAGCATGTAGATGCTGAAGAGTGCAGGGCCAAGGACCGAACCCTGGGGAACTCCACACGTTACCTTAACGTAGTCCGAGGTCACATTGTTATGGGAGACACACTGCATCCTATCAGTAAGATAAGAGTTAAACCAAGACAGGGCTAAGTCTGACATACCAATTCGTGTTTTGATACGTTCTAATAAAATATTATGATCGACGGTATCGAAAGCAGCGCTAAGATCGAGGAGCAGCAACATAGATGACGCATCAGAATCCATCGTTAGCAATAGATCATTAGTCATTTTTGCGAGGGCTGTCTCCGTCGAGTGATTTGCCCTGAAACCGGATTGAAAGGTTTCACATAGATTGTTAGACGCTAAGTGTTCATTTAACTGCTCCGCAACAATTTTTTCGAGGATTTTTGAAATAAACGGAAGGTGAGACACCGGTCGGTAGTTTACCATGAGGTCAGGATCGAGGTTAGGTCTTTTAAGAAGAGGATGAATAACCGCTTTTTTGAATGCTAGGGGAACAGTGCCCGAGGAAAGTGATAAGTTTATAATATTTAGCACTGATGGACCTAATAATACAAAGAGCTCCTTGATCAGTTTCCCTGGAAGAGGGTCAAGTAAACATGTTGTTTGTTTTATTCCATTTACACGTTGTAACAATTCCTCTAATGTTATTTCCTCAAAACGAGAGAAACTATTTTGGAGGGCAGTATCCGCCGTATATACAATCGTGTCAGTGTTAATAGAACCCCGTTGTAGCTGGGACGCATTGTCTTTAATCTCCTTTCTAATGACTTCAATTTTCTTACTAAAGAATTGCATAAAGTCATCAGCTGAGTGGGTGGAGCTACTGGAAGGAGTCCCTTGTTGGGTTAGCGATGCTACCGTACTAAACAACAATTTAGGATCGTTTTTATTGCGGTGGATGAGATTTGAGTAATAATTAGCTTTAGCTAAGGTAAGCATGCGTTTATAAGTTATTAAACCATCACTAAATGCTTGATGGTGCACCTCAAGTTTAGTCGTGCGCCATTTGCGTTCCAGCTTTCTGCATAATAATTTCTGAGCTCTAGTTTCTTCTGTAAACCACGGGGTGCGCTTTTTTGGAGCCTTTTTTAACTTTAGCGGTGCTATGTTATCAATGGTTTCGCGCAGGGCGTCGTTAAAGTTGTTAGTGAGGTTATCAATAGAGCCCACATACTTTGGGAATGGTGCCATTACCGAGGGCAGTAGGTCAGCAAGAGCTGTCGTTGTGGCCGTATTAATGTTGCGGCTGCTATAGCAGTTATTATTATTATTAGTTTGACGAACATGCGTCTGAACCTCGAATTTTATAAGGTAATGATCGGACAATACTTTAGTATACGGGAGTATCGTAACTTTGGAAGCGGTGATACCCTTGACAAGCACTAGGTCTATCGTATTACCGTTGCGATGCGTGGGTTCATTTATTATTTGTGTGAGACCACAGCTATCAATTATAGTCTGGAGCGCTACGCACGGTGGGTCCGATGGGGTATTCATATGGATATTAAAGTCCCCCATTATGATTATATTATCGGCGTGTGTCACTAGATCAGCAACGAACTCTGAGAATTCATTGATAAAGTCCGAACAGGGCCCTGGGGGGCGGTAGATAACAGCCAGGTGTAGAGGCAGCGGTGTGACAGACCTCATAGTAAGCACCTCAAACGATTTATATTTATTATTTATGTTAGGACTAAGGTTAAAGTTTTCGTTGTATATTAGTGCGACCCCCCCACCCCTTTTGAGCGGACGGGCAATATGCGCATGTGTAAAGTTAGGAGGACATGCCTCATTTAGCGCAAAAAAGTCGTTTGGTTTAAGCCAGGTTTCACTGAGACCGATGACGTTAAGATTGTTGTCTGTGATGATATCATTAACTAACAACGTTTTGGGAGACAATGATCTTATGTTTAAAAAAACTATATTATATGTAGTGGGCTGTTTTAGGGAATTTTTGATCAAATTATCCGTAGTAGCAATATTAATAATGTTGTGTTTATTATGCCCAGTGCATTCAGTATAATTACGACCATATCTAGGAATTGATACGACGGGAATGTTCCGATTGTTTGATTGTTGCTTTGATAAACTGCACGCATCATGGTTACCCTCCTCAGTAACGGGGATTTTCCGATTGTTTGTTTGTTGCTTTGATAAACTGCACGCATCATAGTTAGCCACCTCAGTAAAACACATGTCCAACTCTGAAACACTCAAAGCAGAAAAAACTTGTTCTAATTTAACAGACTCCTTACCCAGACCAGTAGTCTCGCATCCCTTATTTAAATCCGTCTTCAGGGTGGAGGGAAGTGGTGTTCTGTGGGGATTAGCCTTCTGCTTTGTTTTTAGCCCCGCTCGACATCCGCGTTTCCGATCACACCGCTGGCGTCTGCTCCGTAGACGGCCCCCGCTGCTACTAGACTCCCCTGCTTCACAGGCCGCTGGATGTAGCCGCCCACGTATCCCCATGCTAGTTAGCATGTTTAGCACGCCCGCGTCTATCAGTCCAAAACGGCCCGATGTGTCCATATCCAGAAGTGTCTGGCGGTCGTACGTGATCACGGAGTGACCACGATGCGAGCCAGCCATGAAGTCTGCAGAACTGTCCGGCATTTCCGCCAAATGTTCCATCTTTAGCAAGAGCACCGCAGTGTCGCAGCCCGTCCGGGCGCCGCCATCTTGCCAAATATATATTTTAAATATATATTGTTACATTTCAAATGATAACAATGGTGATAATAGAAGTAACTATTATTATTCCTTATTAATATCAGTACTGTATTTTTACCATATTATTCAGACCATAAGGCGCACCTAAAATCCTTTAATTTTCTAAAAAATTGACGGTGCACTTTATAACTTGGTGCGCCTAATGTATGGACTAATTCTGGTTGTGCTTACCGACCTTGAAGAATTTTTTTTGGTACAAGGTGTAATGATATGTGTGACCAGTAGATGGTAGTCACATTCAAGATATACGTGTAAACGGCAATATGACGCTAGTAAACAACACCAAAACTTTAAATGTTCCATTGAAAATATAGAACATTACACCCGGCGTTAAAAAATATTTCAAAATGTTTTAGTACGACTTTGAAACTGCACCGCTTGATGGCTTGTCTGCACATTTCGGCTAATGTAGTCTGAAGTACGAGTGATATTAGGGTGTGTGTAAAAGGACCGCCAAATGGCAGACTTTAGCAGACACATTATCTTGCGTTTTGTTTTGCGTTATTATGCAAAACCAACTTTTCTTACCTTCTGGTACCTGCTGATCTGTTTTTGGGATCTGCATAAGTCCTGAAAATTTGTTCGCGTCCGCCATTGTAGTCCGTGCTGACAAAGTAGTTGATAATCTTCTTATTTTACTCTATGTTCTTGTTATGGAGCATTTCTAATATAAAGTAGCATAAAGTTCTAACTTATATCTGTCAGTAGACTCACTGTGAAAGCGCTAAAAACTACCGGTATTGTGGGTTTACATAATTCACTCAAGGAACTATAGTTTTTAGAGACTTCCGGTCTGACAGTTTTTACGGGACACATTTCCTGCGTTGTTGTTGCACTAGTGAGCCACGGATGAGAAGATGCTGCTCCGGTATTGATTTAAGTAAAGTCTGAACGTCATTAAAACAGTTAGCTCCATTTTTTTGACACTTCTTCCACTCCCGTCCTTGCACGCTACACCGCTACAACAAAGATGACGGGTAGAAAACTCTGACATAGGTGAGCCACGTAAATAAGACAAAACGGTGCATCCTGAAGAGACGGCCAGAAAGCAACTTGAAGATGGTCTGTAAAACATAATCAATGCAACACTTTCACCAAAGAACCACAATGAAGTGTTTTAAATTTAGAACCAATCCTAATATGACCCCTTTAATGCGCCCTATAATACGGGGCGCCTTATGTATGAAAATAGGCCTGAATAGACCCACTCATCAGCTGTGCGCCTTATAATCCGGTGTGCCCTATGGTTTGGAAAATACAGTATTATTATTTTGAATATAGTGTAAAAAAATTCATTTTTAATAATGTCTTATGCCTTCTACTTCGCTAATCTGCTCATTTTACTAGTTCTAGTATCATATTTGTATGTATTGTATCTGCTGATGTAGTACTGTTGTTGTTGTATTTGTTGTTGTTGTCCCTCTCTGTCTTGCCCTCACTATTCCCCCCTCTGGCTTATTCTTGTTTTTTTCTTTCTAGATAAATAGTACTTTATTGATTCCTTCAGGAGAGTTCCCTCAATCTATGCCCTTCACTGCTGCGGTCCGGATGCTTTGTAAAGTAAATCTGAACAGCAGATACAGGCATCTAAATCAGCAATATTATAGGACCGGTTGAAAAAATCAATCAATCAATGTTTACTTATATAGCCCTAAATCACTAGTGTCTCAAAGGGCTGCACAAACCACTACGACATCCTCGGTAGGCCCACATAAGGGCAAGGAAAACTCACACCCAGTGGGACATCGGTGACAATAATGACCCAGTGGGACGTCGGTGACAATAATGACTATGAGAACCTTGGAGAGGAGGAAAGCAATGGATGTCGAGCGCGTCTAACATGATACTGTGAAAGTTCAATCCATAATGGATCCAACACAGTCGCGAGAGTCCAATCCAAAGCGGATCCAACACAGCAGCGAGAGTCCCGTTCACAGCGGAGCCAGCAGGAAACCATCCCAAGCGGAGGCGGATCAGCAGCGCAGAGATGTCCCCAGCCGATACACAGGCAAGCAGTACATGGCCACCGGATCGGACCGGACCCCCTCCACAAGGGAGAGTGGGACATAGAAGAAAAAGAAAAGAAACGGCAGATCAACTGGTCTAAAAAGGGAGTCTATTTAACGGCTAGAGTATACAAATGAGTTTTAAGGTGAGACTTAAATGATTCTACTGAGGTGGCATCTCGAACTGTTACCGGGAGGGCATTCCAGAGTACTGGAGCCCGAACGGAAAACGCTCTATAGCCCGCAGACTTTTTTTGGGCTTTGGGAATCACTAATAAGCCGGAGTCCTTTGAACGCAGATTTCTTGCCAGGACATATGGTACAATACAATCGGCAAGATAGGATGGAGCTAGACCGTGTAGTATTTTATACGTAAGTAGTAAAACCTTAAAGTCACATCTTAAGTGCACAGGAAGCCAGTGCAGGTGAGCCAGTACAGGCGTAATGTGATCAAACTTTCTTGTTCTTGTCAAAAGTCTAGCAGCCGCATTTTGTACCAACTGTAATCTTTTAATGCTAGACATGGGGAGACCCGAAAATAATACGTTACAGTAGTCGAGGCGAGACGTAACAAACGCATGGATAATGATCTCAGCGTCTTTAGTGGACAGAATGGAGCGAATTTTAGCGATATTACGGAGATGAAAGAAGGCCGTTTTAGTAACGCTTTTAATGTGTGCCTCAAAGGAGAGAGTTGGGTCAAAGATAATACCCAGATTCTTTACCGTGTCGCCTTGTTTAATTGTATGGTTGTCAAATGTTAGAGTTGTATTATTAAATAGAGGTCGGTGTCTAGCAGGACCGATAATCAGCATTTCCGTTTTTTTGGCGTTGAGTTGCAAAAAGTTAGCGGACATCCATTATTTAATTTCATTAAGACACGCCTCCAGCTGACTACAATCCGGCGTGTTGGTCAGCTTTAGGGGCATGTAGAGTTGGGTGTCATCAGCATAACAGTGAAAGCTAATACCATATTTGCGTATGATGTCACCTAGCGGCAGCATGTAGATGCTGAAGAGTACAGGGCCAAGGACCGAACCCTGGGGAACTCCACACGTTACCTTAACGTAGTCCGAGGTCACATTGTTATGGGAGACGCACTGCATCCTATCAGTAAGATAAGAGTTAAACCAAGACAGGGCTAAGTCTGACATACCAATTCGTGTTTTGATACGTTCTAATAAAATATTATGATCGACGGTATCGAAAGCATAAATTTGGAACACAAAACAATAGTCCGGGGTTCAATCCCGGGCTCGGGATCTTTCTGTGTGGAGTTTGCATGTTCTCCCCGTGAATGCGTGGGTTCCCTCCGGGTACTCCGGCTTCCTCCCACTTCCAAAGACATGCACCTGGGGATAGGTTGATTGGCAACACTAAATTGGCCCTAGTGTGTGAATGTGAGTGTGAATGTTGTCCGTCTATCTGTGTTGGCCCCGTGATGAGGTCACGACTTGTCCAGGGTGTACGACGCCTTCCACCCGAGTGCAGCTGAGATAGGCTCCAGCACCTCCCGCGACGCCAAAATGGACAAGCGGTAGAAAATGGATGGATGGATAATGTACAGTACATCAAACAACCTTGAGATGATGGCTCAACTTTCTGTTTAATACAGAGTCAAAACAACAACTTAGGAAACTGTCCTCGTTTGACAAAAGGCTCACACACTGTCACTAGCACAGTGGTGCACTCACAGTTTGAAGTCACAGAACTCCCTCACTTCAAAAGCAAGATTGATACAATGATTAGGAAGAAAAAATAAATAATACCCCGTTGCTTAATTGTTGCAAAGGGAAGGGACCGAAGCATATTTTTCTTCGGTAAATCGAAAAGTTCGTACAAAGAGGGTTTGGTAAATCGAGGTTGCACTATGCCGGTGGTTCTCAACCTTTTTTCAGTGATGTACCCCTGTGAACATTTTTTTTAATTCAAGTATCCCCTAATCAGAGCAAACCAGTTTTGGTTGCAAAAAAGAGATAAAGAAGTAAAATACATCAGTTTCTGATTTACTAAATTGTCTAACAGTGCAAAATATTGCTCATTTGTAGTGGTCTTTCTTGAACTATTTGGGGAAAAAAAATATAAAAATAACTAATAAATTGTTGAAAAATAAACAAGCGATTCAATTATAAATAAAGATTTCTACACATAGAAGTAATCAACTTAAAGTGCCCTCTTTGGGGATTGTAATAGAGATCCATCTGGATTCATGAACTTAATTCGAAACATTTCTTTACAAAAAAAGAAATCTTTAACATCAAAATTTATGGAACATGTCCACAAAAAAGCTAGCTGTCAACACTGAATATTGCATCGTTGTAATTTTTGTTTCACAGTTTAAGAACTTACATTCATATTTTGTTGAAATATTATTCAATAAATATATTTATAAAGGATTTTTGAATATTTGCTATTTTTAGAATTTAAAAAAAAAATCTCACTTACCCCTTGGCATACCTTTCAAGTTGGGTACGTGTACCCCCATTTGAGAACCACTGCACTATGCTATAAAAACCACAAAGCGCTAATTGTCATTTTGAACTGATTGTATACAATATTGCCAATATTATGCATCCCGACTGTGTTTCTTTTTATTATTTCAATCATCAATTAATGCTTACTTATATAGCCCTAAATCCTGAGTGTCTCAAAGGGCTGCACAAGCCACAACGACATCCTCGGCTCAGATCCCACATCAGGGCAAGAAAAAAAGTCAACCCAATGTGATGCCTGAGTGAGAGTTAAAGCAGATGCACATTGAGCAAATAAAAACCTCCCTCAAATGGTGCTTGTGAATGATTTAAGTCAGGGGTGCCCATTACGTCGATCGCGAGCTACCAGTCGACCGCGGGGGGTGTGTCAGTCGATCTCCAGCCAGGCTTTTAAAGAAAATAGACCTAAAAATTAGTGATCATCAATCTTCACCAAGACGTCACTTAAATGACATTCACGGTACCGGAGGGTCTTGTGAGATGACGCTGGCTGCTGCAAGATCATTATTATGAAAATATGACCGAGAGGAAGGCGAGAAACACTTTTTATTTCAACAGACTCTCGCGCCGTACCTTCCGTCAAAACTCTAAAGGCCGACTGCACATTTCCTATCTTCACAATAAAAGCCCTGCTTCATGCTGCCTGCGCTAACTAAATACAGAGTCTCGGAAAACTGGCGTGCACAAGCGATCCCTCAGAAAGCTGGCGTGCACATCACTTGTGCACGCCAGCTTTCGGAGACTCTTATTTTGTTAGCGCAGGCAGCATGAAGCAGGGCTTTTATTGTGAAGATAGGAAATGTGCAGTCGGCCTTTAGAGTTTTGACGGAAGGGACGGCGCAAAAGTCTGTTGAAATAAAAAGTGTTTCTCGCCTTCCTCTCTGTCATTTTTTCATAATAATGAACTGGCAGCAGCCAGCGTCATCTCACAAGACCCTCGGGTGCCGTGAATGTCAATCAAGCAAGCTACGGAATTTGCCGCCAATGTTTTTCTTGTAAAGTGTATGGAAGCTGGATGAATTAGATGCCAAAAACCAACCACTTTCATGTGGTATTGTACAGAAAGGACAACTTTTTTTCTCCTCCATTTGAAAATGTGGGCGTTATCATCATTACTGTCTGATTCCAATCAATGCAAGTCATCAGAATCAGGTAATACACCAACTTATATTCTTGTCTTCGTGAAAGAAAGACATCTATATGTGTTACACATGCTTGTATTATCATTAAACACATTTAACTTGTTTACAAAAATGTCTCCTTCATAAATAAATAAATATAAATGATATATATAAATGAGGTAGATCCCCTCGAGTTGGTCAATTGAAAAGTAGCTCGCCTGCAGAAAAAGTGTGGGCACCCCTGATGTAAGTCATTGACACTTGTGAAAATGTGAGATTTCACAGGAAGCAATAATGGGCAAGGAATGATCCATTATGGTTGCATAGTTTTATGATGTGTCTCTCCCATTCTGATGATGCACATGATTTGAGAGTTTAATTTAGTGGGAGCACCACATCGTCGCCCCTCGGAGATGATGTTGACTCAAGGATGATGCAAAATGGCTCTGGAAAAAAAAAATGAAAAAGAAAAGGCCATTAATACGACATAGGCTCCAAATATATGCGCAGGAAATTATACACTGCAAACAGTCAGTACTCTGCCAATACAACAAGAACATTTGGCTTGTCAACACTTTCCAAAACAAGTAAAATTAGCTAACCTCAATGAACCCAAAAATACCTTAAAATGCGTATATTCTGACTAATAACACGTGCACTTTTCTTGGTAGAAAAAAAAAATATGAGACCTTTTTTGCTCAATATTGTCAGGTTCGTCCCTGACAGTTTGGTTATGTTTTAGTTTTTTCCTCTGCATTTGTCTTTGTTTCCTCTGTGTGTGTAGTATTTCCTGTCTTTAGTTCCTGTCAGCGCTCTTATTTTGTCTGTTTCCTGTCTTTTTACCTGAGTGATTTGTCCCCTCAGCTGTGGTTGATTGGCACCTGACCAAACCTGGTGTCAATCAGCCCGCTCCTATTTAGACCTGTCTTCCCATTCAGTCAGTGCTGGATTATTGTCCCTTCCATATTGTCGGCATCGGTACTTTTCAGAGGCGATAGAGTACCGAATATGATTCATTAGTATCTCTGTACTATACTAATACCGGTATACCGTACAACCCTATGTATAAGGGTGTAACGGTACACAAAAATTTCGGTTCGATACGTACCTTCCAAAGACATGCACTTGGGTATAGGTTGATTGGCAACACTAAATGGTCCCTAGTGTGTGAATGTGAGTGTGAATGTTGTCTGTCTATCTGTGTTGGCCCTGCGATGAGGTGGCGACTTGTCCAGGGTGTACCCCGCCTTCCGCCCGATTGTAGCTGAGATAGGCGCCAGCGCCCCCTGCGACCCCGAAAGGGAATAAGCGGTAGAAAATGGATGGATGGATGGACGTACCTCGGTTTAGAGGTCACGGTTCGGTTCATTTTTGGTGCAGGAAAATAACAACAAAATATAAATGTTTTAGTTATTTATTTACCAAATTTGTAAACAATGGCATAACATACATATACACACAGGGTCCATTGCTAGGGTTAATGTGGTCAACATATATAAAATAAAAATTAAATAAGATAAGGCTCACATTGGTTTCTTAACAAAACCTTTCTACATTTAAAGTGCTTTTTTTGATTGATTGATTGATTGATTGAGACTTTTATTAGTAGATTGCACAGTACAGTACATATTACATACAATTGACCACTAAATGCTAACACCCCAATAAGATAACTTGGCAGCAGGAGGATATATGGGCTTATTGTTCTTCCTCCATAGAAGTGAGTCAAAATCAATTTTTTAATGCAATACAGCAACCCCCCGCGACCCTGGACGGTACAAGCGGTAGGAAATGGATGGATGGATGGTCTTAAATCTGCTGCTATAAAAACATTTCTTATTGCTTCACCCCTGCTCTGCATTTTTTACACAACCTGCGGTGCGCTACCTAATATGTCCGTGTGGAAACTTGTTCGGTACACCTCCGAGCCGAACGGAAACCCCCGTACCGAAACGGTTCAATACAAATACATGTACCGTTACACACTTACCTAGGTACCAATAAAGAAACACTGACTAGTGACGACCGATGCGCACAAAACTATGCAAGCTGTTTGCTCTCATCTCTATTATAAAAATGTGACGCAGTAATGTTCCATCGTTTCTCTTTGGGAGACATCGACAATAGATTTCCCAATTAGCCCATTTCCCCTTTGTTGTTTGTCCCTGAGGCCCAGAGAAATTACCTTTTGCTTCGCCCTTTGTCTCCCATCTCTATTAGCTCTGTGTACTTAGTGGATCATTGTCTGACAAGGGAGTTGCCTTTTAATTTAAGCAAGTAGCTTCCTTTAATCATAGCAATAGCATGAAGAGAATGTGTTTCAATTTTGTTGGAGGTGGGTGGGGGGGCTTCAAAGAATGCGTCTGCGGGACATCTATAGCCCTGAGCTGTAACGTCTCAGAAGTCTTTACATTCACACTGTGACCACAGTGGGCTACTGAGACAAGTGAACCCCGGCCGACTTTGCAGCATTCCGCAAGACCCTCACCTCAAAACTGCTCCAACACTTTAATTGAAGAGATTGAAAACAAAGACAAGACAGAGCAATAAGGACTCAGTAACACAACATTGTGGGTACGTGTATTAGTTGATAACAATGCACAGCAACAACCGGCTCTGGCTGTGGAAACAACACTGCATTAAATGTCAATTGTGCTGTACAACGGTGTGGAAGCAAACTTCCTAGCGTCTGGCTGTTGATCCGTTGCAAGAAAACTGAGGACAGTCTGCAGCAAATTAGAGACTGTGGAGTCGAGATCCATTGTTATTTTTTTTTGTCAGGGCTGATACCGATTATTAGTAGTCAAGGAGACCAATAACGGATATTTACAGTGAGAGATGCTACCTCAGTAGAAGCATTGAAGTACCATCTTAAAACTCGTTTGTATACGCTAGCCTTTAAATAGAACCCCTTTTTAGACCAGTTGATCTGCCGTTTCTTTTCTGCTTTCCCCCCCTTTCCTTCGTGGGGGGGACAGTTTCGGTGGCCACGGATGAAGCACTGGTTGTCCAGGGTCGGGACCCAGGGTGGACCACTCGTCTGTGCATTGGTTGGGGACATCTCTGCACTGCTGACCTGTCTCCATTCTAGAGGCTAATCTTTCCTGTGATAAAATGGCAACCATGGTGATCAAAAAGGTCAACCAAAGAACGAGATTCCTCTACAGAATCTCCTCTCTGGTCAACAAAAGCACCTTGAGGATTCTAGCGGGAACTCTCATTCAACCCTTCTTCGATTACGCTTGCACCTCCTGGTACCCCAGCACCTCCAAAACCCTCAAATCTAGACTCCAAACATCCCAGAATAAGCTAATCCGGTTACTTTTAGACCTCCACCCCAGATCACACCTCAATCCAACCCACTTCTCCAAAGTGGGCTGGCTCAGGGTGGAGGACAGAGTAAAACAACTTGCACTGAGCCTAGTCTATAAAATCCGCTACATCTCCCTGATACCGAAGTACATGTCCAACTACTTCCTTAACGTAAATGACCGCCATAACCACAACACCAGGGGGAGCTTCACAAACCACGTTAAACCCAGATTTCGATCTAACAAAGGTCTTAACTCATTCTCTTTCTATGCCACATCAATGTGGAATGCACTCCCAACAGGTATAAAAGTAAGTGCATCTCTATATTCCTTCAAAACCGCTCTAAAACAACACCTCCAGGCAACTTCAACCCTTTACTAATACCCTCCTCCATTCACATCCCATCTCCCCGGATTATAAACAACTCAAATGTACTTCTAATGTATGTACTTGTTCTTATGCTATCTGAACTCACTATGTTCTCTGCTGGCTGTACATATCCTACTAAATAAGACCTACACTGTTTCAATGTCCATTTCTCTGTTGATGACTGAAGTTCTGATATCAACCAAAGCTCCTCATCCCACCCCCCGGATTGTAAATAATGTAAATAATTCAATGTATATACTATGATGATTAACTTGTGTGATGACTGTATTATGTTGATAGTATATATTTGTACCATGAATTGATTAACGTGGACCCCGACTTAAACAAGTTGAAAAACTTATTCGGGTGTTACCATTTAGTGGTCAATTGTACGGAATATGTACTGTACTGTGCAATCTACTAATAAAAGTTTTGTGTACCACACGCAGCCACCCACCCAGGATGTCGTTGTGGCTTGTGCAGCCCTTTTGAGACACTCGCGATTAAGGTCTGTATAAAAAAAACTTTGATTGCCTCATTCAAATACTGTACTGTGCAATCTACTAATAAAAGTATCAATCAATCAATCAAACTCCGCTCGGAATGGTCTCCTGCTGGCCCCATTATGGACTGGACTCTCACTATTATGTTTGATCCACTATGGACTGCACTCTTACAATATTATGCTAGATCCACTCGAAGTCCATTGCACCAGTCGCCAGGGGGGGATGGGATCTCCACATCTGCGGTCCCCTCCAAGGTTTCTCATTGTTATCCCATTGGGTTGAGTTTTTTTCTTGCCCTGATGTGGGTTCTGAGCCAAGGATGTCTTTGTGGCTTGTGCAGCCCTTTGAGACACTCGTGATTTAGGGCTATGTAAGTAAACATTCATTGATTAATTGGTTGATATTTGGAGCCAATATTCATTTGCAGCATAAGTTAGCTAAACACACTCAAATAAAACCCTGTCCGTCAATCAAAAATATGTTGTGGGAATTATTGACAATGGTGGAAGAGTTCAAGTACCTCGGAGTCTTGTTCACGAGTGAGGGAAGAGTTGATCGTGAGATCGACAGGCGGATCGGTGCGGCGTCTTCAGTAATGCGGACGCTGTATCGTTCCGTTGTGGTAAAGAAGGAGCTGAGCCGGAAGGCAAAGCTCTCAATTTACCGGTTGATCTACGTTCCCATCCTCACCTATGGTCATGAGCTTTGGGTCATGACCGAAAGGATAAGATCACGGGTACAAGCGGCCGAAATGAGTTTCCTCCGCCGTGTGGCGGGGCTCTCCCTTAGAGATAGGGTGAGAAGCTCTGTCATCCGGTAGGAGCTCAAAGTAAAGCCGCTGCTCCTTCACATCGAGAGGAGCCAGATGAGGTGGTTCGGGCATCTGGTCAGGATGCCAACCGAACGCCTCCCTACGGAGGTGTTTAAGGCACGTCCAACTGGTAGGAGGCCACGGGGTAGACCCAGGACACATTGGGAAGACTATGTGTCCCGGCTGGCCTGGGAACGCTTCGAGATCCCCCGGGAAGAGCTGGACAAAGTGGCTGGGGAGAGGGAAGTCAGGGCTTACTTGCTTAGGCTGTTACCCCCGCGACCCGACCTCGGATAAACGGAAGAAGATGGATGGATGGTATTGACAATTGCAGTAATTTTCATTCATAGATGAATGACAAAGAAAAAAAAATGGGAGCCAGCAAAAAGCTCTCCTGTGGAGCATGGTCCAGATCTGGCACAGTTTGAAGGGGATTCATATGGCCACATTCGTCGCGGTTCACCCGACACATGAAAAGTGAAAAACTGAGGGCGCACTATCCATAGTAGAATGGTAAATAACCCAAAATGTGTTTTGTGGCGTCAATTGCTACGTATGTTGCGTGGCACTTTCTATAATTTTCAGCAGTCCACATTGCAAAATTGACAGCTCATTGGCCTTGTGGTTAGAGTGTCCGCCCTGAGACCGGTCAATCGTGAGTTCAAACCCCGGCCGAGTCATACCAAAGACTATAAAAATGGGACCCATTACCTCCCTGCTTGGCACTCAGCATCAAGGGTTGGAATTGGGTATTAAATCACCAAAATGATTCCCGGGCGTGGCCACCGCTGCTGCTCACTGCTCCCCTCACCTCACAGGGGGTGGAACAAGGGGATGGGTCAAATGCAGAAGACAAAATCAGTGGTACTTTAATTTTAAAATGATTTCCTCTCACGTGGGACCAACCCAGGAACGGGGCCAGTTGAACCCATTCCTTACTGTAGAGCAGGGGTGTCCAAACTTAAAGCATGCGGGGGCCATTTTGATATTTTTTATTTTCAAACCATAACAAAGAATTTGGATTTTTTTTTTAATCCTTAGGGTTTATGGGGAGCATTGAGGGTCTCTGTCACTAAAATGTTAAAAATAAGTCAAATTATTTTTATTATTTTTTATTTAATGCTTACAGTAAATCTCTATATCAACTTGAGGTTGATATAAAGTAAAACAAATATGGTTTTATACCTTTTCTGTCAAAGTCAACTTTGTTTTTTATAGTAAAACTGAAATATGCAGTATTTAGATAGATAGATGGATAGTACTTTATTGATTCCTTCAGGAGAGTTCCTTTATTCAGCAATTAAAGCCCTCAAAGATCAATAATGAAGGACACCATTGATTTTAATTATTTAATATTTTTGAGTAATCACAGTGAAAAGTTAAATAAAATATTACTAAATATATTTGAGATCCAAATATCCTTAATGAGATCACTCATTAAGTGATGCATTTTTATAAAAACAATTTTTTTTACTTTTAACATTTAAATTTCAAGATCAACTTCCGATATATCTGTCGATTTTAAGTTTGTTTTATGCTCTTTTGTCAAACCTTTGATGTTTTTATATGGCAACCACACAACATATGCAATATTTTTTCCACATAAAAATTTTTTAAGTGCAGTGGGAGAGTGGCCGTGCGCAACCCGAGGGTCCCTGGTTCAAATCCCACCTAGTACAAACCTCGTCACGTCCGTTGTGTCCTGAGCAAGACACTTCACCCTTGCTCCTGATGGGTGCTGGTTAGCGCCTTGCATGGCAACTCCCTCCGTCAGTGTGTGAATGTGTGTGTGAATGGGTAAATGTGGAAGTAGTGTCAAAGCGCTTTGAGTACCTTGAAGGTAGAAAAGCACTATACAAGTACAACCCATTTATCATTTATTTATCATTTCTAAGTTATAACTTTTTTTTTTTTTGAGCAAAAGAAAAAAAGAAAATAAAGACAAAAGGAAATAAAAACTGCCTGCATGGCAGCTTTGTGTCAACATTGCCACTTTTTCTCATTAGATTTCACCTCATTCCACTTTTTTTAAAAATGTTTTTATTTTTATTTTTGCAATACTATCAATTTTGCAATTTTTGCTGAATGTGTGGCGGGCCGGTAAACGATTAGCTGCAGGCCGCAAATGGCTCCCGGTCCAAACTTTGGACACCCCTGCTGAAGAGGAACAGGATAGGTTACAGTTAGCTTGTGTGCTCATTTCTGTCATTTCTAGCCTTGTATCTTCAAAATGTACTATAACACAGCAATGGCACTCACAGGGGCAGTGGTAGTTTACTTCACACAAATGTATTCATTGAAGCATTCTTCTAATTTTGGATAAGTTATGAACTCTATTAACATTGATATTGCACATTATTTTACTCTATTAGAAAATGTTAACCAGACTATCAGTAATTGCTAAGATTCACGTACCATTCACACAGAATTATGTGAATGGTACGTTAACACTGTTAGCTCAATTTGTTGAGTAGCTAGCATGGCCTTCTAATGTAAATAGCATCACCGTCCTCCGGCCAAACAATAGAAGGGTTTTCCTAAAAAAAAAAAAAAAGTTTTTTTTTGTTTTGTTTTTTTTTGTCCTGTCCAGCTTCTCAGGCAAATTATACAGTTGATGTAGATGCCCATATTGGCTGTTCAGATTTTCTTTAAAAAAGAGAAGTGTAGGATACTTCTCTTGTTGCCTTATTTATATTTGACTGTATTAAATGTATTTATATTATCATTTTGTGCAGCTGGGCCGGAGCAGGAGGGGATAGAAAGGGAAAAAAGGAAGACAGAGGGGGAAATTGTGGGGACAAGAGGGGGATTACATAGAGAGACAAAACAACAACAGCAAACACAACAATAACAACAAGAACAATAGAGCAACATCAGCACATAGGATATGTACAAATACGATTTGTAAAAGTGACAGCAAAGAAGCAGTTAGCGAAATAAATAATACAGAAATGACAATGAGCATTTATACACTACAAATGGAGCATCAGAAATAGTGCTGAACAATACCTCTATTATCAAGAATACAGTTGTTCAAATGCAACAATACATATATGTAATGATAACTACAGATACAAAATTAATACCGAAAAATGGAGGGGAAGAAAGAGCTACAACCTATATTAACCTTGTATATTGTTATAGTAACAATGTCAGTGTGCCATCTGTTACCCAGTTTCCCCCAGGGCAACAACGTCAATATATGTTTGATGAAACGTGATTATGTGCATGAGTGTATGTATGTATATCGATCAATGTCAATCAATGTTTATTTATACAGCCCTAAATCACAAGTGTCTCAAAGGGCTGCACAAGCCACCACAAGATCCGCGGTACAGAGCCCAAATAAGGGCAAGGAAAAACTCACCCCAGTGGGACGTCGTTGACAATGACTATGAGAAACCTTGGAGAGGACCGCAATATAACCGCAAGTACAATATGTACTCGTATATGTAGGGTATCAATCAATCAATCAATCAATCAATGTTTATTTATATAGCCCCAAATCACAAATGTCTCAAAGGACTGCACAAATCATTACGACTACAACATCCTCGGAAGAACCCACAAAAGGGCAAGGAAAACTCGCACCCAGTGGGCAGGGAGAATTCACATCCAGTGGGACGCCAGTGACAATGCTGACTATGAGAAACCTTGGAGAGGACCTCAGATGTGGGCAAACCCCTCCCCCCCTCTAGGGGACCGAAAGCAATGGATGTCGAGCGGGTCTAACATGATACTGTGAAAGTTCGATCCATAGTCTGTGTGCATGTATGTTTGTACAGTGAATGTATGTGTATATGTATGTTTGTACAGGGAATGTATATGTACAGTATGTGTATATGTATGTTTATACGGAAAAAGACTAGTTTTAATCGGATCAGTGCCTACTGTGTTTGTCAATGGACTGTGAGTTATATAGTTCGTAATTACATTGGCGATATCAGTCGTAATGTACCTTGTACCCTTGAGCCTCTATTGTTTACAACTTGAGCGGAGGCATTTATACGATGTAGAGTAGAAAAGCCTTTTATTGCCAGATACACACACGCAAACATCCAGGAGCATTAAAAACTGGGTAAAAATATAACTTTAGCCAGCATGTACAGTTCCAGACCTCTATGTCAGCCAGGCTTGGCTTCTTTTTTGTCCTTCCTTAGTGCCTAAAACAAACCACGGGGGAGCCTCCGGTCTCGGTATATCATCTGGGATGTTGTGTTGTGGTGACAGTCACTCAAAACAGATGGCTTGTGGCGGTCACCGATGTCCACAGTGCACAATAAAAGCAAGAAAGCTAAGAAACCACAAAACATTTCAGCCGGGCGGGGGCCATTGCTGCCTGAAAGTGAGGAGGCGTGGTGTGGAGAGGTTCATGTGCATCTAACAACTGCCTCTCAAAACGAACTGTTTTAAAAGGTAGAAGAAAATGGCTTAAAAATAGGTCTGTACACTATATTGCCAAAGACATGCACCTGGGGATAGGTTGATTGGCAACACTAAATTGGCCCTAGTGTGTGAATGTGAGTGTGAATGTTGTCTGTCTATCTGTGTTGGCCCTGCGATGAGGTGGCGATTTGTCCAGGGTGTACCCCGCCTTCCGCTCGATTGTAGCTGAGATAGGTGCCAGGGCCCCCCACGACCCCGAAAGGGAATAAGCGGTAGAAAATGGGATGGGGGGACTATATTGCCAAAAGTATTTGGCCACCTGCCTTAACTCACATATGAACTTGAAGTGCCATCTCATGGAATTGTCCAAAATGTTTTGGTATCCTGGAGCATTCAAAATTCATTTCACTGGAATTAAGGGGGCCAAGCCTAACTGCTGAAAAACCAACCCCACATCGTAATATCGCAAAAATTCGCTCCATTTTGTCCACTAAAGACGCCTCATCTCGATTACTGTAACGTATTATTTTCGGGTCTCCCCATGTCTAGCATTAAAAGATTACAGTTGGTACAAAATGCGGCTGCTAGACTTTTGACAAGAACAAGAAAGTTTGATCATATTACGCCTGTACTGGCTCACCTGCACTGGCTTCCTGTGCACTTAAGATGTGACTTTAAGGTTTTACTAATTACGTATAAAATACTACACGGTCTAGCTCCATCCTATCTTGCCGATTTGTACCATATGTCCCGGCAAGAAATCTGCGTTCAAAAGACTCCGGCTTATTAGTGATTCCTAGAGCCCAAAAAAAGTCTGCGGGCTATAGAGCGTTTTCCGTTCGGGCTCCAGTACTCTGGAATGCCCTTCCGGTAACAGTTCGAGATGCTACCTCAGTAGAAGCATTTAAGTCTCACCTTAAAACTCATCTGTATACTCTAGCCTTTAAATAGACCTCCTTTTTAGACCAGTTGATCTGCCGCTTCTTTTCTTTCTCCTATGTTCCCCCCTCCCTTGTGGAGGGGGTCCGGTCCGATGACCATGGATGAAGTACTGGCTGTCCAGAGTCGAGACCCAGGATGGACCGCTCGCCTGCATAGGTTGGGGACATCTCTACGCTGCTGATCCGCCTCCGCTTGAGATGGTCTCCTGTGGACGGGACTCTCGCTGCTGTCTTGGATCCGCTTTGAACTGAACTCTCGCGGCTGTGTTGGAGCCACTATGGATTGAACTTTCACAGTATCATGTTAGACCCGCTCGACATCCATTGCTTTCGGTCCCCTAGAGGGGGGGGGTTGCCCACATCTGAGGTCCTCTCCAAGGTTTCTCATAGTCAGCATTGTCACTGGCGTCCCACTGGATGTGAATTCTCCCTGCCCACTGGGTGTGAGTTTTCCTTGCCCTTTTGTAGGTTCTTCCGAGGATGTTGTAGTCGTAATGATTTGTGCAGTTCTTTGAGACATTTGTGATTTGGGGCTATATAAATAAACATCGATTGATTGATTGAATTCCTCCTCCACCAAATTTCACACTCTGCACAATGCGGTCCGAAATATAGCGTTCTCCTGGCAACCTCCAAACCCAGTCTCATCCATCAGATTGCCAGATGGAAAAGTGTGATTCATCACTCCAGAGAAGGCGTCTCCACTGCTCTAGAGTCCAGTGGTGACGTGCTTTACACCACTGCATCGCACGCTTTGCATTGGATTTGGTTATGTATGGCTTAGATACAGCTGCTCGGCAATGGAAATCCATTCCATGAAGCTCTCTGCGTTAGAGATGCGCGGTTTGCGGTCTCATCCGCGGATAAACCGCGGGTCGGGCGGGTGACATGACGAAAAAATAGATTTGAATTAGATCCGGGCGGGTGGCAGTTGAACCATTCGGAAATATTTGATATACATGGTTCTGGGATCGGTATCCTTTACCATTCAAAGAGCCATTTAGGACCCATGTCACAAAGCGAAGAAGACGATAGGAGACGAAAACATTCTCTAGAATGACTGCCGGCAATCACCCAGATAATAAGTATTAGGGCGTGCTAAGAAGCCATTGGCTTTGTCGCCTACTACAACATTTACGATCTGCTTGTCAGTCCAGCAACATGTTGTGTGTGGCTTCCGCAGACACACGCACACGACCGCAAGGCATACTGGGTGACACAGAGTACACTAATGGTTGTGATATGAATCATTTTAACACTCTTAGTAATATGCGCCATGCTCTGAAGCCACACCAAACAAGAATGACAAACACATTTCGGGAGAACATCCTCCCAGTAATGACGATGGGAGCCGCTAACGTTCTCGCGAATATCCAATGGTGTTCATCCTGACGACAAGAATAAGGGCGTGTTGTGAAGCCATTGCCTTTGACACCTTCAACAACATGTACAAACCGATTTTTAATCCAGCAACATGTTGTATGCAGTTTCCGCAATTACACGTACAAGATTGAAAGGCATACTGGGTGATACAGAGTACACTGATGGTTGTGATATAAACAATTTTAACACTCTTACTAATATGCGCCACGCTGTGAAGCCACACCAAACAAAAATGACAAACACATTTCGGGAGGACATCCTCCCAGTAATACAACATAAACGCAACACAACAAATACCCAGAATCCTTTGCATCCATGACACTCCCTGAATATTTTATACACCCCGCTAGCAGCAAATCGTCCCCCATCCGCCCCCCCAGCCCCCCCCACTCCACCCCGTGCGTCATTAAGGTGGGCGGGATTGGGGGCGTGGGGGTGTAAAATATATTCAGGAAGTGTCATAGATGCAAAGGATTCTGGGCATTTGTTGTGTTGCGTTTATGTTGTGTTACTGTGAGGATGTTCTCCCGAAATGTGTTTGTCATTCTTGTTTGGTGTGGCTTCACAGCGTGGCGCATATTAGTAAGAGTGTTAAAATTGTTTATATCACAACCATCAGTGTACTCTGTATCACCCAGTATGCCTTTCAATCTTGTACGTGTGATTGCGGAAGCTGCATACAACATGTTGCTGGACTAAAAATCGGTTTGTACATGTTGTTGAAGGTGTCAAAGGCAATGGCTTCACAACACGCCCTTATTCTTGTCGTCAGGATGAACACCATTGGATATTCGCGAGAACGTTAGCGGCTCCCATCGTCATCTTTGCTCTGTGAAATGGGTTTAAATAGCTCTTTGAGTGGTAAAGGTCGCCGACCTCTGATGTATTTAAACGGGCGGGTGGCGGGCGGTTGCGGTTCTGATAGAATGTTGGTTCGGGTGGACGGTGGGTGGATAACGACTTTGGTGATGCGGTTGCGGATGATATAATTGCCTATCCGCGCATCTCTACTCTGCGTACTGTACGTGGGCTAATTGGAAGGTCACATGAAGTTTGGAGCTCTGTAGCAACTGACTGTGCAGAAAGTATTTGCACTATTCGCATCAGCATCCGCTGACCCCTCTCTGTCAGTTTACATGGCCTATCATTTGGTGGCTGACTTGCTGTTGTTCCCAAACTCTTCACTTTTTTTTTTATAATAAAGTTGACTTTGGAATATTTAGGAGTGAAGAAATTTCACGACTGGATTTGTTGCACAGGTGGCATCCTATGACAGTTCTACGCTGGAAATCACTGAGAAGGGCCCATTTTTCACAAATGTTTGTAGAAACAGTCTCCATGCCTAAGTGTTTGATTTTAAACACCTGTGGTCAGGCCAAGTGATTACAACATCTGATTCTCATCATTTGAATATGTGGCCAAATACTTTTGGCAATAGAGTGTATGTAGACCACCATGAAGTGTTTTAAAATCTTTAAAAAAACATTTATATACAGGATATATAGGTGATGGGGCGCAGCATGGTGAAGCAGTGGTAAGTGCTCATGTCTCACAATAAGAAGGCCTCGGTTCAATTCCCGGGCCCTGGGACATTGACCTTTGACGAGACTGATTGGCAACACTTAATTGACCCTAGTGTGTAAATGTGAGTGTAAATGTTGTCTTTCTATCTGTGCTGGCCCTGTGATGAGGTGGAGACTTGTCCAGAGTGCAGTTGGGATAGGCTCCAAAAGGGACAAGCGGTAGAGAATGTGGATGGATGGATAAGTAATGGGTCCCAGCTCCATCTCGCTATCTGTCTTGGGGGTCCATGGCTTGGGAAAAGTTGAAGAACCCTGTTCTATAGTGCATGTCCTCTATTTTAGCAGAGGTTTTTCAGTTTTCTTGTGTACCAGATGCAAGTTCATGTGAAAGTGCAATTGTCTGTTGTGTAAACTTTACTACCCAACACTGTAGGGTTGTATGGTATACTGGTATTTGTATAATACTGTGATACTAATAAATCATTTTTGGTACTATACCGCCTCTAAAAAGGGAGAACAGACGCTAGAGATGCGCGGATAGGTAATTATATCATCCACAACCGCATCACCAAAGTCGTCATCCACCCGCCGTCCACCCGAACCAACATTTTATCAGCACTGCATCCACCCGCCGCCGAAATACATCAGAGGTCGGCCACCTTTACCACTAACAGAGCTATTTAAACCCGTTTCACAGAGTAATGAAGACAATTGTAGCCGCTAACGTTCTCGCGAATATCCAATTGGCGTTCATCCTGATGACAAGAATATGGGCGTGCTGTGAAGCCATTGCCTTTGACACCTTCAACAACATGTACAAACCGATTTTTAGTCCAGCAACATGTTGTATGCAGCTTCCGCAATCACACGTACAAGATTGAAAGGCATACTGGGTGATACAGAGTACACCTTACCGACGCATGGGGGCGTGAGGGGGGTTGCGGGGTTTGCTGCTAGCAGGGTGCATAAAATAGTCAGGAAATGTCATGGATACAAAGGATTCTGGGTATTTGTTGTGTTGCGTTTCTGTTGTGTTACTGGGAGGATGTTCTCCCGAAATGTGTTTGTCAATCTTGTTTGGTTTGGCTTCACAGCGTGGCGCATATTACTAAGAGTGTTAAAATTGTTTATATCACAACCATTAGTTTACTCTGTGTCACCCAGTATGCCTTGCAGTCGTGTGCGTGTTGCTGCGGAAGCCACACACAACATGTTGCTGGACTGACAAGCAGATCGTAAATGTTGTAGTAGGCGACAAAGCCAATGGCTTCATAGCACCCCCTAATCCTTATTTTCTGGATGACTGCCGGCAGTCATTCTAGAGAATATTAGCGTCTCCTATTGTCTTCTTCGCTTTGTGACACGGGTCTTAAATGGCTCTTCGAATGAAAAAGGATACCGATCCCAGAACCATGTATATCAAATATTTCCGGATGGTTCAACTGCCATCCGCCCGAATCTAATTCAAATCTATTTTTTCGTCATGTTAGCCGCTCGACCCGCGGTTTATCCGCAGACTCCACGGATGAGACCGCAAACTGCGCATCTCTAACGGACGCATTTTGAACAAAAAAATAACGATAAAGTGAAGTTATAACGTTGAAACTCCCTCGGGAAGAGGTGCTTTAAAAGACATGGCTAGCCAGCTAGCGGCTAAAGTCCATCCGCTGTCGGCAGTGTTTTAGCTACTTCTAAATCACTAATCCTCGCCTCCATGGCGACAAATAAAGTACGTTTCTTACAAGTATCATCCCTGCAGGACGAGGAATAGCTAAACATGCTTCACTACACACCGTAGCTCACCGGCATCAAAATGTAAACAAACGGCATTGGTGGATCTACACCTAACATCCACTGTAATGATACCAAGTACAGTAGCGTATCTAGTCGATGCTACTATGATTACATCAATGTTTTTTGGCATCACATCTTCTTTTGTTTTTTTTAAATGTATATTATTGTTTATAAACTTGGGAAATATGTCCCTGGACACATGAGGACTTTGAATATGACCAATGTATGATACTGTAACTACTTAGTATCAGATTGTTACCCAAATTTTTGGTATCATCCAAAACTAATGGAAAGTATCAAAGAACAGAAGAATAAGTGATTGTTACATTCTAACGGAAGTGTAGATAGAACATGTTAAAAGAGAAAGTAAGCAGATATTTACAGTTGATCAAGGAGATTAATTAATTTTCTAATGCTTGTCCTTAATAATTTTAACGAAATATTAGAATGGAAAATGACACAATATGTTACTGAGAGAGCCATGAAAGCCAAATATTTCAAAATGTATTTCCGTGAGAGCCATAAAATACTTTTAGCACTGAATACAACTAAATGCGTGCATTTTTAAGTAAGACTGACCCTTTTACAGTATAATAAGTGTCTTATTATTTTTAATAACATTGTTATGCTAAAGTTGACCAATAATAAATATAATACTTCTTACCATTAATTCGACATTTTGAACAGGTGCGATAGAAAATGGATGGTTGGGTTAAAATGCATGAGAATAATTTGAACGTTATTTTTAACACTGTGATTACCAGCGGAACTATTAATTACTTATCGTGTTAAGCAATGTCAGTTAAGATTTATCTGAGAGCCAGGTGCAGTCATCAAAAGAGCCACATCTGGCTCTGGAGCCATAGGTTCCCTACCCCTGTTTTATAAGGACAAACTTGCAATAATCAATCAATCAATCAATGTTTACTTATATAGCCCTAAATCACTAGTGTCTCAAAGGGCTGCACAAACCACTACGACATCCTCGGTAGGCCCACATAAGGGCAAGGAAAACTCACACCCAGTGGGACGTCGGTGACAATGATGACTATGAGAACCTTGGAGAGGAGGAAAGCAATGGATGTCGAGCGGGTCTAACATGATACTGTGAAAGTTCAATCCATAATGGATCCAACACAGTCGCAAGAGTCCAGTCCAAAGCGGATCCAACACAGCAGCGAGAATCCCGTTCACAGCGGAGCCAGCAGGAAAACATCCCAAGCGGAGGCGGATCAGCAGCGCAGAGATGTCCCCAGCCGATACACAGGCGAGCAGTACATGGCCACCGGATCGGACCGGACCCCCTCCACAAGGGAGAGTGGGGTTATTCATCTTCTTCTTAAAAGACCTAACCTCGATCCTGACCTCATGGTAAACTATTGACCGGTGTCTCACCTTCCCTTTATTTTTAAAAAATCCTCGAAAAAATTGTTGCGGAGCAGTTAAATGAACACTTAGCGTCTAACAATCTATGTGAAACCTTTCAATCCGGTTTCAGGGCAAATCACTCCACGGAGACAGCCTTCGCAAAAATAACTAATGATCTATTGCTAACGATGGATTCTGATGCGTCATCTATGTTGCTGCTCCTCGATCTTAGCGTTACTTTCGATACCGTCGATCATAATATTTTATTAGAACGTATCAAAACACGAATTGGTATGTCGGACTTAGCCCTGTCTTGGTTTAACTCTTATCTTACTGATAGGATGCAGTGCGTCTCCCATAACAATGTGACCTCGGACTACGTTAAGGTAACGTGTGGAGTTCCCCAGGGTTCGGTCCTTGGCCCTGCACTCTTCAGCATCTACATGCTGCCGCTAGGTGACATCATACGCAAATACGGTATTAGCTTTCACTGTTTTGCTGATGACACCCAACTCTACATGCCCCTAAAGCTGACCAACACGCCGGATTGTAGTCAGCTGGAGGCGTGTCTTAATGAAATTAAACAATGGATGTCCGCTAACTTTTTGCAACTCAACGCCAAAAAAACGGAAATGCTGATTATCGGTCCTGCTAGACACCGACCTCTATTTAATGATACAACTCTAACATTTGACAACCAAACAATTAAACAAAGCGACAGTAAAGAATCTGGGTATTATCTTCGACCCAACTCTCTCCTTTGAGTCACACATTAAAAGCGTTACTAAAACGGCCTTCTTTCATCTCCGTAATATCGCTAAAATTCGCTCCATTCTGTCCACTAAAGACGCTGAGATCATTATCCATGCGTTTGTTACGTCTCGTCTCGATTACTGTAACGTATTATTTTCGGGTCTCCCCATGTCTAGCATTAAAAGATTACAGTTGGTACAAAATGCGGCTGCTAGACTTTTGACAAGAACAAGAAAGTTTGATCACATTACGCCTGTACTGGCTCACCTGCACTGGCTTCCTGTGCACTTAAGATGTGACTTTAAGGTTTTACTACTTACGTATAAAATACTACACGGTCTAGCTCCATCCTATCTTGCCGATTGTATTGTACCATATGTCCCGGCAAGAAATCTGCGTTCAAAGGACTCCGGCTTATTAGTGATTCCCAAAGCCCAAAAAAAGTCTGCGGGCTATAGAGCGTTTTCATTTCGGGCTCCAGTACTCTGGAATGTAATAAGAAAAATATGTTTAATGTAGCCAAAGATTTGTTGTTAAAATAAAGCCAATAATGCAATTTTTTGTGGTCCCCTATATTTCGAAAAGTACCGAAAAGTATCGAAATAATTTCGGTACCGGTTCCAGTACCAAAATATTGGTATCGGGACAACACTACAACACTGTAAGAGCTGTGCTGGACAATGAGGTAACAGCCTGCATCTTTTAACACATTGGCTAGCACTGCTCGACTTAACTCTTCATCAGTGGGAATTGGTTCAAGCCAAGTAAACATATTTTTCTCCCTGTTCGCTTGAATACCTCGCCGTGTAAACGGACCCTTGGCTTCAAAATAGGAAGGCTTAAACAGGCTTCCGTCTGGACAGCTTACAAAGGGTGTGGCAAGGACCTTTAGAGATTCCCCTGTGTGCTGGACTTGAAAAGTTTCTGTCTGTGTGAACTTTACATCAAACGAACACGGGCTTTGAAGTGGCAAAGGGGAGTTCAGAGCTGAACACAGGCCTGCCTTGACATGTTCCGCTGAAAATGGCCTGTCTGCAGTATGAAAATGGCTCGTCTGAAGGTCTGGTGAGAGCGGTATAGCATCAAGGCTCGGGACTTTACATCTATCATTTCTGTCACCTACAGGTTGATCTATAGACGCGCTATGTTTTTACTGTATGTGTCCCCTGATGGTATTTTGTTGAACTTGTTCTGCAAAAGCCATATTCGCTTGTGACCATAATGCTATCTGCAGTAAAAGCCTAAATTGTATTTTTGCCATACTGTATACTACAAACTCTGTTTCCATATGAGTTGGGAAATTGTGTTAGATGTAAATATAAACGGAATACAATGATTTGCAAATCCTTTTCAACCCATATTCAATTGAATGCAATACAAAGACAAGATATTTGATGTTCAAACTCATAAACTTTTTTTTTTTTGCAAATAATAATTAACTTAGAATTTCATGGCTGCAACACGTGCCAAAGTAGTTGGGAAAGGGCATGTTCACCACTGTGTTACATCACATTTTCTTTTAACAACACTCAATAAACGTTTGGGAACTGAGGAAACTAATTGTTGAAGCTTTGAAAGTGGAATTCTTTACCATTCTTGTTTTATGTAGACCGTCAGTCGTTCAACAGTCCGGAGTCTCTGCTGTCGTATTTTACGCTTCATAACGCTCCACACATTTCAGATGGGAGACAGATATGGACTGCAGGCGGGCCAGGAAAGTACTTGCTCTCTTTTTTTACGAAGCCACGCTGTTGTAAGTCTTGCTGAAATAAGCAGGGGCGTCCATGGTAACGTTGCTTGGATGACAACATATGTTGCTCCAAAATCTGTATGGACCTTTCAGCATTAATGGCACCTTCACAGATGTGTAAAATACCCATGCCTTGGGCACTAATACACCCCCATACCATCACAGATGCTGGCTTTTAAACTCTGCGCCTATAACAATCCGAATGGTTATTTTCCTCTTTGTTCTGAAGGACACCACATCCTCTGTTTCCAAATATAATTTGAAATGTGGACTCGTCAGACCACAGAGCACTTTTCTAGTTCGCATCAGTCCATCTTAGGTGAGCTCGGGCCCAGCCAAGCCGGCAGCGTTTCAGGATATTGTTGATAAATGGGTTTGGCCTTGCGTAGTATAGTTTTAACTTGCACTTACAGATGTAGCGACCAACTGTAGTTACTGACAGTGGTTTTATGAAGTGTTCCTGAGCCCATGTGGTGATATCCTTTACACAGTGGTGTCGGTTTTTGATACAGTACCGCCTGAGGGATCAAAAGTCCGTAATATCATCGCTCACGTGCAGTGATTTCTCCAGATTCTCTGAACTTTATGATGATTTTACGGACAGTAGATGGTAAAATCCCTAAATTCCTTGCAATAGTTTGTTGAGAAATGTTTCGAAAACTATTCGACAATTCGCTTACAAAGTGGTGACCCTCACCCCATCTTTGTTTGTGAATTACTTAACATTTCATGGAAGCTGCTTTTATACCCAATCATGGCACCCACCTGTTCCCAATTAGCCTGCACAGCTGTGGGATGTTCCATATAAGTGTTTGATGAGCATTCCTCAACTTTATCAGTATTTATTGCCACCTTTCCCAACTTCTTTGTCACGTGTTGCTGGCATCAAATTCTAAAGTTAATGATTATTTGCAACAACAAAAAAATGTTTATCAGTTTGAACATCAAATATGTTGTCTTTGTAGCACATTCAATTGAATATGGGTTGAAAAGGATTTGCAAATCATTGCATTCCGTTTATATTTACATCTAGCACACTTTCCCAACTCATATGGAAACAGGGTTTGTACAACGACGACTACTATTGTAGTAGTTTACTGCTCTTATTTACTTTTATGGGTGCATTAACACTAAATGAGTGCAACTCCAATTATTACTTTGACCTCAGATGCTTTCAAATACAGTTTTACCCCGGCTTCTGAGTTTAATTGGTAGCTGTGAAGAAACTCGAACCCTAAACACTCGTACAAAGGTACCTTAACATAGGAGTGACCCAATTTAAAAGGGACATAATATGTTTTTTTTTACATTTAAAACACTTCCTTGTGGTCTACATCAGTGTTTTTCAACCACTGTGCCGCGGCACACTCATGTACTGTGAACTATTGTTTGGTGTGCAATGGGAAATTATGTAATTTCACCTATTTGGGTTAGAAATATTTTTTGCCAACCAGTAATTATTTTCTGTGCTGTCAAGAGCTCGGCAGAGAAACTGTGTAGTACTCTTCCCTATCAGTAGGTGGCAGCAGGTAGCTAATTGCTTTGTAGACGTCAGGAACATGATTTGTCGTGATCACAGTATGCAGAGGACCGTGGTAGGCAGTGTGCAGGTAAAAAAGTATCTAATTCTTAAACCAGAAGGCATTGAAGCTTAGGGATGGCTATGCAAAACAAAACTAAAACTGAACTGGATCATACGGGGCTCGTTGTTACACAGGGTTGTCCAAAGTTGGGCCCAGGGTCCATTTGTGGCCCACAGAAAAGTTTTAGTATGTATTTAAAAAAAATAATATTACAAAAAAGTAAAAGTGGAATAAACGATACTTTTACGGATATATCTGAAGGTGATCTACAGATTTATGCATTGAAAGTAATATATATATGTATATGTATATATACATATATATATTTAGAGAGAGAGAGAGAGAGAGATTTGATTTATTTTATTGCTGTTATGAATGAAGGCCTTTTGGATCCCCAAGACTTTGATCTGATGATTGTTATAACTGTCTTCGCTCAAAAATCAAAAGCAATGTTATGAATTATTTACCTATTGAAGGCTACAATTATTTCACGTCAAGTTTTCTATTTTGGGGGGAAAATATTGCATATTCTGTGTTTTTTCGATCAAATCGTTTTGACAAAAAGGGCATAAAACATGAAAAAAAATAAAACTCTTTATCAATGGACAAGTCTGAGGTTAATCTATAGATATTTGAATGTTGAAATCAAAATAAAGACATTAATATTTGTTGTTTAACACTTTAGTGACTGAGACCCTGAGGAGCCAGATGAGGTGGTTCGGGCATCTGGTCAGGATGCCACCCGAACGCCTCCCTAGGGAGGTGTTTAGGGCACGTCCAACCGGTAGGAGGCCACGGGGAAGACCCAGGACACGTTGGGACGACTATGTCTCCCGGCTGGCCTGGGAACGCCTCGGGATCCCCCAGGAAGAGCTACACAAAGTGGCTGGGGAGAGGGAAGTCTGGCTTTCCCTGCTTAGGCTGTTGCCCCCGCGACCCGACCTCGGATAAGCGGAAGAAGATGGATGGATGGATGGATGGATGGACCCTGTTTGGTTCCTGGGACCTTGAAGATTTATCAAAATTGAGGGAAAGCCTAAGGGTTACAATATATTGCATTGGTTTTGAAAATGAAAAATATCACAATTGCCCCTGGATACTTTCATTTTCAGTGTGCAGCCCTTGGTAGCTATGCCCTCTAATACAGGGGTGTCAAACATAGGCCCCAAGGGCCGGATCAGGCCCGCGAACAGGTTTTATCCGGCCCGGAGGATGAGTTTGCTAAGTATAAAAATTAACCAGAATTTTTTAAATGAAAGAAACCGTTGTTCTAAATATGTCCACTGAATGTTGCAATAGCAATTTGTTTTTATCTTTGGAGATGACGCTACATATGTACAAAATAAGCCACATAATGCTACTACAACAGTCGAGGAAAATGATCAAACTACATAAATAACATCTTGCGATTTAATTTTTCAATTTTTTTCTATTTTGATAGATTAAAAATTAACACCGAGAAGTTGACTGATGAACATTATCACATGATTTATTTAGAAAATAAAAAGAACGACAAATAAAAATAGAATACTATTAACCGGAACATGTAAGTGTAAAAAAACAACATTATTATGATTTGTACAATTTCAGAATGTGCTTGTTCTATTTTTAAACAAAGAAAATAATTTTAACTTGTCTTTATGTTTAAGTTATTGTGCCGTGATTTTACCAATTCGGCATACTTTGGAGTGGATTTTCCTCCATGTGGCCCCCGATCTTAAATGAGTTTGATATCCCTGCTCTAATGGCTGGGATGCTTGTATTATTTTGCATAACAATGAGCACTTTACAATGAATTGATTGACATGGACCCCGACTTAAACAAGTTGAAAAACTTTTTCAGGTCTTACCATTTAGTAGTCGATTGTACGGAATATGTAGCTCAGGCAGCGTTTGTGGGTCTGTTAGACCCGTTGCTTTTTGTGACTTTTAATGCCTCACAATCAAACACTTTTATGTAAAATACTGAACAGATGTTTATTGGTATAAGATAAACAATTGTCGGACCAAGCCACAAAATGCAAAGGGTCCATCAGACCCACAAAGGCTGGCTGAGTAACAACAATATTAGGTTTGCACGGAAAATTTCTCCGCCAGTTTCTGCATCCCACAGGGAGTCTTCTTTTGTGTTTCTGCACCTGCAGTTCCCACACAAGGTTGCAACATTGTTTGTCAACACTGTCTGCTCTCATTTTCTCGCACATTTGACCCTCTGATGTTCTGTGTACATACACTCTGTCCTCCTCCTGTCTAGGCCTGCTGTGTGTGTGTGTGTGTGTGTGTGTGTGTGTGTGTGTGTGTGTGTGTGTGTGTGTGTGTGTGTGTGTGTGTGCGTGTGTGTTTGTGTGCGTGCGAGGTACATAAAACATACATTTCCACACTTCTATTAGCCCCGCAAGGATGATAGAAAATATTAGCCCCTGGTCCATATATGTAATGTATATTACATATATGTAATATTAATGTGTAAGGGGGTGTATGGTGTGTGGTCATTAAATATGTGTTCTGATTTATGTTCTTCACAGAAAATGAGCCAAAGTCAGTGAGTCTCAGTTTGAAAAATGTATTAATTGTATCATTTTTCTTTTAATAAAAAAATAAAACAGGTCCCATAGACCTGAACACCACACAGAGTTGTTCATAGAAGGAATAAAGTCAGAAAAGTGACAAAAGGCAGTCAAACATGTCACTTTCATGTTGTGGACTACAGTCAGACCATGCTTGTGTCTGCAGTGATCACTTTGCAAATTGTTTGTTTGAAAATTTTAATGAGGCAATCAAAGTTTTTTTATACAGACCTTAATCGCGAGTGTCTCAAAGGGCTGCACAAGCCACAACGACATCCTGGGTGGGTGGCTGCGTGTGGTACACAAAACATCAAATTCCACACTTCTATTAGCACCGGGTCCAGTGGACCTGCACCTCTTATATACAATAGAAATGTGTTGGAGGGGTGTATGGTGTGTGCTCATTAAATATGTATTCTGATATATGTTGTTCACAGAAAATGAGCCAAAGTCAGTGAGTCTCAGTTTGAAAAATTAGGTTGATTGATTGATTGATACTTTTATTAGTAGATTGCACAGTACAGTACATATTCCGTACAATTGACCACTAAATGGTATCACCCGAATAAGTTTTTCAACTTGTTTAAGTCGGGGTCCACGTTAATCAATTCATGGTACAAATATATACTATCAACATAATACAGTCATCACACAAGTTAATCATCATAGTATGTACATTGAATTATTTACATTATTTACAATCCGGGGGGTGGGATGAGGAGCTTTGGTTGATATCAGAACTTCAGTCATCAACAATTGCATCAACAGAGAAATGTGGACATTGAAACAGTGTAAGTCTTATTTAGTAGGATATGTACAGCCAGCATGAATTGATTAACGTGGACCCCGACTTAAACAAGTTGAAAAACTTATTCGGGTGTTACCATTTAGTGGTCAATTGTACGGAATATGTACTGTACTGTGCAATCTACTAATAAAAGTATCAATCAATCAAAGCAAATAACATAGTGAGTTCAGATAGCATAAGAACAAGTACATACATTAGAAGTACATTTGAGTTGTTTATAATCCGGGGAGATGGGATGTGAATGGAGGAGGGTATTAGTAAAGTGTTAAAGTTGCCTGGAGGTGTTGTTTTAGAGCGGTTTTGAAGGAATATAGAGATGCACTTACTTTTATACCTGTTGGGAGTGCATTCCACATTGATGTGGCATAGAAAGAGAATGAGTTAAGACCTTTGTTAGATCGAAATCTGGGTTTAACGTGGTTTGTGGAGCTCCCCCTGGTGTTGTGGTTATGGCGGTCATTTACGTTAAGGAAGTAATTTGACATGTACTTCGGTATCAAGGAGGTGTAGCGGATTTTATAGACTAGGCTCAGTGCAAGTTGTTTTACTCTGTCCTCCACCCTGAGCCACCCCACTTTGGAGAAGTGGGTTGGATTGAGGTGTGATCTGGGGTGGAGGTCTAAAAGTAACCGGACTAGCTTATTCTGGGATGTTTGGAGTCTAGATTTGAGGGTTTTGGAGGTGCTGGGGTACCAGGAGGTGCAAGCGTAATCGAAGAAGGGTTGAATGAGAGTACCCGCTAGAATCCTCAAGGTGCTTTTGTTGACCAGAGAGGGGATTCTGTAGAGGAACCTCGTTCTTTGGTTGACCTTTTTGATCACCTTGGTTGCCATTTTATCACAGGAAAGATTAGCCTCTAGAATGGAACTTAGGTAGGTGATCTTATCCTTCCTGGTGATAACAATGTCACCCACTTTTATAGTGAAGTCACTGACCTTTCTTATGTTTGATATGGGACCCAAATAGGATGGATTCCTTTTTACCTAAGTGTATGGATAGCTTGTTGGGAATAAGTGGTAGAAATGGATGGATGGAATTAATTGTATCATTTTTCTTTGAATTAAAAATGAAAGCACAATGGTTGAATTAGGTTACCACTGTATTGATTTGATTGATTGATTGATTGATTGATACTTTTATTAGTAGATTGCACAGTACAGTACATATTCCGTACAATTGACCACTAAATGGTAACACCCGAATAAATTTTTCAACTTGTTTAAGTCGGGGTCCACGTTAATCATTTCATGATTTGTATTTTATTTCTTCTTCATTGAGTTTTTTGCAGCCTGGACCATGCATGGACGTACATGGTGGTTGGGGACGCCTGTTTTTTTTGTTTTTTTCCTCCTCGATGTCTGGCGGACACAAGGACCATGCGGAGCTCCTCCCCTAGAGGGGGCGGGCTTTACTTTTGCCATGCAGCAGCATCCTCTGACATTGGCTGCTGCTCCACATTAGACACCCCGCATTCATAAAAAAAAGAGAAGGGGCTCCATCTGACACGAACATATCTTTCACAGGACCAAGTCTCGCTGCACAACTTGCACAAACAAAAAAAATATATATAAAATTAAGTAAAATGGCCAAAAGTGAGATAAGCCAAAGAAGAAGTTTGAAGAGCGAGGAGTTTTTCTTCGATTCCGATGCGTCCCTTTTGGATCCGCAAGACTTGGAGATGTCCGGTTATCCTTTCAATGACGTCTTCAACTCCAAAGACTCGCACTTGGAGCAGATCAATACTTTTCTCAATAATGTCCAAGTGCTGCTGGAGGCTGCTCGCTATCTTGAGAGCGCCGAGAGGAAAGACGGAAGTGAGTTTATTTTGTTTATTTTTTTTGCATTTGATGGCACACTTAAGTGTAGTGATCTTTTTTTTTTTTTTTTTTTTTTTTTTTTTACTGCGATCATCTCCACGCGTGCAAGAATATCCCTCCGATCTTCATAAGTTCACAAATAGCAAATGTGACGTAATTGATTTGCTGAGTGGGTGCACGCTGGCTGCGACTCAAATACGATACAAGACGTGACCACATTGCAGCGCTCTCCAACTCACTTCTAGGGTGACGTCATTGCGCCCCCGCACTCTCTTGTCATAAACAGCCTTCACTTAGTATGACGAAAATGTATCCGGCAAATGTGATACATTAAGGGGTAAAGAAAAAATGAATAAAAAAAAGATTGTCGTGTTTGATAAAGTGTGCGAATATTTTTTTACTTATTCGAATGTTTTATGCAGAAATAAAAGTGCATTTGTGAAGGGGAATGTGTTTAAATGGCGACAACGAGATGGAAATTCGCTTCCATATTTTTTCCTGCGTTTTCTCGGTTGTTTGCTTCCTGCTATTTGTGGGCGTGTCACACGGGTTTCCACATGGCGCGGAGTCGCTCTGTGATTGGTCAGAAGAGAGCTCTGCCCTCGGAGTCTGTCAACGGCTTCCGCCAATCAAAGCGCCGCTAGAGTGCAACGTCACGTGTTGCCGGGCCTGGCTTCGGTTGTTAACCGCGCCCCCCTGGTCCCGGTGTATCATGGGAGTTGTAGGGTTTATTTCGGGACGAGTGGACGTTTTTATAGTCAAAGTCACGGTAAATTAAGCTGATGGCACAGTAGTATAGACCAGGGGGTGTCCAAAGTGTGGCTTGTGAGCCCATTCAAATACTATTTAATAAAAAAAAAGTAGGACAGTGAATCAAACAGGTACAACGTAATGAGAAAAAGTTGCAACGTTGACTCCAACAACGCAAAATTGTTGTCTTTTTTAAAACTGTCATTGCTCAGAAAATAATAATGAATCAAAATCAACGTTGTTATGAATTATGACCCTTTTCAAGGCTCCAATTACATCAGGATAAAAATTCCATTGAGAATTTTTTTGGGAGGAAAATACTGCATATTTTGTGTGTTTGCCATTTAAAAACAGAGTTTTATTTGATAAAAGGGCATAAAAGAAACGAAAGAAAAAATGGGAAAAAATAATACACACTCATAAAGGAGAATTAGGATGCAAAACAATGACCGTGCAATACGTTTTCCTAACTTGGTCTCTACTGCCTAGTTTCTCTTGTTATATTCTTATTTTACAGCTATATTTTTATTCCCATTGTTGCTTTTTATTTTTATTCTTATTGTAATATTTCTCTATTTTGTTTCCATTCAAACCCCCATTATTTAATTTTTACTTTTTTAAAGTGATCTCAACTCTATTCACTACTGCTGGAATTTTAATTTTCCTGAAGGAATCAATAAATTACTATCCATCTATCCTAAAAAAAAAAAAAAAAAAAATCACACTTTTATGAATATGGCCCTTTTTGATACCCAATAATTTTAGTGGGATTTTGTTTTTTAAAACTAATTGTTAAAAAAAATTATAATTTAAATCAATGTTATTATGCCATTATTGACCTATTTAAGGGTCCAATTACTTCACAATATTCCACTTGGGAAAAAAAAAGAGGAAAATATTGTGTGTTTTTTGTTTTTCCCATAAAAACAGGGTTATGAAAAAAGGGCATGAAACAAAAAAAAAGGATTCTCAACAGATCTGGAGTTGATCTATTCTTGAGCAAATAGTGGTACACCAAAGAACCACTTAATTAAATGTAATGTAATGGATTATTTAAGGACAGTGTTTATTGTCCTATATTCAAACGAAGTAACTGTTGAAACTATTGTTACAGTGGCCAAAAATATTAAATATATTTGTTAAAAAAAAAAACTCTGTCTTGTTTTTAATGAATATCCAGGCCTACTAGGCTACTGCCTTTTATTGTTGGTTATTATGTATTTAAGGTTGAAAAGTATTATGCATTTATCATTTACTTACTGTTTTCTGAGGTGTTACAAAGTTGGTCAAAATAAAAGTTTGAGAACCACAGATTTGTGTTCAATAACACAATTATTTTTGATTATTTATTTATTTTATTTTTTTACATTTTTACGCTTGAGAACGTTCTGGGTCCCCAGGACCAATTAAGTTTGAGGGGAGCCTAAAGGTTAAAATAGTCTAAAAAAAAAAACAACCTAAAATGATCAAAATGCCCGCCACATGCTTTGATTTTTCAGCGTGTGGCCTTTAGTGGAAACAAGTTTGGAGACTTCTGGTGTAGACTGTAATATTTATTTGGAGCCAATTAATTAAGTAATAATGGAATTAGTTTTTTTTAGGAATGTGTAAAGATCCCATCTTTTTTTCTGCTGCTGTACACTAATGCTGCTTCATTATTAACACTATTCATAGTAATCACACAATTGTGTCAACCAATGCCATATTGTAAACATACAACAGCTGGTCAATATACGTGATGTTTCCAATTCGTCGATCTACATTTCTGCACAGTGGGTGCTCGGTGTGTGTGTGTGTGTGTGTGTGTGTGTGTGTGTGTGTGTGTGTGTGTGTGTGTGTGTGTGTATTACAAGGAAAATAAAAGTTCAGCACAGTTAATATACCATATGATTTTTGGCTTCATAATTTTTTTTAAACAGACCAGATGATTTTTTTCTGCTCAGTGGCCTGGTGGTTAGAGTGTCCGCCCTGAGTTCGGTAGGTCGTGAGTCCAAACCCCGGCCGAGTCATACCAAATACTATAAAAATGGGACCCATAACCTCCCTGCTTGGCACTCAGCATCAAGGGTTGGAATTGGGGGTTTAATCACCCAAAAATGATTCCCGGGCATGGCCACCGCTGCTGCTCACTGCTCCCCTCACCTCCCAGGGGGGATGCAGAGGATAATCTCACCGCACCTAGTGTGTTTGTGACAATCATTGGTACATTACCATGAATTGATTAACGTGGACCCTGACTTAAACAAGTTACCATTTAGTGGTCATCCATCCATCCATCCATCCATTTCCTACCGCTCATAACCTTTGGGGTCTCGGAGGGGCGCTGGTGCCTATCTCAGCTACAATCGGGCGGAAGGCGGTGTACACCCTGGACAAGTCGCCACCTCATCGCAGGGCCAACACAGATAGACAGACAACATTCACACTCACATTCACACACTAGGGCCAATTTAGTGTTGCCAATCGACCTATCCCCAGGTGCATGTCTTTGGAAGTGGGAGGAAGCCGGAGTACCTGGAGGGAACCCACGCATTCACGGGGAGAACATGCAAACTCCACACAGAAAGATCCCGAGCCCGGGATTAAACCGTAGACTACTTAGTACAGGGGTGCCCATTACGTCGATCGCGAACTACCAGTCGACCGCGGGGGGTGTGTCAGTCGATCTCCAGCCAGGCTTTTAAAAAAAATAGACCTAAAAATTAGTGATCATCAATCTTCACCAAGACGTCACTTAAACCGGAGTCTAAATACAGAGTCTCGGAAAACTGGCGTGTACAAGCGATCCTTCAGAAAGCTTTCTGAGACTCTTATTTTGTTAGCGCAGGCAGCATGAAGCAGGGCTTTTATTGTGAAGATAGGAAATGTGCAGTCGGCCTTTAGAGTTTTGACGGAAGAGACGGCGCGAAAGTCTGTTGAAATAAAAAGTGTTTCTCGCCTTCCTCTCTGTAATTTTTTCATAATAATGAACTGGCAGCAGCCAGCGTCATCTCACAAGACCCTCGGGTGCCGTGAATGTCAATCAAGCAAGCTACGGAATTTGCCGCCAATGTTTTTCTTGTAAAGTGTATGGAAGCTGGATGAATTAGATGCCAAAAACCAACCACTTTCATGTGGTATTGTACAGAAAGGACAACTTTTTTTCTCCTCCATTTGAAAATGTGGGCGTTATCATCATTACTGTCTGATTCCAATCAATGCAAGTCATCAGAATCAGGTAATACACCAACTTATATTCTTGTCTTCGTGAAAGAAAGACATCTATATGTGTTACACATGCTTGTATTATCAGTAAACACATTTAACTTGTTTACAAAAATGTCTCTTTCATAAATAAATAAATATAAATGATATATATAAATGAGGTAGATCCCCTCGAGTTGGTCAATTGAAAAGTAGCTCGCCTGCAGAAAAAGTGTGGGCACCCCTGATTTAGGACCTTTGTATTGTGAGGCAGACGCACTAACCCTGGGGTGTCAAACTCATTTTAGATCGGGGGCCACATGGAGAAAAATCTACTCCCAAGTGGGCCGGACAGGTAAAATCCCTGCACGATAACTTAAAAATAAAGACACCTTCAGATTGTTTTTTGTGTTTAAAAATAGAAGAAGCACATTCTGAAAATGTACAAATCATAATGTTGTTCTTTTACACTTACATGTCGCGGTTAATAGTATTTATCTTTATTTGTCATTATTTGTATTTTCTGAATGAATGATGTGATAATGTTCATCAGTCAACTCAATGGTGTTCATTTTCAATCTATCAAGATACAAAAATATCAAAATCAAATTACAGTATGCCATGTATGTAGTTTGATCAGTTTTCCTCGATTGATGTACTAATATCATGTGGTTTATTTTGTACCTATGTACCATCATCCAGAGATACAAAGAATTGCTATTGCAACATCCAGTAGACACATGTAGAAGAGCTGTTTCTTTCATTCAAAAATTTTAGGTTAATTTGTATACTTAGCAAACTCATCCCGTGGGCCGGAGAAAACCTGTTCGCGGGCCGTACGTTCGACACCCCTGCACTAACCCCTCTTCCACCGTTTAGTGGTCAATTGTACGGAATATGTACTGAATGCAATCTACTAATAAATGTTTCAATCAATCAATCAATCAATCAATCACATTAACTTTAATTTTTCAAAAATTATTTTAAAGACTGAAAGTTGCCATCAATCCCACGTGGGCGCATACGTGAAATTCAATTAACATGACACGCTAAAAACTTGACACTACGTCAGCGTTTGTCAGCGTCATGGCAAATACAAGTTAAAACACCATTTCCCAGAATGCCTCGCGTCCAGCGCGGTCCCGCCTCCGGAGCTGTGCGGTAAAGGAAAACAAACAGGAGAGGAGAGGAGAGGAGGCACTTTGCTGGCTCCCGTCTCCCTCGGGGAATTTTTATATTATTTATATATCTCATTTTGTAACAAAGTGCCACCGTGTTTCCGAGAACACCTGACTATTTTCTTACGCCGGTTTTGAGATTTTCTATCGTCCTTGCGTGAATCGGCAGTAGCTCGCTAGCTTGCCAACACAATTCCCCCTCCTCGTGACCAAGATATCAGAACGATTTTTAAAAATATATATATATTTAATTTATTTATTTTTATCGATAACACTGTAGCCGTAGCTAATGTCAAACGCTATAGAGAGCGGGGCTAACGATAAGGTGAACGACTGCAGCCCGCAGCCCCAGGAAAGAATGACGGCTGTCCAACTAATGAATATCCAGCGATTATTGGAAGCCGCGGAATATCTCGAAAGACGAGAAAGAGGTAATGTCAACTAATAAAGTGAGTCCTTTTTTTTTTTAAACTAAGTTGTATACAAAGGAGACAGCACGGTGCTACAGGGGTTAGTACATGTGCCTCACAATACAAAGGTCCTGGGTTCGATCCCCGGGCTCGGGGTCTTTCTGTGTGGAGTTTGCATGTTCTCCCCGTGATTGCCTGGGCTTTCTCCCACCTCCAAAGACATGCACCTGGTGATAGGTTGATAGGCAACACTAAATTAGTCCTAGTGCAGGGGTCACCGACCTTTTTGAAACCAAGAGCTACTTCTATGGGTACTGATTAATGCGAAGGGCTACCAGTTTGATACACACTTAAAAAAATTGCCAGAAATAGCCAATTTGCTCAATTTACCTTCAGTAAATAAATATATATACCGTATTTCCTTGAATTGTCGCCAGGGCGCTAATTAATTTAAAACCTCTTCTCACTCCTGCGCTTACCAAAGGCATGCGGTAAAAGTAAGTATGCGCAAATTATTTTAAAACCTCTTCTCACTCCTGCGCTTACCAAAGGCATGCGGTAAAAGTAAGTATGCGCTAATTATTTTAAAACCTCTTCTCACTCCGGCACTGTGTGATGTAAGTTTGGACCTTAAAACCTACTGAATACCTCTTAATCTTCTTCCCTTTATGCGATTTCAAATTACCGGTATTGAAATCAGCCTCCTCCATTTTGAAAATGTTGACAGGGGAAGTGTCACGAGTGACACAACATTCGCAAATTATTTAGCGCATGCTTAGTATTACCGCCTGGTCAAACTCGTGACGTCACGAGTGACACTTCCCCTGTCATCATTTTCAAAATGGAGGAGGCTGATTTCAATACCGGTCATTTGAAATCGCATAAAGGGAAGAAAATTAAGAGCTATTCAGTAGGATTTAAAGTCCAAGCTTACATCACACTCACATTTTTAATGCATACCTTTGGTAAGTGTCGGAGTGAGGAGAGGTTTTAAAATAATTAGCGCATGCTTACTTTTACCGCATGCCTTTGGTAAGCGCAGGAGTGAGAAGGTTTTAAATTAACAGGCGCCCCGGCGGCAATTCAAGGAAATACGGTATTTAAAAAAATGGGTATTTCTGTCTGACATTACGTCGTACATTTTTTTTTTCCTTTGACGGAAAGTTTTTTGTAGGGAATAAATGATGAAAAAAACCCTTAATTGAACGGTTTAAAAGAGGAGAAACCCGGAAAAAATTGGAAATTTAATTTTTAAACATAGTTTATCTTCAATTTCGACTCTTTAAAATTCAACCGAAAAAAAGAACAGAAAAACTAGCTAATTCGAATCTTTTTGAAAAAATTAAAAAACTAATTTATTGAACATCATTAGTAATTTTTCCTGATTAATATTAATTTTAGAATTTTGATGACATGTTTTAAATAGGTTAAAATCAAATCTGCATTTTGTTAGAATATATAACAAATTGGACCAAGCTATATTTCTAACAAAGACAAATCATTATTTCTTCTAGATTTTCCAGAAATTTTTTTTTTAAATAAATTAAAAAGAATTTGAAATAAGATTTAAATTTGATTCTAAAGATTTTCTAAATTTGTCACAATATTTTTATTTTTATTTTAATCGTATGTTTGAAGAAATATTTCAGAAATATTCTTCGTCGAAAAAACAGAAGCTAAAATTAAGAATTAAATTAAAATGTATTCATTATTCTTTACAATAAAAAAAATAAATTTACTTGAACATTGATTTAAATTGTCAGGAAAGAAGAGGAATTAATTTAAAAGGTAAAAAGGTATATGTGATTAAAAATCCTAAAATCATTTTTAAAGTTGTATTTTTTCTCTAAAATTGTCTTCCTGAAAGTTATAAGAAGCAAAGTAAAAAAAAAAAAATGAATTTATTTAAACAAGTAAAGACCAAGTCTTTAAAATATTTTCTTGGATTTTCAAATTCTATTTGAGTTTTGTCTCTCTTTGAATTAAAAATGTCGAGCAAAGCGAGACCAGCTTGCTAGTAAATAAATAAAATTAAAAAAATAGAGGCAGCTCACTGGTAAGTGCTGCTATTTGAGCTATTTTTAGAACAGGCCAGCGGGCTACTCACCTGGTCCTTACGCACCGCTTTGGTGACCCCTGCCCTAGTGTGTGAATGTTGTCTGTCTATCTGTGTTGGCCCTGCGATGAAGTGGCGACTTGTCCAGGTTGTACACCACCTTCCGCCCGAATGAAGCTGAGAGAGGCTCCAGCAAACTCCCGCTACCACGAGAGGGACACGCGGTAGGAAATGGATGGCTGTATACCACATGGTGCAGAAAATACGCCTGAACAGCGCTTACTTACCTTCACCCGGGGGATAGTGGGAAAATGGCAAATTTTACCAAATGGCTAACCAAATATTCTCTTCTTTCGACAGAGTGTGAACACGGATACGCTTCGACGTTTCCGTCGAATCCGAACACAAACTATCAGAGGCAAAGGAAATTCCGCAATAAGAAGTTCAACAACAACCACAATAGGTAAGAATGCAGTTGAAGTGTGGGTGAGCCTCCTGCACCACAACACACTTCCATCCCTATAACTGATTATATTGTGCATGGCAGCAGAGGAAAACGTTAGTTTGGTGTTTAATTTGCATGCATTGAACATTGGAGAGGCAGGACGGTGGAACAGGGGTTACTGCGTATCTCACAATACGAAGGTCCTGAGTTCGATCCCGGGCTCGGGGTCTTTCTGTGTGAAGTTTGCATATTGTCCCCGTGACTGCGTGAGTACATCAATCAACGTTAACATGTATTATGCTTTTTCAGAAGAAAAACAAACTTTCAGATTATGGATATTTAAAAAAAAACAACTATTAAATAGAATGTAGTACTAACAACTAACATCATTGAAAGTAATTTGTATGTATATATATATAATATATATATATATATATATATATATAATATAATATATATATATATATATATATATATATATATATATATATATATATATATATGTAGGTGTGGGAAAAATTACAAGACTACTTCGTCTCTACAGAACTGTTTCATGAGGGGTTCCCTCAATCATCAGGAGATTTTAATGGAAGCATTCACACACAATGGTTTATATAGGGCACAGAGTGGGTGGGTACAGGCAGGCGTAGGGTGTGGTGATTGGCTCATGTGTTACCTAGGAGGTGTTTCCATCTGTGGCGGCATCAGGTTTCTTGCGACAGTTACATGTAACTGTCGCAAGAAACCTGATTGCCCTCTCAACGGAGGGTGCTTACAGACATCAGTCGTTTACCAAGCAAAGGTAACACGCAAGGACATTAAAACATCCGACACGTACGTAGGATTAACCGAAGGAGCGTTCAAAACAAGATGGAATAATCACAACGCCTCCTTTAGAAACCAGACTTTGCGGAATTCTACAGAACTCAGCAAACACATTTGGAACCTGAAAGACAATAATGTTGAATATTCAATATTCAATGGCAAATTCTTGCATCCAGCACACCTTACAACAGTGGTAATAAAAGATGCAACCTATGCTTAAAAGAGAAACTGTTTATTATATATCATCCAGATCTATCATCCCTCAGCAAGCGCAGTGAAATCATTTCAACATGCCGCCACCGACGGAAACACCTCCTAGGTAACACATGAGCCAATCACCACACCCTACGCCTGCCTTTACCCACCCACTCTGTGCCCTATATAAACCATTGTGTGTGAATGCTTCCATTAAAATCTCCTGATGATTGAGGGAACCCCTCATGAAACAGTTCTGTAGAGACGAAGTAGTCTTGTAATTTTTCCCACACCTACATATTGCGCTCTACCACGGTATCGAGCACTATTCTCTGGATAATCCAATCAAAACATGTATGTATATATATATATATATATATATATATATATATATATATATACACACACATACACAGAGAGAGAAAGAGAGAGATTACTTATTTTATGAGTTGGGGCCCTTTGGATTCCCAAGACCTTTAATCTGAGGTTTTTTTAATCAATCAATCAAAGTTTATTTATATAGCCATAAATCATGAGTGTCTCAAAGGGCTGTACAAGCCCCAACGACATCCTCTGCTCAGATCCCACATCAGGGCATGGAGAAATTCAACCCAATGGGATACAACGAGAAACCTTAGAGGGGATCGCAGATGTGGGGGCCCCTCACCCTCTGGGCGACTGGTGTAATAGATGTCGCGTGAATCTAGTTAATAGTGTGAGAGCCCACTACATTGTGGATCTAACATAACAGTGTGAGAGTCCAGTCCATAGTGGATCTAACATAATGGTGTGAGAGTCCAGTCCATAGTGGATCTAGTTAATAGTGGAGAGTCCAGTCCATAGTGGGGCCAGCAGAGATCACCTGGAGTGGAGACAGGTCTGCAGTGCAGAGACGTCCCCAACTGATGCACAGATGAGTGGTCCACCCTCGGTCTCGACTTTGAATAGCTAGCGATCATCAAATCTGTGCCACCCCTCTGCCCGAGGGAGAGGGGGGCAGAGCAGAAAAGAAACGGCAGATCAACTGGTCTAAAAGGGAGGCTAGAGTATACAAATGAGTTTTAAGATGGGACTTCAATGCCTCTACTGAAGTAGCATCTCACTATAACTGTCATTGCTCAAAACTCAAAAGCAATGTTATGTTTATTTTTTTTTACCATTAAAATTATTTACCTATTTAAGGCTACAGTTATTTCACATAAAATATTCTGTTTTGGGAGGAAAATATTGCATATTCTGTGTTTTTTCGGTCAAATAGTATTGACAGAAATGGCATAAAACATTAAAATAAAAAAACTCTGTATCATGGACACATCTGAAGTTAATCTATAGCTCTTTAGATGTTGAAATTAAAATAAAAACATTGATATATGACATTTAACACCTTACTTACAGTTTGCATGTTTTCCTCGTGACTGTGTGGGTTCCCTCTGGGTACTCCGGCTTCCTCTCACCTCCAAAGACATGCACCTGGGGATAGGTAGATTGGCAACACTACATTGGTCCTAGTGTGTGAATGTGAGTGTGAATGTTGTCTGTCTGTCTGTGTTATCCCTGCGATGAGATGGCGACTTGTCCAGGGTGTACCCCGCTTTTCGCCCAAATGCAGCTGAGATAGACTCCAGCAGGCGGTAGAAAACGGATGTGATGGATGAATATTGGAGGAGCGCACTTGACGTCCATCCACACTGCTGTTGTGTGCATTCGGGGGGGAGGAGATAGGCAGCAAGCTCCTATAGCAACCTCTGTTTGCTTTTCATCAGCTGATTGTCAAAGCTACCGAGGTGCCTGCAGGCTAGGGACCGTGGTGAAAGTGACGGCTTAACAACGAAAACACAACGTCATCTATTGATGTGCTAACCTGCTTCACCTTGGTTTTTGTTGTTATAGTAAATTTGGTGGTTTTGGCCTAGAGCAGTGCACTCTATGTATGGCTGGGGGTGGGGGCAGGGGGAGTATTTCCCTAAGGTGGAAGCTATACTACACATGTTTGTAAAGGGATTAGCATGTTTCTACCTTTTAAGGGAGTCAAAGCGCTTTGACACTATTATCACATTCACCTACTGATGTTGCTGCATCAGGAGCAACTGGAGGTTCAGTATTCAGGCCATGTCCACACAAACACAGAGAGTTTAAAAAACACACATTAAAACGATCTCCATTCACACAAGTGTGGTTTCAAAACTATCTCTGTCTACACACACACACACACAACTGCTGTCATGCACATTTTGTCTCATCAGAATGCTGGAAAAAAGAGGGACAGCTGACTTGTGTAGCATTGCACCTCCGTTATAATATTGTTTTATTTTGATACACTAGACAAGGATCGGCAACCAAAACGTTGAAATAGTCATATTGGACCAAAAATACAAAAAAAACTATCTGCCTGAAGCGGCAAAACATGAAAAGCCGTAAATAAGTCTTATAGTGAAAGCAACACATGATTTAAGTGTCTATATTAGCTATATTAGCCTACTATAAGTACTATAATGAAGACAACACATGATGTAAGTGTCTATATTAGCACATTAGCCGACTATCAAAATGACTACGTGTTGCAGGCTGAAACAAATCTTCGTTGACAGAAATGTTGAAGTGTAATATTTATTCTACACATTTTTACAACATTGGAAAGCATTAGTAAATCAGAAGCTACTCAGAGGGTGAGATAGCTCCTGGAAATGACTGGCTTTTAATGGCCAAAGGTATGGATTTGTGTGTCCAAGTTAAAGGAAACCGCAGGCTGTCTTTGTTTGCTGTGGTCTGGAACAACATGGCACATAAACAACAATCTGAAATGCAGCCAATATTGCATACAGATAATGTGTCATAAGACATGAAAAACTAAATTATTTACAAAGAGGATACAAGTAAAGGATATTAAATAGGCTCAAATAAACCTACAAATGAGGCATAATGATGCAATATGTACATACAGCTAGCCTAAATAGCATGTTAGCATGGATTAGCACTGACCAAATATGCCTGATTAGCACGCCAACAAGTCAACAACATCAACAAAGTGCACCTTTGTGCATTCACGCACAGCATGAAACCTTTGGTGGACAAAATGAGACAAAAAAGGAGTGGAATATTTTACATGTACACAAACTTGCATTTTTTTCCATTTTCAATCCTTTTTTAAAAATGTCCCAGGGAGCAACAAGGGCGTGCGACTCCAGAGCCGCGAGTTGCTGACCCGCGTGCTAGAAACACAATGCCATGTACATTATCCTTAAAACCGGCCTGCACTTACACATAGCCCTGGGACCAATATTAATCTTTTTTTTTTTTGTGTGTGTTTAAACCGCGCATACGTACCTGTGCTGCTGAAACACTCATGGAATTATAACATGTTTATTTAGTAACATGGTAATATATTACATGTGCGGTACTTTATTTCTAAAATAAGCGCACACTTTAAGCAGCCAAGGAAACCTCTTTAATGTTTAGATGCCTAAAGCGTGCGGACTTGCGTGTGCAAAATTCTTGTGGAATTATAAAACATTTAATCTTCTATATAGTGATATATCACATGTGCAATGAAGTGTATATTGACTTTAACATCTGTACACACTAACAAGAAGGACATTTTAAATGATTGAAACTTTTATTAGTAGATTGCACAGTACAGTACATATTCCGTACAATTGACCACGAAATGGTAACACCCGAATAAGTTTTTCAACTTGGTTTAAGTCGGGGTCCACGTTAATCAATTCATGGTTACTTCATGGTTCTTTAGTCCAGGGCTTTTCAATTACATAATGAGGAAGGCCGCAGTTTCAAGAGCTCAAGGGCAGTTGAATAGGCCTGCCTTAGTTGCTTGGGCACTTTTTATGTGCGGTCGCGCCCTGCTCCATCGACACACATAAGTTAATAACTTCCTGATCTGTGTTTGAATAAGGAAACATGAGCTAATGTTGCATCTTTCCTAAGCAGTACGTCTTGCTTGTCAACCATCAGCTGGAGGTCCGAGAGCAATTGTATAAAAAACTGCTCATTGGCGCTGGCGGTAGTGTCATAAGCCCATTTTGATGTCTTTTTTGTCAATGTTGAGTAAAAATAGCAGCATGTTTACGTTCAAACATACAGTAAGTATCCTTAAAGTATGTTTAAAGGCCTACTGAAATGAGATTTTCTTATTTAAACAGGGATAGCAGGTCCATTCTATGTGTCATACTTGATCATTTCGAGATATTGCCATATTTTTGCTGAAAGGATTTAGTAGAGAACATCGACGATAAAGTTTGCAACTTTTGGTCGCTGATAAAAAAGCCTTGCCTGTACCCGAAGTCGCAGACGATGACGTCACCTGTGTGAGGGTTCCTCACATTCTCACATTGTTTATAATGGGAGCCTCCAACAAAAAGAGCTATTCGGACCGAGAAAACGACAATTCCCCCATTAATTTGAGCGAGGATCAAAGATTCGTGGCTGAGGATATTGAAAGCGAAGGACTAGAAAACAAATTAAATAAAGTTTTTAAAAAAAGGCGATTGTATTGTGAGCGATTCAGATGTTTTTAGACACATTTACTAGGATAATTCTGGAAGATCCCTTATCTGCTCATTGTTTTAACAGTGTTTTAGTGAGATTCTAAAGATTGTAAAGACATTCCTTGAGGTCGGATGGGTGGGATGAACAAGTAGTGTCTCAGAGAGAAGCCGAGGAGACACTGCTGCAGGACGACGAATAATCCATTGATGTCTCCGGTAAGATATATATCACAATTTCCCCATCCAAAAACATGCTGGTTGACGTAGAGAAAACATGTTCGCTTGACCGCTCCGCTTCACAACATACAAAGAAACACCGGCTGTGTCTCGGTGCTAAAGACAGCTGCAATTCACCGCTTTCCACCAACAGCATTGTTCTTAATAGTCTCCATTATTAAATGAATAAATTGCAAAAGATTCAGCAACACAGATGTCCAAAATACTGTGTAATTACGCCATGAACAGAGACGACTTTAAGCCGTGTTTGGTGCAGCGCTAATAATTCCTAACAGTCTGTGACGTCACGTGTACGTTCCGCGACGTTTTCAACAAGAAACTCCGCGGGAAATTTAAAATTGCAATTTAGAAAACTAAAAAGGCCGTATTGGCATGTGTTGCGATGTTAATATTTCATCATTGATTTATAAACTATCAGATGCGTGGTCGGTAGTAGTGGGTTTCAGTAAGTCTTTAAAGTCAGCAAAGCTGTGTTGTTGAGCTTCATTAGAGTGGTACAAGTCTTTGTTTGTGCCGCATACATGCATATGCTGAGTGGGGAGTTTTGGAACACTTTGGCCAGCGTCTGCAAAAGTCTTCGTTTTTAAGGAAAAAAGTATGTGTTTATGTGCAGAGATAAGTATGCGTTAAGTATTCGTGTTCGCATGGACATGGCCTTAGAAATCGACCGAATATCAGTACTGATATTTGGTATTTTGACATATCAGTATTGACATCAATATACACAGATATGATAACAGTATTTAAAGGAACTAATAATTTGTCAAGTAAATAGTTATAAACATTACGGGTGTTTGCATCGCAATTATTATTTGTATTGATACGAGATCAATTAAAAAAAAAAATCCAAAAAGGATTTATTTTTTTTATCTTTAATCTATCTGGTCCAGCCTGTCAGGCAAATCTTATTGTTGATGTAGATGCCCATATCTGCTGTACGGATTTATTTCAGAAAAGAGACGTGTTGGGCCTTATTTGTATTTGACTACATTTCTGGGTGGTATTTTGTTCAACAAAACCAGTTTTTTTTTAAAGTAATATAAAAAATTTTCAGAGCTGTTTGTCTATTTTAAAGAGGAATGTAGGTAATCATAGAACTGCCACACAATGTTATTTAAAACGTTTGGATTTTGAATCTGGATTGGTTTGAATCGTGAATCAATTTTAAATTGAATCGTTGTCCCCAAGAATCGAATTGTGTCCAAAGATTCACAGCCCTAATAAACACTACTCAAGCTGATACCCGTTTGCCCTGCTTGTAAAAAAAAGTTGCCTTTTTTTCGCTGCAGCAGGATCCAACCCAAATGCCCTGATCCCTTTTGATTGCTACTGTAGGTACTGTATTCTTAATTGTAGACACATCACATTTTAGATGAGAGGAAATGCAAAAAATGCGTATACCAGGGCTCCCCCATCAAGTTATAGTTAGTAACGTTTGTGAACCACTGAGTTGGAACATAAAAAAAACAAAAAACTTTACAACCTTCTAAATACATTTTTCAACATTATGAGAGCCCTCTAAAAATGAAACATACCCTTTAGTCATTGTTACACTCTTTCTATTCAATATAATTATGATGCCTGAGACTATGCCAATCCGTGGTCGCAATACTGAACATCATGCTCTGACTGGTTTGGTCTCCTCGAGTGAACAGTAATACTGTAGTATTGATATTTTTAGTTTATGACTTCATAAACTAAAAATATCAATACTACAGTATATGCAGTGTCTGCTTGAAATACACGTATATTACATTATTATTATAATATACAGTATATGTTTGAAAATTATAAAAAACATGTATGATTTAAGACCAACAAATTGTTGAAAATGCTTAAAAAATAGTTAAAATATCCACAAACAATACCCAATGTTATACTGTCAATATCAGAGGCCAAAACTACTATAGTGTTTATATTTTTAATTTATTTAGCCATTATTAATGTATGAACATGCTTAATTTAAAACCCCAAAAATTGTAGAATATGCTTTAATAAAATGAAAAATAAATTTAAGGATGTGGTGAGGCCGCAATATTTGAGCGCGATGTGACGAGGGTATCTATCGCTCTGACGCTACTTTGTGATCTAACTTGTGCACATGTCGCTTCCAAGCTAATTCGCCAAACCACTTGCATGTTCGTTGTGCGCTAGGAGAAATCGCTTGTTTCGTCTTTTCGGATTAAAATTAAAAGGAACTACCGTAGCCGAGACTTTCTCACAATGGCCTTGAGGACGATAAAGACATACTGCACCTTTTACCCACACACAAAACCATGTTATTACATCTTTCTCTCTGGAAAACACTCGTACCGTAACAATGGTGAGTTGGTATTATTTTGTGATTTTAATTAGATTTTGTGCTTTTCTTTGTTTTGTGCTTCGGTGAATTACACTAGCCTTCGACCACTATGTAAATTCCTCATCAAAGTTCACGGTCAGCTGGAGCCTATTCCAGCTGACTTGTGGTGAGAGGTAGGGTTCTCCCTGTACTAGTTGCCTGCCATTCACATGGCACACATTTACAAACATGCATATATATTTTTAAAATGTGGGAATAAACCAGGGTATTGGTTTTTATCAACATATTTAATATTACTGTATTATTTGCTTATAATATTGTAGAACTGCACTGGATTATATTGAGGCTGTTTTTGATATTTAGTCTCACTTGTGTTGCTAACCGCTGGTGAGTGAGCATGGGACATAGTGAAGAGTAATTATTTTAACCATCTCCCAATATAAAATGCACTGTTTATTGATAATTTATTTTTAGACAAGGCTTGTGTATACCACCGTATTTGCTGCGTTCAAAGACTGAGCCCCTTCTGTGCTGCACATTCCACTGATGAATGTAACTTCCATACTGTAATTGATGGAAATCCTCAGAAATTAGGACCCATTGGTATTGTGTTCTCTCTCAGTGCAGGCCTGCTTACATTAATCTGTCAGTTGATAGTCATACATCAAACGAAAGCACCACTCTCTTGCTCTGAGCCCTTTAATATTAATGTGTGAGCGAGCAACAAACAGGAACTGCACATTACTCATCAGCACAGAACACTGCCTACCTCTGCATGGCAACAGTCGAGATCATATATTGGTTCGAAGCCGTACCAACAACGCTTCCCATGAGCTGGGAAGTTCTTATAATGGCGTTGTAGAAGAACATTACCTTGAATTATAATGATCATGGCTGAGATTGGAAGAAGCAGGGGAAATAATTGAATGTGCAGTTGTTACAGGGAGATTCATTTGACACTATAGTGATCAGGCAAGATGGCATCAACAGTCCTTTATTTTCATACCGTTTAATGTTAACAGTGTCTTTCCACCCCCTTTTCTCTTTCTTTTTCTTCTTTTAGTAATTCCCCCTTGCAATTGACCATTAAATATGTAAATTCAGCTACAGTATATTTGGTTTCTATTTTTCATCAGAAATGTTCACAGCTGTCACCTTTCTGATTTGTCACCGAACATAATTTTTTTCATCCTGTACAGAAGGGGTGCCCACACTTTTTCTGCAGGCGAGCTACTTTTCAATTGACCAACTCGAGGGGATCTACCTCATTTACATATATCATTTATATTTATTTATTTATGAAAGAGACATTTTTGTAAACAAGTTAAATGTGTTTAATGATAATACAAGCATGTGTAACGCATATAGATGTCTTTCTTTCACAAAGACAAGAATATAAGTTGGTGTATTACCTGATTCTGATGACTTGCATTGATTGGAATCAGACAGTAATGATGATAACGCCCACATTTTCAAATGGAGGAGAAAAAAAGTTGTCCTTTCTGTACAATACCACATGAAAGTGGTTGGTTTTTGGCATCTAATTCATCCAGCTTCCATACACTTTACAAGAAAAACCTTGGCGGCAAATTCCGTAGCTTGCTTGATTGACATTCACGGCACCCGAGGGTCTTGTGAGATGACGCTGGCTGCTGCCAGTTCATTATTATGAAAAAATGACAGAGAGGAAGGCGAGAAACACTTTTTATTTCAACAGACTTTCGCGCCGTCCCTTCCGTCAAAACTCTAAAGGCCGACTGCACATTTCCTATCTTCACAATAAAAGCCCTGCTTCATGCTGCCTGCGCTAACTAAATAAGAGTCTCGGAAAGCTGGCGTGCACAAGTGATGTGCACGCCAGCTTTCTGAGGGATCGCTTGTGCACGCCAGTTTTTCGAGACTCTGTATTTAGTTAGCGCAGGCAGCATGAAGCAGAGCTTTTATTGTGAAGATAGGAAATCTGCAGTCGGCCTTTAGAGTTTTGACGGAAGGTACGGCGCGAGAGTCTGTTGAAATAAAAAGTGTTTCTCGCCTTCCTCTCGGTCATATTTTCATAATAATGATCTTGCAGCAGCCAGCGTCATCTCACAAGACCCTCCGGTACCGCGAATGTCATTTAAGTGACGTCTTGGTGAAGATTGATGATCACTAATTTTCAGGTCTATTTTTTTAAAAAGCCTGGCTGGAGATCGACTGACACACCCCCCGCGGTCGACTGGTAGCTCGCGATCGACGTAATGGGCACCCCTGCTGTACAGTATGCAACGCCGTTATTCCCAATGGAATATCCCAGTGTGCTGAATAAAATATACATATTTGATCCTCCCCGACCCCTTTTGCAATGTGTTCCGGTTGTCAGCCTATTACAGTGTCAAATAATTCAAATGATAACATCTTCACCTGCCAATCAATTCAAACATAATGCCGCTTCATGACATCTATTTTTCTCAATGACAGAAAACATTAGAAATACGTGTGACCAAGCTAACTAATGTACATTTTTTGTTTTAGGTTTAGATTATCTAGGTCCAAAATGCAATAAGTCAACGAACGATAAATGAAGATGAAGTCGACTATAGCCATTTGTATGCGTCGTTACGGGTTACAAGAGCGGTCACTCTTTTGTACTACATGCACAAAAACGGTAATAATGATACCTGCTGTAAAACCCCCGACGGTTCCAATTACCGTATTAAATTAAAGTGATCCAAAAAAACGTGATCGATAACTGCACTTTGATAAACCTGCAGAAAGACGAGCTTTAGTCTGCTAGGTAGCTTAAATACTAACTTGAAAACAAGTGACAATAACATGTTTTTCTATACTAAATACATTATTCACATTGAACATAAAAGCCATGCTGCCTTTGCACAAAGTAGTGAAGTGAAGGGAATTATATTTATATAGCGCTTTGTCTCTAGTGACTCAAAGCGCTTTACATAATGAAACCCAATATCTAAGTTACATTTAAACCAGTGTGGGTGGCACTGGGAGCAGGTGGGTAAAGTGTATTGCTCAAGGACACAACGGCAATGACTAGGATGGCAGAAGCGGGGATCGAACCTGGAACCCTCAAGTTGCTGGCACGGCCACTCTACCAACCGAGCTATACCGCCCCAATAGTGTGTAGACTCAGTATGCCGCAAGTAGTCTTTGCCATTAAGGTAACGTGGCAGTCTTGTATTTTGTTGCGCCTTACAAGGCGTTTTTTAATGTCCATCCATCCATTTTCTACCGCTTATTCCCTTTTGGGGTCGCGGGGGGCGCTGGCGCCTATCTCAGCTACAATCGGGCGGAAGGCAGGGTACACCCTGGACAAGTCGCCACCTCATCGCAATGTATGTATTGTATTAATGAAACACCAGATGTTTTATGGTAACAAGCATTGTACAGTACATTACCTCATTTGGAGGTGTCGAAATCGCCATGTTGCTGTCCAGCGGCGACTGTAGCGTGGCGTGCACCTTCCACATCTCCACCTTCATTTTTGCTTGTCCTCCTCTGCATTCCTCAGACGCTCAACGCTCAGCAAAATTTTGTAATCAATTTCAACTCCACACCGTCGCGTTGAAACAGACAGTGTTTTCCACAGAAGGTGAACTCGCTGACGTCCAATAAACCGGAAGTGAAACATATTAACAAAGAAACCTTCTTAAATCCATCCATCCATTTTCTACTGCTTATTCCCTTCCGGGTCGCGGGGGGCGCTGGAGCCTATCCCAGCTACAAGCGGGTGGAAGGCGGGGTACACCCTGGGCAAGTCACTACCTCATCGCAGGGCCAACACAGATAGACAGACAACATTCACACTCCCATTCACACACTAGGGCCAATTTACTGTTGCCAATCAACCTATCCCCAGGTGCATGTCTTTGGAGGTGGGAGGAAGCCGGAGTACCCGGAGGGAACCCACGCAGTCACGGGGAGAACTTGCAAACTCCACACAGAAGGATCCCGGGCGCAGGATCGAACCCAGGACCTTCGTATTGTGAGGCAGGCGCACCAACCCCTCTTCACCGTGCTGCCCACATTCTTAAATGTTAAATTAAAATGGTAGAATATAGACATATGTAAACACAAACGCAAATAATATGGCTCTTAAGAAGCCAGAACAATGTTTGATGTTTCCTCTGCCATGAAAATGTATTGTGTAGGTAGGGTTCTACGGTATACCGGTACTGGTATAGTATCGCAGTACTATCCATCCATCCATCCATCATCTTCCGCTTATGCGAGGTCGGGTCGCGGGGGCAACAGCCTAAGCAGGGAAACCCAGACTTCCCTCTCCCCAGCCACTTCGTCTAGCTCTTCCCGGGGGGATCCCGAGGCGTTCCCAGGCCAGCCGGGAGACATAGTCTTCCCAACGTGTCCTGGGTCTTCCCCGTGGCCTCCTACCGGTTGGACGTGCCCTAAACACCTCCCTAGGGAGGCGTTCGGGTGGCATCCTGACCAGATGCCCGAACCACCTCATCTGGCTCCTCTCGATGTGAAGGAGCAGCGGCTTTACTTTGAGCTCCTCCCGGATGGCAGAGCTTCTCACCCTATCTCTAAGGGAGAGCCCCGCCACACGGCGGAGGAAACTCATTTCGGCCGCTTGTACCCGTGATCTTATCTTTTCGGTCATGACCCAAAGCTCATGACCATAGGTGAGGATGGGAACGTAGATCGACCGGTAAATTGAGAGCTTTGCCTTCCGGCTCAGCTCCTTCTTCACCACAACGGATCAGTACAACGTCCGCATTACTGAAGACGCCGCACCGATCCGCCTGTCGATCTCACGATCCACTCTTCCCTCACTCGTGAACAAGACTCCTAGGTACTTGAACTCCTCCACTTGAGGCAGGGTCTCCTCCCCAACCCGGAGATGGCAGTACTAATCAATCAAAAATGGTACTATACTCTGAAATGTATGGCACGTCATCACGTCATGAGATTGCTGGTTTTGCGAGCAGAGAAGCATGTTCGACAGCGCACAATCACGGAGTACTTTCAAGCAGACACAGTGTGTAGAAGTATAATAGCGTATCTAGTCGATACTACCATGATTACATCAATATTTTTACTGTCATAAAATATTTTTTTCCTGCTTTTAAAATGTATATTATGTTTGTAAACTCAGGAAATATGTCCCTGGACACATGGGGACTTTGAATATGACCAATGTATGATCCCGTAACTACTTGGTGTCGGATCGATACCTAAATTAGTGATATCATGCAAAACTAATGTAAAGTATCCAAACAACAGACGAATAAGTGATTATTACATTTTAACATGAGTGTATATAAAACATGTTAAAAGATAAAGTAAGCAGATATTAAGAGTAAATAAGCAAGTGGATTAATGATAATTTTTTAAAGCTTGTCCCTCCATAATTTTGAAAAAAAAGAATGATAAATGGCCAAATATGTTACTGCATCGGTCAGCAGACTTAATTAGGAGCCTTTGTTCGCTTACTTACTACTAAAAGAAAAGTTGTCTAGTATGCTCACTATTTTATTTAAGGACAAAATTATTTTTCGATTGCAATAAGAAACATGTTTAATGTACTGTAAGATTTTTTGTTAAAATAAAGCCATTAATGCCTTTTTTTGTGGTCCCCCTTATTTAGAAAAGTACCAAAAAGTTTTGAAAAGCATCAAAATATTGGTGTCAGAACAACACTGAGTTGTCCTCTCTGTCCCCCGTTTTGCAATCCCACCCAACCACGTCCAACACCATAACCACTTTGAAGCAGCTCCGAAGGAGGTAGCCTACTGTTACCACTCTACTCAGGTTATTTTGTATTATGGGATTGTTCCATCTAGTCCTAAAATTTAACTAGTTATTAAAAAAAAAAAGAAAAATACAACTTTGTTAAAAGATTTGTGTGTAATTACTTTTTGCGCACTTAAAACAACAACAATAATGCTAACCGTGATCATTTTGGTCAAAATAACTTTATTTCGTCAATATATTCATTGTTTTGTTTGCATATATTTGAATGTCTCCCGTGCTCTCCTTAATAGAGACAGAATTTATTTATTTCACTTGGATATTTAAAAGTTTACATTCTATTTACAATGTTAAAATATATGAGCAATTCAATTTTATTTATTTATTGCATTTGAAAGGGTATATGTGCATTATTATCGTTAGTTACGGGAATAATTTGGTCTCAAAATAATGTTGACAATAATATTGTTTATCTGCAATAATTTGAAAGTCAATAAAATATAGCAACCAGCAAAATTTGTTATCGGTCCAGGCTGACAATTTGTCCAACCTTTTCCTATTATATAGGGCATAGGCAATTTAATAAAAGTAGTTTTTTAATTTATATTTGAAGAAATTGCTGTCATGGTTTAGTCTTGTTTGCAGCAGCATTCTCTGTAACATGTTGAGGCTTAAAGTGATGAGCTTATCTGACTGTCCTCACTTGCCTACCGTTTATAGCAGGGGTGCTTTATCTCATTGACCCACTCTGTGTCTGCGTCTACAGACACACACACACACACACACACATATGCATACACTCACAAATAATGTATTCCAAAAGAAGTAAACATACTGCAGTTGTGTAAGGCCCAAAGCCAGTTCATTATCTGATTTGCTTTATTGTTAAGCTGCCGACACCTTGCTCTCTGATTCTGAATGGTGGAAAAGGGTTCGTGATGATAAAGGAGTATAGGACAGCACTCTGACTTAGATTGATGTCTATGAATGTGCAACTATATAAAGGAGCTAAAAAGGACCGATGGCTGGGGCTTGCATCAACTCTGAATAATGGTGTGTCTCTCGGACAAATAGTGTAAGTGACATCAGCTTTGCTCCAAAAACAGAATGTAAGTTAACACCATTTGTCATAATATTATGAATGCTAATGCAGATAAAATGTCAGCATTTAAATTTTGGACATGTTCTATTGTGTGATATGTTAAGTATTTAACAAACATGACTTGTTGCGCACGACAGTAAAATCAATGGTAAAATGCTTGTGTTTTATAAATGATGTGCACTCTGGTTAAAAGCCAACACAAAGACATTACAAGCACAATTACAAAAAAAGATGTGAAATATGGTTGTACGATAATGAATTTTCTGGCAGAAAAGCTGGTCTTCTGCATTGCAGTTTCAGAAGTTGAAACATTAGGAAGTACCACCATTACGTTAATGTGGAATACACTAAATGGGCTTCTGATGTTCATGCAGGAGGATACAAATGTTAGTTGTTCAAAGATGGTCAGCTGAGGCAGAACACATTACATGACTTTTGCTGGGTTGCAGTTGATGTATGTTGAAACCCTTCCAATATTTAAGCTCTTGTTCTGCAAGCCAACTTCCACTTCCTTGTTCTACTGTGATCCCAGCACATTTACCTGGCCGATGGCCTTGTCGTTTTAAATTTTGACCACTGACACCACTGAATGCACAGCCACTCTTGCATACTACATGAACAGTAATGTAGTCTAATGCAGACATATGGTGTTTTAATTTATTTTAATTATTAATTTGGGAGGGGTAATTTACTGTGAAGCAGTGGTATAGAACAATGGCTGTTTATCCTTGTCTAATTCCAATTTATGATAAGTAGACTTCATATTTGAGACATAATGCAGCATCAATGATGCTTTGTTTGCATGCCTGCGGGGCAAGTTACACCTGTCACCCACCCTTTAAAAGTACGATCTCTTGAGCTGAGGTGGAGCACACTTTGCATTGATGGCAACTCGGCCATTTACGCACGGGAAGGCTTTTGTCTTCTTTCAATATGTTGCCACACAAAGGCAGTGTAAGGGACTAGCGTCTTCACTTTACATTATTAACAGAGCACTGAACCCTGCTTGCTTCGTGCACAGGACATGTACTTGCTCCCATTCCTGCTAGCAGCACATGCATGTAGACACAGGCCCATTCCCAAAAAGTGACTCCTAAGGGAGCACAAGTCAGTGTCACTTGTATATGCCTGCTGAGCAGTGTCGTGTGTCATTGAGGAGGAGATGATAGTGCACTCTTGGCTGTCACACTGATGTTTGATGGTGCAAAGACTTTGAAAAGCTAGGCCTCAGCTTGAACTTTGTTTCAAGAATATAATAATAATTATGTCCGTCTGTCTGCTATACAATTTTCTATGCATGCCTGCTGGGAGCTATAACTTGCTATATATCCCACTAATAAAAAGTAATTACAGGCTCGTCATATAGACAACTTTTTCCACCCACAATCACACCTACGGGCAACTCAAGCTCCCCTTTAACCTGCCGTGGGAGGGAGCTGGAGAGAAGCAACATATAGAGAGTACCCTCTTATTGCTGTGAGGTGCAAACCGGGATTAATAATTCAGTTCATATGACTTATGATATGAAATCACAGGGTCTTCGTCTCATTCATACATCATATGGCCATTACACCAACTAGAACACATTTTTGGTAAAATATTGCACTGTATCTCCAGTACTGTATACATGTATAATAATTGCCTTGAATAAGAGATTTGTATCTAAATACAACCTTTTGTTCTGCCCTTGCAGGTCCACACACAATGAGCTGGAGAAAAATAGGTAAGTCGATCATAATTTCATCCAAAAATGTTGCCTTTCAAGGGGGTCCGATTATGCAAAACCGATTTTTCTTACCTGTTGGCACCTGATTCTGCGTTTTTGGGATCCCCATAATTGCCAAAAATTTTAATCTAAACCATGGAGGCGTCATGAAAATTGTTTTAAAACACTTTTGCTTCTTTACAATCAAGCCGTTTGGAGTTTGAGACAATTGTCACATATTTTGCCTCAGTTTTGCCAGCCGTTATCTCCAATTATGGTAGAGAATACCCAAAAAGCTTTGCGCAAGTTCACCATTTTTATTCAGTTGTAAACAATTACAACCTTATTTTTCTCTATCCTCTTCTACATCCACATGCATGTTGGCATCCTGCGCTGTTGCCATTTTCTTATAAAAAGTTGCATATAGTTCTAGCTTTTATTTTCCAGTTTGGAAGCACTAAAAACTGCAATTTAGCAGACAGGGTGGAGACGCTTTGGCAGGTATATAAGCGCCTATAAAATGGCACTTTCTAAAGAGACCGTCAGAAAGTGGCTTGAAGATGGTTTGTAAAACAATATCTATGCAAAATGTTTTAACCAAAGCTCCACCATTACATGTTATGTAGACCACAAAGAAGTTAGGCCTAGGCGATATATTGATTTTATCGATACATTTTGAGTTTTTTGTTGCAGACAATTTAAAAAATCGTCCACTTACTTTCTTAGCGGATATTTATATTTGCAAAACATGGTTAATGCTAACAAAAGTGAGACGTTTGTTCCGAAGAAAAGTGTTGTCAGTGCTTTAAAAGTGTGGCAACAGGCGTGGATCAAGTGACTGCACGGTGAAAAGTTTATTTTATAAAGGCAGCAGCACAACTAACTTATTCCAGCTTCGAGTGGAGTGGGGTGAAATGCATCTCTTTACGATCTCTAGTGCAGTCGCTATGCACATCCATACCGGACAGCTACTACATGTGTGCTGCTGCAAAACTCTTGTGGAATTATAACACAGTTCATTATCAATATAGTCATATATTGCATGTGCAATCAAGTGTACATTGTCTTTAACATCAGTGCACACTAACACGGAGCCCAGAATACTACATGGAAAAGCCTGCATTTATCTACTTTCTAACTGTACACAGTCATCTCAATGTTGTACTTGCTTATATATTTTCATACACTGTACAATACTAAATTTTTTTACATAATTTTTTTATTCAAGACATAAGTCTTAAGTTTGCACTTTATTGATCTGATAGGTTTTTATTATATTTATTGTTTTTTGTTGTCCATTGATTTACTGGAATGGATATGTCTGCATGCAATGTGCAATGCAAAATTTTTATTTATTTTTTTCAAGACAGAAGTTTTAATTTTGCACTTTATTAATCTCAATGTTGGATATTATTGTTTGCATGCAATGTACAATGCTACATTTTTGTTTACAGAAGTATTTGATTCAAGCAGAAGTATTACCTCCTAGAGGAAGTTCTTCATTTAGTTTTTTGAAAATGTTTGCATAAAAAGTACAATTTATATCTGGTCTAAAAAGAACAATGATATACAAATGAGAATTTTGCTAAAGGTAAGATGCAGTGTATGCAGTGTGATTTCAAATTACTACCGTATTTTTCGGATTATAAATCGCTCCGGAGTATACGTTGCACCGGCCGAAAATGCATTATAAAGAATGAAAAAAAAAAAATAAAAAAATAAATAAATATATATATATATATATAGATAGATAGATAGATATGTATATATATATATATATATATATATATATATATATATAGATGTGTGTGTGTATATATATGTGTGTGTATATATATATATATATATATATATATATATATATATATATATATATATATATATATATATATATATATATATATATATATATATATATATATATACATATATATGTGTATATATATATATATATATATATATATATACATATATATGTACATATATATGTATATATATATATATATATATATATATATATATACATATATGTACATATATATGTATATATATATATATATATATATATATATATATATATATACATATATGTACATATATATGTATATATATATATATATATATATATATATATATATATATATATATATACATATATATGTATGTGTATATATATATATATATATATATATATATATATATATATATATATACATATATATGTATGTGTATATATATATATATATATTTCGCACTGGAGTATAAGTCGCATTTTTGGGGGAAATTTATTTGATAAAATCCAACACCAAGAATAGACATTTGAAAGGCAATTTAAAATAAATGAAGAATAGTGAAAAACAGGCTTAATAAGTGTACATTATATGATGCATAAATAACCAAATGAGAATGTGCCTGGTATGTTATGGTAAGAGTCATTCAAATAACTATAACATATAGAACAGGGGTCGGGAACCTTTTTGGCTGAGAGAACCATGAAAGCCAAATATTTCAAAATGTATTTCAGTGAGAGCCATATCATATTTTTTAACACTGAATACAACTAAATGCGTGCATTTTTAAGTAAGACCAACATTTTTAGAGTATAATGAGTCTCTTATTTTTTTAAATAACATTGTTATTCTGAAGCTAACCAATAATAAATAAAATGTCATGTCTGTTGATCATGTTTTTGTTTGGCTATGTGCTGTTAGTCCTTTGGACTCTTTAAGTTCCCGTTTTTTTCCACTCCCTTGTCTGGTTTCCTTGGTTACTCACTTTGTCCACCTGTCTCTGGTGGACAAAATGCCCGCTCACCTGCTTCCCGAGCACTAATCAGTGGCAGTATTTAAGCTTGTCTTTGCCAGTCAGTCGCCCTGGCGTCAATGTGATCTTTTCTTGCTCTGCGCTGACTTATTTCATGCCTTGCCATAGTTTCGTGCTTAATGCCATGCCAAGTAAGTTTTGTTTGATTTATGTTTATAGTCTGTTAATGCGTTAGCTTTGTTCCTTAGCCCAAGTTGTGCCTCCACTGTGAGAGATTTTTGTTTGTGTCTTTTTTTAGTTTAAATTAAATCATGTTTTTACCTAAATGCCATGTGCTGAGTAGTCCGTCTGCCTTCCTGGGGGAACGACCCTGCAGCAAGATGCGACCCCCCCATCGTGACATAAATAACTTCTTACCATTAATGCGACTTCTTGAACAGGTGCGGTAGAAAACGGACGGATGGATTTAAATGCATGAGAATGTTTTATATTTTGCACGTTATTTTTAGCACTGTGATTACCAGCGAAATTATTCATAATTATCGTGTTAAACAATGTCAGCTAAGATTTATCTGAGAGCCAGATGCAGTCATCAAAAGAGCAACATCTGGCTCTAGAGCCATAGGTTCCCTACCCCTGATATAGAACATGCTATACGTTTACCAAACAATCTGTAGCTCCTAATCGATAAATCCGATGAAATCTTCTTTCTCGATGTCGCTTCTAAAAAACTCTGCCAACTCCAAAGGTATGCGGCTCTTCCTCTTGTCGTTTTCTGCTGCATATTTCACTACGTCCAGCTTGTAATCGGTGCCATTTTTGTTCAGCCCTTCTCAGTTTTTATAACTTACCGCCAACGATGAAATGATCCATTTTAATAGCTACGGCAGTAGCATATAGCATATAGCAGTTAGCATTCCATGACCCACAATGCACTTCTGCCATGACCCTCCACCGCCGAATTCTTATTGACTGACGAGTGTGTCACGATTGCTGACGTGTGTGTGACGATTGCTGACATTTTCTTCGTTTCTTCCACGAATGAGATAAATAATATTATTTGATATTGTGTAATCTGCAGTACAGGATTTCCTTTTCGGCGCCATTTTTGTTCAGCCCTTCTCTGTTTTTATAAGTTACCGCCAACGATGAAATGATGCATTTTAATAGCTACGGCAATAGCATATAGCATGCAGCAGTTATCATTCCATGACCGACAATGCACTTCTGCCATGACACTACCCGGCCGAATTCTTATTGGTTGACGTGTGTGTGACGATTGCTGACATTTTCTTCGTCTCTTCCAGGAATGAGATAAATAATATTTGATATTTTACGGTAATGTGTTAATAATTTCACACATAAGTCGCTCCGAAGTATATGTCACACCCCCGGCCAAACTATGAAAAAAACTGCGACATATATTCCGAAAAATATCAAATAAAAGCGGAAAAAAATTGTCTTTGTTATCATTGGTTTCTTTAAAAAGTAGTGAAGAATTTGGGATTTTATTTTCAGGCCACGTGACCTAGATTGCCCTTTGTTAATAACTTGAAATCTGTGAACAGATAGATGACCAACTTGATCGACTTGTTCTTTTAGTTGGCACCTGAGCTGGACTGGGTTCTATACTTGTTTCACACCTAGCCAAACAAACGGCAGCAAGAGGGAAAACAGCAAGCATCCTAAAGTCAGAACACTCCCACTGCGCTTGCTCAGACATTTGAAACAAACTTAACCCCACACTCTTATTTCCACTTTAGCACCATACAGAACCATGCAATAGGTTGGTTGCAAAGGGCTTTGAACAAACATGCATGCAGTCATGAAATGAGCCACACCCTGGAGTTGTAGGTACGGGGAGTGTATTAATAGTCCACAGCTTGGTACTGGACACACATATAAATACATTTACATGTTTGTTCCTGATGTTGCCCTAACACAATCATATTTCATGTGGTATTTGTGGTGGTTTCCTCCCAGATTTCTTGAAGGGCTTTGTCGGATTTGTGTTCACCAACCACCTAGGGTTCTTCATGGTGTTTATGCAATGTGTGCAGACTTTACAAGTCAATCTTACAAAAGCTTTCTTTGACACCATAAATAAGAGTGGTGAGACTTGCAAGATTTATAGTTAATAAGAGAGAAGAGTGTGCCTTGCATTTCATCATCTGTGACGGTGTGGGTACAATGAGAGGCTGTGGGAGCTTCCGATCTATTCGGTGTAATCACCTATCAGCTCGGCCTGTTCTTGCTATCCTCCCTGGCAAGCTCAAGTAAAAGGATGGGCACATTGGACTCAGTGTGTTAAATATAGACAAGGGTTGTGTCACTGTGGTGCTCAGATGTGATGCCACACATGGCAACGCAGTTGGTTGGTTAGTTCTGGCGGACTGCAGATTCCACGCTGGGTTGCATATTTTTCTTGTAGTACTTCATACAACGCAGCGTGAACACTGTTTGCACACCCTTCACATTTTTTTTTTTTCTCTTCTGTTTCCTTCACCTCCTCCTTGTCCTTCCAGTTCTTTACTGGTCCAAGCAGTACTGTAACATACTATTTATGCCACTGATATATATTTTATCTTACTCTTCAAGTACACTCTCGTTATACTGGTGTTTTTTGCTCGGCGGTGTGACAATACGAGACAAATTAAAATTTCCGTTACTGAGGAGAGTGAGTAAAATTGAAATGGTAATCCATCTTTTTAGAAGCGCACTTGTCAGAATCATTTATAATCCCTCGTCTTTGCTAGAAGTTAATCCAATTCCCTTTCAGAACATGCCCCACTGCAAGCTATATGTATCAGCCAAAGTTGTTCACCCAAGTGTGTCAGGCTTAAACCATGATTCTAGTGCAGCAGATTTATAAGCACTGAAAAAAAAAGTCCTACAGTTTTCAACACTTGGATCTGCTGAATCTAACTGCAGGGCTTGATAACCTCGGTGACGACTGATGTCATCCTGACAACAGAACCCAAAGGACCAGCATAAAAGGAGAGAAATAACATTCCAAATGGTTACTGTGCAGTTAGACCGGATTGTACTGTACTGTTCTTTCACCATGCACCCTCTCAATCACTATGAATGTCTACTAAGGGCCTGAATGTTGCATTTTTAATTCTTCCTCCATAACTGTCATTAGATGTCCCTATTTCAACGGCTTTGTTGCTTGTCAATTGCATGAACGTACGTGTACATTGATCCCTTCAATGCGTAGATTCTATATTGATTGCTGTTTGATTATTGGTATGTTTTCAAAGTTTGAAGATCTACAATTTGGTGCAGTCTTGTCGTGTGCCTTTACTCTATTAAATACCATTTTATTTAATATTTCCACATTTAAATCTTGAGAATTTACAGCCAATCATTTTAAAGACTTTATTTCCTGCAACAGATTATGAACTGTTTCCTTATCGTTTGCCCTCCACCACCATAAGACTCTAAATCACTATGAGTGGATGGAATGTTAGGACCACCCGTATTGCTACCTCCCGGAATTTGTTTTGGCTAGTGTGCGACTCATATCTTATTTGCAGTTTTTTACCGATTGACATTGGGGTACTCACCTGTCTTTGATTGTAGCTTGTGAAAGAACTAGGTCTGTCAAAAACAGAAACACCTTAATGGCTATAACAAATGAATTCAATCACTGTCCACACGTGCCCACCATGGTAAGCCTTGCCTCTCTGTTATGACGGCGGAACAGTCATGTTCTGCCATGATTTGGTTTAGTTTACTTGAGGATGTATGACATGGATCAATTAAGTCTTTAATAATGAATCATTCGATCACACAGCGCAGCAAGGTAGAAAAAAATACAAAGGGACCTGTACTGAGAACTAACTAAATAAAAGATACAGAGTAGAAATGGCAGGAAACAGACACAACATCTGGCAATCAGTGGCATCAATTAGCATACCATGCTGTCAAAAAAAATAACTTGAACAAATCACATGCATGACAAACACAATGAACCGGTATCGTCTTTGAAGCTTGACTACTTACAAAATAAAAGACAACTGTGCCCTGTTCCCTACACACCATTTGAGAAATAGCAATGAACCAAAACAGGAGACTGATGCAACCAATTTAAAACACATAACAGGGAATAATGTCAGAAACGGAAATTAAAGCCAACCAAAAGTTCAGACTGTCATATGGAACATGACCGGGACAGTTTAGCATACAGGTGAGATGGAGCGGAATAAGCTGGCCGACACTATAGATGGGTTTTATTCCCAAAAGAACAATGATGGAACAGTCAACAAAGAAAGTGAAAGTGCTTAGTTGTACTATTATTAATGCACTGCGTTTTAAATGTAAAAATGCTGTTCTACATACCTGTAACTCCAGCATATAGCCTGGTCCACAGGAACTGTAGATAGAAATGCATGACACAGACATATTTTATTTTGGTATTTAGTAAGTATTCTTTAGCGTGATTCGATTTTGATGTTTAAAGTGTGATATTTTGTTTGTTTTTTCGACATTTATAACACTTCCTTGTGGTCTATATAAAGTGTAATATTGGTTATTTGGTCAAAATGTTGGAAAGATTGTTTTACAGGCTGTTTTTGTGCCGCTTTCTGATCGCCTCTTCATGATGTGCGAGTTTGTGGGCGGTCTCATTTATGTGGCTCCACTTCGAATGCGTCTTCTTTCCCACAACTTTGTTGTAGTTATTAGCGGTTTGAAGAGGACAGTCAAAAAAAAATGTAAATGTTAGACTTATGCAATTACCACATACACAACAGCAACTACCAATAGGTAAGAAAAGTTTGTTTTTCATAATAGTGCCAATTTGAATACAGTCATACCCTGTTATTTATTTTTCTGGTAATACAGTATACAGTACAGCAAAAAATGGTGTCATTTAGACATTATTGTTTGCAAATGGTGATTAAACATGATTAACTTGAAAACTGTGATTTATTTTGACGAAATGTTTAACTATTTCACAGCGCTGGTAAAGGCCTGAACATCGCCAATTCGATTATTGATTTGACTTAACATTAGGGCTGGGGGATATATCGATATACACGCTATATCGCGGGTTTGTCTCTGTGCGATATAGAAAATGACTATATCGTGATATTCGAGTATACGTTCTCACGCAGTTGCTTTTTGCTGCGGCCATTACACTACAGGCTTTTTTCACTCTTTCTTGTCTCTCCTTCTCACAGGGACGTAAAACAAGCGCACCTTCTGACATACGTCACATACTGTCACGTCATACGTCACATACGTATACGCCCTCGCGGAGCAGAGAGGTAGCAGCATGGGTACCGTTAGCTGTGATGCTAGCAGTGCGAGTGGTGATACGAGAGAAAGAAGGTGCGAATGAAGGAAGAATTAATTCCTAAGCAAAACAGCAGGGGGTCCATCGTCTGACGGTGGTTTGGCTTCCAGTGGGAATAAGTCGAACATCCATCCATCCATTTCCTACCGCTTATTCCCTTTTGGGGTCGCGGGGGGTGCTGGCGCCTATCTCAGCTACAATCGGGCGGAAGGCGGGGTACACCCTGGACAAGTCGCCACCTCATCGCAGATAAGTCGAACAGACAACCGTAATTTGTCAAGCATGCGGAAAAAGCGTTACTATAAAAAGTAGCATTACTGCTAATATGTAGCATCATTCGAAAAGTCACTCGCTAGAGAATGAAGAGTGTTTAAAACTCCAAATGTCAACAACTCCATTCGTTGCCACACGCCCACACCATCAAAACGCATAGGCAAGCATTTCCAGATCAACACCGTATGAACAAAATAGTCAACAACAGAATTTAATAACGTCTGTAGTAACCTATCACATAGCGAAGGACGAATACTATTTGATTTCCTATTATGCAGCTCATTTTTATTTGACACTTAAAATGTCTCTGACAACCTTGCACTTTCTGTTTTGGAAATGACATGAACCATTGCTTTGTAACTGTTTAATGAATACAGTTTTGGTCAATTGACTTAGTTGTGATTTCCTTCTCTGCATGAAAGTTCAAAATGAGCATGTATTAATGCAGTATGAAGAATAATGTTTTAATGTAGACACATAGAATCATCATACTGCTGTGATTATATGCATCAAGTGTTAATTCAAGGCCAAGGCAAAATATCAAGATATATATCGTGTATCGCGATATGGCCTGAAAATAAGCCCGACTTAACATCCACTTTTTAATGTCACTAAAAGTTGTTCATTTATCAAAAAAAACCCCACCTTGAATTTACTTGTAGAATAGGTGTCACATTTTTGTTACGGTAATCTGGATAGAGCCTTTGCAACCGATGGGAACTGAACCAGGCTCTGTCGTTTGGGAGGCCTTGAGGTTGGATGAGCTGTTAAGCATGAAAAAGCCTGGGCTACGTTTGCTGTGATTGTGCTAAAGCATTCTGTTCTCTGCCCAGTGAGTGCAGCCTATTCTATGCCCTGCTGCAAGGCCCGAGACTGGGATCGTTTGTTCTGACCAACGTGACGACTTGTAAGCTTTTCTTGGCTCAGAAAAGCCGCTTAAGGGGCTTGATCTTTGGTCTGGTGAGCCCAGCTAGAGCATGTACACGTGTTGGGGCACACTCACACGACCTCCCACACCCCACAAACAAACACAAGCCACGAGGTGCTATTCTTTGAAAGCATTGTTTGACACTGGTTTGAAGTACCAGTAGAGTGGAAAAACAAGTTGACTTTAAATGCTTGTGTTTCGTTGTATTCATTAAACCGTACCCAATTGTATTTACAATCCGCAAAGTATGTGAAAACACTGTAAACATTACAAAATGCCACAAATTCAGTCTTTTTTAAAAATATTGCTCTCAGAATACCTTTGACTATTTTTGGAAATTGACATCACAGTAGTAACTTTTCTGCCTTCTGACGATGTAACTAGATCAGTCACACTGGAAATATGCAAAAATTGGAAAGGGATGTGGTGTTTATCTTTTACAATCTTTATGTAAGACAAGGACACATATGCTTGACTTTTTTATACATTCAAAATCATAAATGAATATCAAAACAATTGATTCAACAGATTGAGGGTCCTCATTATACTCTCTCTCAAAACGTCTATTGATAATAATTTGATCATATTTATTTATTCACAAAGGTTTTGGAAGTCTTTTGTTGTCATAAATCAGACACATGACAATAGCTTCAATATAGAGACAACTAGTTGGTCAACACTACTTGTACTTTAAACAATGACAGTGTCAGAGGACAAGGAAGTAACTGACAGGCTGATCGGATGTAAAGTCAAACACACCTGACTGAGAGTTATTTAAAGCAGGCGTCCTCAACTTTTTTTACACCAGGGACCCGTTTAACATAGGCAATATTTTCAGGGACTGGCCTTCCACATGTGGCAGATAAATATAGCAATTAAGTGCATGGAAAATGAATACATGAAAAAAATTTACCATAACGTTCAATTACTGGGAGCCACTGGCCTTTTCCCTTTGCAAAAAAGCTCTCCATAGACTTTTGTTTTTTACTCTTATTATTTTTTATGCTTGTACTAGGCTTTAGTATCTGATGGGTTATAGGTGATACATTACATTCAAGGACAAAAACATAGCTATATATTAAAGCTAAAAATACTTGCCATGAGTTCCAATAGATTTCTGAGGATTTCTACTCCATCCATCCATCCAACATCTTCCGCTTATCCGAGGTCAGGTCGCGGAGGCAACAGCCTAAGCAGGAAAACCCAGACTTCCCTCTCCCCAGCCACTTCGTCTAGCTCTTCCCGGGGGATCCCGAGGCGTTCCCAGGCCAGCCGGGAGACATAGTCTTCCCAACGTGTCCTGGGTCTTCCCCGTGGCCTCCTACCGGTTGGACGTGCCCTAAACACCTCCCTAGGGAGGCGTTCGGGTGGCAAGGATTTCTACTATCATTCTTAAAGTTATACTATCATTCTTAAAGTTATGTATTCATATTGTGTGCAATATTTTATACGTAGATACACTGTTAACGATTTTGGTCCAATTTTCCAAGCGTAAATACATTTGTTATTGCTAACTACTTGTGCAATAATACCATCACTTGAACTTACTAGGCCAAAAGAGATGTGTATTTTCTTCCTTCAGCACAATTATTATATGCACCAATTTAGCACTTCTCCACTTTAACTCCTCTGGTCACTTTGTTTCTGATCTGCCCTGATCTTAGGTCATCAACCTGCCGCGGACTGCAGATGGAACCTAGCTTTTGGCTACGATTTGGCACCCTTACATTTTATATTTGTATTAATGTGTATTATCCCATGTAACAAATATGTAACAGACATAGCAAATACCGACTTCCTACTATAAGTTTTAAAATACATCTATGAACACGTGTATTGGTGTGTCTGGTGGGACTGGAGAAAGTTAAGTAGGATAAAATGCGGTCGGTTATAAATCATTGAATGTCTCTGTGTGGCCCAGTAACAAATGCGTCATGGACCGGTGCCGGTCCCCGGACCGATCGCTAGGCACCACTGACTTAAAGCACCATACCCTTCCCTATGTGCCAGTGCGTGCACAGCATTTCAATGCTGTAATTAACACAGTAAAATAATTGGATTAGGTTAGGGTCTGCCAATACCTACAATTGGAAATACGGCGCAAATGCCTTGTTTTGGACATGTGTTTTTGCTTGTTTGAAGATGACTAATTTATGTTATTTAAAAAGAAAAATATAATACAAAGATTTGTGGTACTTTCTTCTTAATTTGGTGCATCTAAAATAGCATTTAAGAAGCTTGTTATTGATAGACTGCCAGTTGCCAATAACAGTACTCCAGAAGAGACTTCACAGAAGTATTAAAATCATTAAAACTGCAAAGAAAACAAGACATTTCAATAGATACTGTAGATGCTCTTTTGTTATTTGTACAACAACCTGAAACAATATGAAATGCAAAAGTAATGGTGAAGAAATACTGTTGTTTCATGGTTAGTATGCCATTGTTAGAACATACTATTCAGTAGTACTTTCATCTCGGACTGACGAATGTTAATTGTGTGAGTTGAATATTCTCATTTGTCACTTCGTCTTATCTTTTTTTTTTTAGGTCCCCCCTGACCTTTAATGTCTTTTTTCTTAGTCTGTTGTTATGCCTTTATACTAACCAAGTGTATCCTGGCATCATTTTGTAGAAGGTCAGTGTAACCAAACATGATTATATGAACATAGAGTCAGCAAGTGTAAGCCAAGTGAAAACCTTTTGTATGTGTTCAAACATATCAACTCTGAAAAGTGACTTCACTGCCAGTCTGCATGGAAATAAAAAACAATGGAAAAAAATTAATCATTCTGTCAGGGACAAAGTTAACATTATATACCCTTTCAGGATTACTTACTCTGGTATTTCCCTTCCCTTTCCTGGAGAAGATTGTCACGTTTACTGCTGAGCTAATTTAATCTGTACATTAAGGAGATGGATGGGGGGTTGGTGGAGGGTGAGCCATACAGGATGGAAAGAGAGAAAAAATAGGATGCCTGCAGAAGAAACAAGACACAATTGGTCTAAAACTGACTGTGGCCTCTATTTTTAGATGTACAGCTGTGGCAATGAGGAGAATCTGCCTTGTGACCAATCATATATACGTATGTCCCTGTGCACCAATGAGAGCCGTGCAATTAATTAAGAAAATTTCCAAACCTTTTATCCTGACTTCAAAGATTACACACCCTTTATGAATCTGCACTGATTCTACATTGCAAAGTTTAATGTTGAGAATGTACAATGCAAGTAAGTGCTTATCATAATATTTATGGAAGAATACGTTTTTCTTACTGCGGGTGTTTCCGTACTTTGACGACACTGTGCCAAGAAGGCTGGCGAATTCCCGCTAGGAAAGGCCATTTAAAGAAGGGACCACTCTGCGATAGATTTAATGAAACACTGGATGATTGGAATAGTAAGTTGTTGTGTAAATTCCACCACCTCAAAGACACATTCAAATCAGGATTGAAGGTGCTACTTTTCAGAGTTCTGTGGCAGTGTTGAGAGCATTCATAAAAGCACACACCCACATGTACAACAGTGCAACCAAAAGATCAGCATTAAAACACTAAAAGTGAAGTGAAGTGAATTATATTTATATAGCGCTTTTTCTCTAGTGACTCAAAGCGCTTTACATAGTGAAACCCAATATCTAAGTTACATTCAAACCAGTGTGGGTGGCACTGGGAGCAGGTGGGTAAAGTGTCTTGCCCAAGGACACAACAGCAGTGACTAGGATGGCAGAAGCGGGAATCGAACCTGCAACCCTCAAGTTGCTGGCACGGCCACTCTACCAACCGAGCTAAACCGCTCCACAAAAAGCCTTGACCCACGAATGTCTATTTGCACTTTTTATTTTCTACACAGAATATTTGGATTACATATGTAACCCCGCCCCCTGGTGAACATATTAAAACACAGCCACACTTAAACCCCGGCCACCAGCCTGAGCCAACAACATCTGGCTAGATGCAGCTCTGATTTTTCACCAGACTTATTCTAGAAGCCCCTCCATGTCAGTGTTTTAATCCAAAGCTTCTGAGTTTTACTCCTCGAGTCACACCGGGTTAATGGGGCAAGCCTGCGTTCATCTGTGAGATATGGTGGCATTGTGTACAGAAATTGATGTGCTTTAGTTGTTGTGTATTTCACTCAGATGTTTGGACATATAAATAGGTGCTAGGCGGATTTAGAGGTTGAGTGGATATCCAATCACATGATCTGTATATGTGATTATTAAAGAGATTTGGGTAGGATATATGCAGTTGTTTTCATAATATGCTTGTTTTAGCTTTTAAGCTTTGGCCATCACTATCTCCAGCTCTTTGTCTCTGGGTGTCCCTGTTTTTTTTTTTTTGTCTTTGCTTGTTTCGCATTGGAGCAGATTAAAAGGCAGTGTGCACGTGTGAACTAATCCATGAGTTACTGATGGGTTTCAGCCCCAGAGTCTTTTAGCCCTGTCATGCAGCTAGCACATCCCCCACACCCGTCCCTCACCAATGAACTTTGTATGAGCCTTTGTGTGTATGTAAGCATGTGTTTTATGCTGTATAAGGAAGGTCAATTCTAAATGTGAATGTCTTTTTTTTTGTTGTCTCAAATAAATGACCAGGTCCACGTTTGCCCATGGTTCCTCAATCCCTTCTTTGCAGTCTGCACTGTTGCTACTGTATGTTTTTTTTTTTTTAGTGCATGCTCTTTCTTGCTCATGGTGGCCTCAGCAGGTTAGTTTAGTTATTACTCAGAAGACCAATAGCGTTGATCTTCTGAGTAATCGACGGCGGTTTCCTTGTATTTACCATTTGTGGCTATGGCATTGGTTAGACAAGGCGAATTCCTGCAAATCCGTATTTTTTTAAAATATATTCCTCTCTTTGTGCTCCGGTTAGTGGTGCTGTGTTGAGAATGTAAGCATTTTCCAATGGGGCTTTAGTGCATAGGGTAATTCTCTATTTGAGGAGAGGGAATTTAGGTCACAACTGCATGCTTAGAACTATCAGTTATATTCTCACCCACTCACATGCAGGTACAAATATTCACTCCTAAAGTTAAGTTAAAGTACCAATGATTGTCACACACACACTAGGTGTGGTGAAGTTTGTCCTCTGCATTTGACTCATCCACTTGTTCACCCCCTGGGAGGTAAGGGGAGCAGTAGGCAGCAGCTGTACTGCACCCGGGAATCATTTTTGGTGATTTAACCCCCTTTGCATTTCCTTCATGTTATCTGCTCTGTAACCAGAAGGTATGTCAGAAACCGACCCAGTTCCCACGGGATCCCCCATTTCATCAATATTAGTTGTATTTCCTTTTTTTTATACAGGTGGGTTTGGGATAGGTGTGGGAAGCAATAAGAAGACACTTGCTCCTCTCATAGGTTGTACTACTATTTAGGACATGGGCCCCAAATAATCAAATTTTTAGCATCCAAATTTAGCATGTTTAGTGTTCATATTTGTAGTCTGATGAACGACTTGATATTGACCTATTTTTCACATTTTTAATCATGAAAAAGTCCTTTTACTTACCTACAGTGCTCATTGGTTGTGATCATTTGAAAGGCTCAATATAAAATATTAAGATTTTATGGCACTTGGCATTACTAATCCTAATGTAAGTCCTGACTGGCGCTGGTTTGTGCCCATGGCTAGTTTCTGGGCAGATTACAAACACAGCACCCCTTTCCTCCCCCATCCTTTACATCTCTCACCCACTCAATCTCGCTCCAACTCTTTCCGCAGTTTTCCCATCTGTCCGTATTTCATAAAGGAAATGAGAGAATCATAGACAGAAGAGAAAAAGCCCCTGATGGCTGTAGATAAATTAATTTCCAATCTTCAATATCATGGATATGTGCTGGGCTAACTGTTGTGTTTGCAGAAAAAAAAAAACTTTGAAAGAATGTTGTTAGTGTCCAACTGGAAAAGACACAGATAAGTCTTTGCCTCAAGACCAAGGAGGGAGTTGTAACCTTGGAAAGAAATGTGCCTTGGGACTGAATTATTAAAGACTGTGGTATTGATAAACGGTGATGTGCGAGACTGACCACAAGTAAGAAATTAGGTCGTAGATTTGCGTATTTTGCACAGTTCCCTCAACAACCTGCTGTCTAATTTACAAAAAGGGCTGCAGGATTATTTTTACTCCTGTAAATAGGAGGGTAAAGATTACTCACTGTAGCCTTGTAGCACAGCATCTGTATGAATAATACTTCCCTAATTCGAACCATACCATTACCTACATGGCATTTCAAACACATGTTGCTTGGTTTTCTCATATTGAAAGTGAATGTCTGGATCCACATTCCTAACACAAATTTTATGGGCATTTTTCTTAAATCAGCTATGGATGCTGGTTAGATGTAGTTAACATCCTCCGAGTGACCATTGCCAATTCAGTAATGGTTCTCTTCCATTCTGATGAGCTAAAACTTGTCTTGTTAGTAGAAAAAAAGCTATGGCTGACTTAGAGGTGGGGTAGTACTTGCCTAAAAAGTATTGCCATACATTGGCTTGCCAAATCCAGAATATTGCTCCATACAATTGAGTCTCCATTGGCGAATTCCGGCCCAAACATTCTACTGAAATGGCTGTGGGCCACTTCACCCAAATGATCAAATGTATTTTGGACAAAGGTAAAATATGTTGGAGCAGTATTTTTAGATTTACACTGTATATCACAAAGTTTTGATGACAAAATTAAAACACTGTGTAATGTATCAAAACAAACCATAAATTAGATTAAATTATATTCTGAATTACAACAACAACGGGTTGAAATAAATCGTATGAAATCAGATGTTATAACTTTGTGATTTGGGTGTGCCACAAAGATCTATTTTGGACCCGATGCTTTTCAGTATACGTATATATAAATGACCTCTCCAATATTGGCAAAAAATACCATCTGCCAAATGTATGCAGATGATACAATCATTTATTTGGCATCTGACACCCACAATCTTCAGAGATATTAAACAGACACTTGGTAAAGTATCAACATGGCTTCAAAATTACTGTTTAACTCTAAATTATAACAAAACAGTCGCAATGTGTTTATCTTTGAGGAAACATTTTTTTAAATTAAATTCAGGTCAGCATTAATCAAAATAAAATAGCCCAGGTAAAGGTATTTAAATATTTGGGTGTTATATTGTACCCTAAGCTCAAATTTGATGGCCATATTAAAAAAAAAAGACTTGACACCATAAAAATAAATATAAACTGTTTCAGGCATATTAGACCTAGTTTATCTGTTCAAGCTGCACAAGTTTACATGCATGCAATGATTTTATCCCATATGTCTTTTTGTGCCACCGTCTGGGGACAGGCCACAAAATGTGTAGTGAAGCCTCTGTTGTCATCTTATGAACACTAAAGATATTTGACCACAAAACAATGAAGCATCATCACTGCCATATTACCTAAAACCATAACATGATGAGTTTTTTGATAATTTTATCAATTTCTCATTTTTAAATCCTGTTTTTAAGTGTCTTTAATGATTAGCCCCTGATGTGATGTGCAAAGAAATACAAAGATCCAGTAGTGAAGGTGTGCAGACTCCAGCTGCAGTCGGTGGGTGTTGTAGAGTGAAAAGGTGCCGGATGATTTTGGCTCAGTCTGCGTTATCAATGAAGGCCTCACATCTGTGGAACTCTTTGCCACTGGAGTTAAAGTCACAGTCGAACATTAAACGTTTCGCCACAGAACTGAAAAAGTGTCTTGAGGAAAATCAGAATTGTGAGCACTACAACTGGATGTAGTATGGACAAATGGGGCCAGTTATTTTAATGTATATTTATTTTGTGCTTGTCTTAATCCTTTTTGTTCGTGTTTTTCACTTTTCTTCAATTTTCTTTAGAATACTAACCGGGGACGGGGATTACAAATTAGCCTGTGGCTAGAAGTCGTATGTACTTTGACATTGGTTACCTATGGGTAGCAATGTTTAATTGTACTGTCCCTGTCAAATGATTGAATACATAAATAAATAGACATTTACTGAACTTACTATTCATGGTTAACATAATAAACTTGTGGACTAAAGCATATATGGTGGGCCCCAGTTTGGTGCCCAGGCTCTTGGCTCAGTAATGACTGTTCCAGCAGTACAGAGCGGTAGCTTCCCCATTAAAACAGCCTATTCAGTCAGGTTCTATGAGTTTGTATGGGGGAACATGTGACTACGTGCTCTCATGTGAGCGAGAAAGAGAGAGAAGGATGCCCTGTTCCATGAAACAGTCATACAGAAAGATTAGGGGATAAGAATCCCAGCAGAGGCCTTCTTTTGATCATACAATTTAAAAAAAAATAAAAAAAAGGCAACTTTTTTGTGCTAATCAGCTATCTATTAAATTGCTGTGCCAGCTCAGAGAAGCTTGGTGTGGATTAACATGTTGCTTTGTAATGTCTGAAAAATGTATTTAGCTAATGTTGTTGATCCAAGTCATTATGTTGATTAACAGCGTGAAGTTTCCCCTGGTAGAACACCAGTTATAAAGTGATGCCCTTAAAATACATGCACTCATCTGCCCTTGGCAGAGTTTAAACACGATGGGATAAGTCCCAGCAAAGCACCACGGGGGATGGATGTATGAACTGCCACGTGAGCTGAGCCCTTCCCCTCTCCATGTATATTGCATGTCACCATCTGCAGTGCGTATTCATGTGGCACATGTTTACATGCTTTTTTTTTTCTGAAGTTTGATGTGGGCCAGCTTAACTTGTGATTTTCCTTCGACTGCTGGTCTGGACATTTTCAACCGGCTACACCGTGCCCTTGCTATTTTTAAGTGAACGAGTCAACTTGGGGTTGATGTTAGCACAGAAAGCAAAACAAACGGTGTGCACACCTAGTGGGTTTGATTTAACTGCATTCCTCCCCACCGTGGGATAATTTGACATTGACTTAATGTAGTGCCCAGTGAACACTGATTAGACTGCTTTAAATGAGGCTTCGCATTACAAAATACTCTAAACATGTTTTTCTAATCTTTCACACTGTCATTGTGAATTAGGATTTTTGTCTGCTTCCAATGATGCTTGACTCTAAAGAAGAGGTAAAATTGATAGCCCTTTGTCAGCCCTTTGAGACACATGTGATTTAGGCCTATATAAATAAACATTGATTGATTGATTGATTGATTGATTGATGATATCCTTTGCCAAGCAAAGTTACTTCTACGTCTTTATTTTCTTTTAAAAAGATTGGGCTCTGTAGTTTCCTTTCTTGAAGTCAATTTAGGAGATATACCTCTGAGTGAGACAACACTGATGTGTAATTAGTATAATAACTGGGTCAAGGGTCAGATTTTCTCTCCCTCTGGATATAATAAAATTGGGTCAAAGTGTGTGTGTTGAAAGAGTGGGGGATTTGCTATGGAGAAGTGTACTGACTGTTATGTGGGCTGGAAATGTGACCCTTCATTTAAGAGTACAGCCAGTAATTATGTCAGACATCTCAGCCTGAGAAGTTATCTATTATTTATGTATTCGCAAGTTTGGAATCTAGGACAGCCTTTTTTACGCTTTTTTTCGCTGGTGCTTGAGCTTAAATTTCTTCTGCAGGAGTAAATGAAGGAAGAATAAGGAATAACTGGGATGTGTTTATAGTCGCTATTAAAAAAAATAAAAATAAAAAAATCCATGTCTTTTTCCTGGCTTGTTTTATTGCAGTTAAGTTATTCACAGTATATCATTGCTGCTGAAATGCACGTAACGTCAATACAATTGCATTCAGCTTACCTTTAAAATCAAACTTATAAGGACATTTAAACAAGGTTTGTTCGCTGCATACGAAAACATATTTTTCCCACCTTTATCCTGTTCAGGGACACAGGTGAGCTGAAGCCTATACCAGCTGACTTTGAGGAGCGAGGTACCGTGGTGTTTTGTAAACCATAGCAGTGCTTGCAGAAGTACATTTTGCCAAGGCTTCATGTTCAAAAGGTTACTGTTTACATTCCCACACTTCTCTGATTCTAGCCTTGTCGGAATATTTTTAAACCAGGCAGGCAGCAACTGTTCTAGTTATCTCCTTGTTGTGGGTTGTGTTTTATTTTGTGTGCCTTGGTGTAGAATGTGATATTGTGAGTGTGCTGGACAGTTGCTTTGTGTGTGTATGTGTGACAATAGCAGAGCGAGGGAGTTGAGTGGTGAGCCACACTTCTTTGAAATGAGAAAAATAGATGTACATGTGATGTGCGTTGGTTCTGTAAGAGCAGGTGGGCTGCTTTCACATACCAGCTGGAGAGAGAATCAAAGGGCTTCTGTTGAAACAAAACCCACATTGGAGGCAGGTTTGTCACATAGCAGAACTCGGGTGAAACTGCTACCAAGAGAGGGAGTTGCATACTAGTAATGACAGTGGTCACTGCATAATGGTCTCTGTGTCACAAATTTAATTGCAATACCTGCATGGGCTTGGTTCTCAAATGGAAATAAGCGGAAGTTCAGTACCTTGCCGTAGACAAGGAACAGTGCCCATGTGATCGGCAGGGAGTCCAGATGAGGGAGGGGTGTGGATGCGGAGGAGATATAGGAGGCACTGACCCGTGGTCGGCTGGCTGCTGGCTCACATGTCCAAGCCAAAAGTCAAGAGCTACCCTCCTGCGTACCAATCTGGGGACCATCAGGAACACAAGCGGCCCCCGCAAATCCCCCACACACACAAACATGGAGACTTACAACAATCAGCACACATGTACGGTTGAAAGTGCCACATTGGTCTGAGAAATCAAACATGAGCATCAATACAAGAGCTGCCCTTTGACATTTTCACCAACATACAGTAAGTTACATGTACTGTAGACCAATTCCGTAGCTCTTTACGTTATAGGAAACTGTCATTTATAAGATCATATCCACACTATGTCGTTTGACCCCTTAAAAGAATAATTATTTAGCCTAAGCCCCGTTTCAGCCACACTAAACCAGCTTTTAAGGTCCCAATCCTCTGACAAATTTTTACACGGGTAAGTGCACCGTGTATTTCTTGAATCTCCGGCACTTAGCTTTGTATGGACACATTGATCGTTTACAAACTGAATTCGGAGAGTAAGTGATGCCAGAAAGACCGCGCCCAGACAGGAAGTGATGTCAGAAAGAACGGGCTATAGCCAGCTTCATAATAAAGCGGTTTCGTAACTCGGGGCTAATCGTTGTAAATATGATGGCGAGGCAACCAGAAATGCCCGTGTTTTTCCTACCGTCTGTACAGACGCTTGTGGAGATCACACATGATTACCATAAGAGAAAGCGATTGCAGCTATTTGGGATACAACACTTCTCAGACGGCAAGAGAACTTTCGAATGCATGAAAATCTTTGTCTATTTGTCGAAGGAGCGACAATGAGAATGTGAGCTCTCGTGGATGTGATTAAAAAAGGTAGCGTGTGCTTTGTATTACCTGACCGTCGAGGGAAGACTATGGAAAATGGCAAATGCTTTTGGACTGGCAAAGCAGACTGTATCAGTTATTGTTCGGCATGTATGTCGTGGACTTGAACGTCTAAGTCCAGAGTATTTTAAGTTGCCAAAAACAAATGGACAATGAAGGTGACGGCAAAAGAGTGAGGAGTGTCCTGACCAGATATCTAGATCTCTAGTTTGATTGATGTAAAATGTTTTTTATCACATTGTTTACATGTCAAATAAAGATTTGATTAATTTATGATGGTTAAGGTGTAATTCACTACAATAGAGCCCCACAGCACACTGGATTCCAGTTAACTGAAATACCACAACACTGAATATTGTTCAGATAAATTACATTTAGGAACTTGCACACAAAGCAACACTGGAGGTTATTATGACGTGTGCATTTTCGGCGCATGCGTACTAAGTCGCGTTGCCGGGTTTTAAACAGTGGCATTGTTGTGTGTGGACACGGATAAGATTAGGTGATGTTTACCCTGGATAACCGTAAACGGGGCCTACGTAGTCGATATATCATAAAGAGTGACAGAAAGAATGGACCTTGCTGGAGTGGGTACCATTTATGGTAGCAAGAATCAACTCATACTGTTGGTTTAGGCTTAAGATCTCTTAAACTCTATAGGTCTACATGATAATCTATCATTTTGTGGTGCTTAGAACCTTTAGAGAGGCCTTTACAACTAGCTCATGACCTTTAATCTCTCAGTGGCACATCCATAGATAGTGTCGGCAAGGAAAATGTACATGATAAACCTGCGACCCTATTGTCCATGTAATACTAGCCTGCCATGTTTGACTTTGCTTACACCATTGTAGATTGCTTACATAATAAATAAAAAACCCACAGCCCATCTTCCTGTAGTCATGAAATGTTGTGTACTTATCCCAGTGTTCCTCACAAGAGCCTGGCGTATGTCCAGACATCATGACCGATGCCACGTAGACATTTTACAATCTATCACTGAAAGGCACATTCAGGGTGTTTGAAGGCAATGTGCTGCCAGCCAGCCACTTGTGTTACTAAAACAGGAGATATCGCACAATACAAAAGATAGAACCAGAACTTGTAGTGCTTCGACAGGACAGGCTGTACCAAAAATTGGACATGACTTGCTCTTCTATAAAATGACGCCATGGATTCTTTCTGAGGACTGTTAGAGGATTCTGAGGATTCACCCATTTTCTGTACTGCTTGCCCTCATTAGGGTCACATGCAAGCTGGAGCCTAAACCAGCTGACTTTGGGGAGAGAAAGAACAAACAATGGAGTGGTCACCAGTCAATGCAGGACATATTCATACACCACAATACAATATAAATTACAAGCATTCACACCTATGGACACCTTAGAGCAGGGGTAGGGAACCTATGGCAAAAGACTGTATCTGGCTCTCAGATAAATCTTTGCTGACATTGCTTAACACGAAAAAAAAAGAATAATTCCGCTGGAAATAACGGTGTTAAAAATAATGTTCAAATAATAAAACATTCTCATGCATTTTAAACCATCCATCCGTTTCCGCGGGTGGCTCAACCAACCCCAGATGTCCTTTGGGGTACAGGAGGGTCGCATTAATGGTAAGAAGTATATAAGTTATTATTGGTTAGCTTCAGAATAATGTTATTAAAAGGAATAAAATACTTATTATCCTCTAAAAATGTTAGTGTTACTTAAAAATGCACGTATTGTATTCAGTGTTAAAAAAAATATTATATGGCTCTTAGGGAAATACATTTTCAATATTTGGATTTCATGGCTCTCTCAGCCAAAATGGTTCCCAACCCCTGACTTAGAGCATGGCTTTTCAAAACCTGCCATGGAGTGACACTAGGCCGGCCCACAAATTTGTTTAAAGGACTTGAAATATACTCAATATATCGCAGGTTTGTCTCTGTGCGATATAGAAAATGACTATATCGTGATATTCGAGTATACGCTCTCACGCATTTGCTTTTAGCTGCGGACATTACACTAAAGGCTCTTCTCACTCTTTGATGTCTCTCCTTCTCACTGAGACTTAAAACAAGCGCACTTTCTTACGTACGTCACATGTGCAACGTCACACGCTCCCGCGGACCAGACAGGTTGCGACATGCTAACTAACGTTAGCTGTGATGCTAACAGTGCGGTGCGGGTGGTAATATGAGAGAGAAGGTGCGAATCTGGTAACAAATTAAGGAATAACTAATTCCCAAGAAAAACAGAACGGTGTCCATCGTCTGGCGGTGGTTTGGCTTCAAGTGGGAAAATGTCAAACAAGTATGCGGCAAAAGCGTTGCTGCAAAAATTAGCACCCCTGCTAATGTAGCATCATTTGAAAAGTCACCCGTGAGAGAATGAAGAGTGCTTGTATCTCTGTATGTCAACATCTCCGTTCCGTGCCACACCAACAAAATGCTGAAGCAACTATTTCCACATCAACACCGTATGAAAAAAATAGTGAACAACATAAGGAGATAACGTCAGCAGGAACCTACCACATAGCGAAGCACATACACTATTTGACTTCCTATTATGCAGCTCATTTTTATTTGACACTTATTGAAATATCTTGTGTGACACGCACAAAAGTGCACTTTATTTGTTTTAAACTTGTGGCGTTCTGTACAAAAACTGCACTTAACTTAGTGTTCTGATATTTCATCTTAGTGACATCATGCACAAAAGTGGACTCATAGCTTGTTTTAAAATGTCTCTGACAATCTTGCACCTTCTGTTTTGGAAATGACATGAATATACAGTTTTGGTAAATTGACTTAGTTGGGATTTCCCTCTCTGCATGAAAGTTTAAAATAAGCATATATAATAATGAAGTATGAACAAGATATTATATCCATCAAGTGTTCATTCAAGGCTAAGGCAAAATATCGAGATATATATCGTGTATCGTGACATGGCATAAAAATATTGAGATGTTAATAAAAGACCATATCGCCAAGCCCTACTTGAAATAGACTAACATTTATGCAGCAGTTTCCTTAAAACGCCAGAGCGCTGTCATATAGATAATGCAGGAGGACCTTAAAAAACGCAGACTGCTCCTGTTGTATAGATAAGGATTTTTTTTTGGAACACTGACGTAATAAATAGACGGACAAATCAAGTGTGTGCTGTATGGGTTACTGGTTGTTAGGAATATACAAAATTTAAAGATTAATGAGGATAGAAGTCCTTAGCTGTCTAAAAATGTGGCCACAAAAAAAAATGTTGTTAAATAACCCTGATTTAGAGTCTCCTATTCACCAAACATGTTTGTTTTAGAACAGTGGTTCTCAAATGGGGGTATGCGTACCCCTGGGGGTACTTTTTTAAAATATTCTTAAAATAGCAGCAATTAAAAAATCCTTTATAAATATATTTATTGAATAAAATATGAATGTAAGTTCATAAACTGTGAAAAGAAATGCAACAATGCAATATTCAGTGTTGACAGCTAGATTTTTTTGTGGATATGTTCCATAAATATTGATGTTAAAGATTTCTTTTTTGTGAAGAAATTTTTAGAATTAGGTTCATGAATCCAGATGGATCTCTACTGAAGACTCTCCTGAAGTAATAAATAAAGTACTATCTATCTATCTATCTATCTATCTATTTATCTATCTATCACAATCCCCAAAGACGGCACTTTAAGTTGATGACAACTTTTATGTGTAGAAATCTTTATTTTTTATAATTGAATCACTTGTTTATTTTTCAACAAGTTTTTAGTTATTTTTATATCTTTTTTTCACTACAAACGAGCAATATTTTGCACTGTTATACAATTTAATAAATCAGAAACTGATGACATAGTACTGTATTTTACTTCTTTATCTCTTTTTTTCAACCAAAAATGCTTTGCTCTGATTAGAGTGTACTTGAATTCAAAAAATGTTCACAGGGGGGTACATCACTGAAAAAAGGTTGAGAACCACTGTTTTAGAATGTGAGACGAAGGCAAACTACCCCGGAAAATCATCGACACACAAATTGGGAGACCAGGCAAACTCCACCACAGAGATGCCCACACAGAGATTTGAACACTTGATCTCCTGGCTGTGAGGCCAACATGCTAACCACTGGGTCAACGTGCGGCCGCATCACTTTTTCGAGAAAACTATCTGCTGCCAGATTAAGCAAATGCTTTGGAGTAGGGATGTCAAACATGCCGGATCAGGCCCGCAAACAGATTAAATCCGGCCCGCGAGATGAGTTTGCGGAGTGTAAAATTGAGCTGCAGTTTTAAAATAAAGAAACTGCTGGTCTAAATGTGTCCACTGGGTGTCGCAATAGCAATTGTTAGGCAAACAAATACTAAGCAAGAGTTATGAGGTAAAGTGGGGTTGCGACTTCTCCCCCTCGACCCAACGAACAACAAACAGGAATAAAATAAACAATTGGTAACCCCACTTAAAATTGTACATGAGACACTGCTAATTGATATAGTTCTGTGAAAATTATTATCTTCTATGAAAATCTCTAATGAAAGGGAACAGTGTGGTATTTACTGCAATACTGTCAGTCTTTTAAGTTTTTTTAAATTGTTTACACATTGCACAGATTTTATTTTTCTATCAATACACAGTGATGCCTATAAGGCAGGGAGTAACTCAACCCTTCTGAATATTTTCTTCTTCAGTTTGTGCCGTTTGTTGAGTTAGCACAGGATGAATATGTGGAAATGACAATGTAGGTCATTAATACATAGAAGAGTTTATATTTATGCTTTTTGTTTTTGTTTAATCCTAGATGGGTTGCTTTGTAAATACACTGAGATTAAGTCTTAGTTAATTTTGTTCGTCATGGTGTTTTTGAAAATGCGCCATTTTTTCCTTCAGAATTTTCAACTAACTCGAAGTGTTTTTTCAAGAGGGTTATTTGTGATGTGTACATTTTCAGAATGTGCTTGTTCTATTTTGGGCCCAAGGAAAACAATCTGAATTTGTCGTAGTTGTATTTTTAAGCTACTCTGCCGTGATTTTACCTCTCCGGCCCACGTGGGAATAGATTTTATTCCATACGGTTCCTGCTTTAGAGTTTTCCTTGCTTATGATTAGTTCCCATAGCAACATGTCACCAAGGATAGTGGGATGCATATTCATAGCCTCTTTTGTGTAGCCATGTCCTCTTTTCTACAAATGCCAGCAGTCTGGGATGGAATGAAGTGGAAATGCATACCAAAATTGTACCTCTTGGTGGAATTAGTGTGCTAATGTGGACCTATAGTGGAACTGTCAGTTTACAGTATGACTCAAACTATTCTATGGCTAGTGGAGCCATTAGTTGGTCTTCAACCAGTGACAGCATGATGATTCCTTCCGAACATCGTTGCCTTGCAGGTGTTGAATGATTTCTGTGATGTTGCACAGACTCTGGGTGGTCGGTCCTCGTCGCAGCACATGATAAGCGTGTCATGTCAAGAGAGAACAGGAATGCTAAGGGGGGGTGTCTTTGGTTGTCTGATTCAATCTTGGTGAGGGTAGAAGAGAATTCTTGGTCTTTGTGGTCTTGGATTTGTCAGCTTAGTTTGACAGGCTAAAGACAGTCCTGGACTCTCGCTATCTGTAGTTGTAGTGGAGTAAAGTGACTTTAGAAGTACCCACATACATTATGTTGTGGGTGTGTCATTACATTTGAATGTAAATGAACAAATCATGTACATTAGAAAATATATAGTGGTTGTAGTGTTGTCCCGATAACAATATTTTGGTACCGGTGCCCGTACCAAAATTATTTTGATACTTTATAGTACTTTTCAATACTTTTCTAAATAAAGGGGAACACAAACAATTTCAGTATAGGTTTTATTTTAACAAAAAATATTGGGGTACATTTAATATATGTTTCCTATTGCAAGTTTGTCCTTAATAAAATAGTGGACACACAAGACAATTAGTATTTTATTAGTAAGTAAGCAAACAGAGGCTCCTAATTTGTCTGCTGACATATGCAGTAACATATTGTGTATTTTCCATTATATTATTTTGTTAAAATTATTAAGGACAAGTGGTAGACAATGAATTATGAATCTACTTGTTCGTATACTGGTAATATCTGTTTACTTTATCTTTTAACATGTTCTATCTACACTTTTGTTAAAATGTAGTTATCATTTATTCTTCTGTTGTTTGATACTTTACATTAGTTTTGGATGATACCACAAATTTGGGTATCAATCCGATACCAAGTCGTTACGGGATTATACATTGGTCATATTCAAAGTCCACATGTGTCCAGGGATGTTTTTTCAGAGTTTATAAACATAATATAATGTTTTTTTAAATGAAAGAAGATGTTGTGATGCAATATAGTGTTTATTTATAAGAAACCTCCTGCCTCTTGTATATTTGTCCTTTTTATAACTCACCACACAGCATGTTAGCAGTTTTTTAATGGTTCCAAGCAGCGTGTCACTGCCTGTTACCATGGAAATGTAACTTTCTCTCTTCATTCTCCCTGCGTTTTGGACAGCTGAATTATTTGGCTTGCCGTCAGCCTTTATTTATTTATATATTTGAGAAAAAGATTAAGGCTGGCCATCCATTAGAGAGCTGCCGGACATGGTCCATCTCCGATGTGGAGACAGGCTGCTTTATAAGAGAGGTATGAGAAGTGTCAGGTGATAATATGTTGATAGAAGCAGGATTGTGTGCGTCTACATGGGGCAGACACACTAACTTTGCTATGCCCCGTGCGCACAAGATAAGGTGTAGACAGAAGACCTGAGCCAGACTGATAGTCATCATGCTAACAGCTCTACTAGAAGCTTGTATTGCGTGCTTGTCTTGTGACCTCCAAACTTTCAAAGCCGCAAATTACATGGAGGCACCTCCTCCTTTACTCAAGGAGCGGTTAAAGCGCAGCCACGTATATACTTGCGCTGTACTAATGGCTTGCACTGTTCTTCTTATCAGCGACCTTCATGCACAGCTTAACCTCCCATCCCATCCCAGCACAGATATTGTCGACTGCACTCGTACGTCCACACTAGTATCTAAAGCAGCATACCGCACCATAAGAGGATTGCAGCGGAGCAAAAGTCGAAACGTTGAATTCTTGTTGCCTGCGCCTCATAAGTTTGGGTCGGTCGCCGAACCCCCAGACTCTTAATGGTTCTTCACCTGTTCCTTCAGGCAGCTGAAAGAGCAGCTCCTGGTAATGGAGCGCTGATTGCGTTATAACCACAATTATCCCTCTTTATCTCTCAACTCCAGGCCATTAGCAGGATAGATGTCACCCCAGGCTTTCCCCCAGTCACCCAATAGGGCACTGTCTGGATGATGGAGCGTATGGGTTGAGCAGAGTCCAGGAAATGCCATTACACCTTTCCTCCCTTCACGGCAGCACCCATCATCCAAAGCGTATTTGTTATGGAGACGAGTGGGGTAACTGAAGCTGCCTGAAAGAAACACCAGCAGAGGATCACATATCGCCCAAAGGCTTAAACCATATGTAACCTGCTGAGGCACTAAGCTTATTGACAAAGCACGAGCCTGTTCTGGAGCTTTTGCTTTCTTCAAGAATGTCACAAAGTGCACATCTGCGGTGCAATACATCCCAAGATTACAGCGCACATCTTGCATTAGGGTGTTAAAGTGGAAATCTTTGCTATGTCCTCATTAGCACTCGGCTGTAAATGAGTTGCTGCCACAGCAAAGCCAGCAACAGTTGACATCTGTGTTTAGCCTTTTAAAAGGCCCAATGATTAACACTGACACGAGAGGAAGAAAAGCACTGAGCGATTACATTCCCTAACCGTCTTTACTGAGATGCACTAAACTGCATTTAGAAAGTCTAAAGAGTTCAAATTATTTTACTCCTACATTGGTAAAATAAACCATTGCATGCATTTCTCCCTTTAATTATTATATTCTGTTTTTACTTCGCCTGCAGACGAGCTCACCTGCGGCTGTGTCTGGAGCGTTTGAAGGCTCTTATCCCACTGGGCCCGGACTGCACTCGCCACACCACTCTGGGCCTGCTCAACAAAGCCAAAGCACATATAAAGGTGAGTAAACACCTTAAAAGTTACTGTGCTCTATGAGACTCTCAAACAAGCTAATACAAGATGCAGAACATGAGTTTGTTCTCACAATTCCAACCAAAACTAGGGCTGTCAAAGTTAACATGATATTGTTTTAAATATAAGTTCCTAATTTTTTCAACGGGCGATTAACGCACACACATTCATCTTGACCTTCGGCCCGTTTTGTAGTTTAAGAAAATTTGCTGCACTCACTATTTACTGATGAGCTTCAAGCAGGGAAAATAGCGAGCAGAAATGCACAAAGAAAAGCGTACACTATGAAAATATCAGGTCCAAAGCCATGGCATGTTGTTCTCCCGACAAGAAAAAAATATTTTTCGATGTGAGCTCTTCTCATTGAAGCAAATGCTTGTTGCCGCGCAGGTAGATGGAGCTTCACTTCAGTGTTTAGATTACAGTTAGGGTGCAATGATAACCTAAAATGTAGATTGTTTCTGTGGTTGCTTTACTAAGCTTCAATAAAAGCTCAGCAGAAATGAAGGACAGTAGACAGGAACTTAGTCAGTCACTTTTTATTGCCAGCAGTCTGGTGTGTTGTCCAACCATGACAAGACACCTCTTCAAACCAATCACACACTTAAGGCTTCAAAAAAAAAGTGATACGCTCTACATCTGGTCTAACTACAGTAACAAAATAAGAATGTCTTACATTACGATTATGCTTTGTCAAATAGGTTTTGTCATGTAATCTGTGATATTTCTACCTAAATAAATGCTAGTAGATCAGTTGAAACATAGAATGATTGCATATGAAGTCACATCCGTTTTTCTTTTTTTGCGGCTTAATTCTCACAATGGTCAAGCAGCTTGAGCGTAGCATTAAAACAAGTGAGAGTGAGTGTAAAGTTTGAATAGAAAATGCCTTATTGTTGTAGTCGTTCCCGGAAGAAGTGACTCATAAAGGTAACAATGTCAGGGAATAACAAAAGTGTGTCAAACTCTTAGAAATATCGCTTTCATAATCTTGTGGAATACAATCAGACCGCGTGTGTCTGCAGTGATCACTTTGTAAAACCCCTTTGCCTTTGTCTGAAACTTTCTGGGATGCGATTAAGTTATATAAGTAGTGTTTAATAACAGAAAAAAAAGAAAGCACAGGAGATTTAATTAATTTCTGTTCTTTTGTGGTTTCAATGCCTAAATATATCTATAAACTTCTGGTTGTGCAAATAAAATAACATAATGTTCAGTCCTAGTAATAAATATTGTGATTGTTGATCCAATCCACCATATTTTTTCTCCATTTTCAAACCAGAAACTAAACGCTTAATTATTATTGTTTTGCAGGAAAACCAAGTGCTTTATTCGACACGGATGACCACATTATAGCATCTTTGGTGATATCCGTTAGCACTTCATTAATAAGTCTCTCGTAGGCTCAACAGCATATACTGAATCTTGATATTACTAGCAAAGATTCATGCTAAACAACAGGGATACAGCTAAATATTTAGACAAAATATACTTCACATCATAAAAACAACTGCGGACATGAATTGTAGACGACACTAAGATTTGCAGCAGGAAATGAACTGCAAACAAACTTATCCTTTTTCTCATTAGCATCACGAGCACAGCAGCACGGCACTCGTTATGTCCATCAAATACGTTACTTAACGATGCATGAATAAATCCAATTTTGTCTTTCACGCATTAATGCTTAATTTGTGGACCCCTTATATGTAAAGATAAGACGTGCCTACGATGTTTTATTCTCTAAATACCGTAAGTGTCAAGTGAAGTGAGGTAGCAGTGACTTATTAGTTATAAGTGTTTTAAATCATTAAAAATATTTTTCAAAATCCACTTTATCCTATTTAAAATATTTTTTCATGATCACCTTTATATATACCTCAAATTAAGCCTAAATCTGCACTGATTCAGGTAAATAAACAGTAGCCTAAAGGGGCTTAGACAATCGCTTGTAACCCGGAAATGCTTGGATGTGCCGCTAGGTCACGTGATTGCAACTCACCTATAGAGCGGAATTTTTGTGGCAGGCTGAAATAATGTTTTATAACATATTGTGGTTTATATTTCTCAATTAGATAATAATTAACAGGTTAATATTTTTTTTTCATTAATAGAGAAGGTTAAGACATTGTTATGCAGAGATATGAATACCATTAACTTGTACAACATGTAATGTACAGAATATCCCAAGCATTTATTCAGGTAGAAATATTAAAGAGTATCAATCAATCAATCAATGTTTATTTATATAGTCCTAAATCATGAGTGTCTCAAAGGGCTGCACAACCCACAATGACATCCTCGGTTCAGAGCCCACATCTGCGCAAGGAAAAACTCAACCCAATGGGGCAATGAGAAACCTTGGAGAGGACCGCAGATGTGAGGACACCCCCCGGGCAACCGGTGCAATAGACGTCGAGTGGATGTAGTATATAAATGTGAGAGTCCAGTCCATAGTGGATCTAACATAATAGTGAGAGTCTAGTCCAGGGGTGCCCATTTCGTCGATCGCGATCGACTGGTCGATCTCGGAGGGTGTGTCAGTCGATCTCAAGCCAGGCATTAAAAAAATATACATAAAAATGAGCAATCATCAATCATACCAAGACTTCACTTTCGTCAGTTGTGTGACATCTTGTGAGATGACGCTGGCTGCTGCGAGCTCATATTTAAGAAAAAAATCACTAACAGGGCGGACGCAGAGAAACACATTTTATTTCTAGAGACTCCGTACCTACTGTCAAAACTCTAAAGACCGACTGCACAGTTCCTGTCTTCACCATAAAAGACCTGTTTCATCCTGCCTGTGCTAACAAAATAAAAGTCTCAGAAAGCTAGCAAGCTACGGAGTTTGATGCCAATGTATTTCTCCCCCGCCCTCAGCGACCGCTTTCTCACTTGCTTGCCCACCCGCACTCTCACTGACGTCACTCACCTGCTGCCAGACATTAAAGGGCCACACACATATGCTACTCTCATAACAAAGTGTTTAAAAACGAGTATGCAAGTTGGACAAATGAGATGCCAAATCCAACCACTTTCATGTGGTATTGGACAGAAAGGAGGACTTTTTTTTCCCTCCGTTTGAAAATGCGAACGTTATCAGCACCACTGTCTAATTCCAATCAATGCAAGTCATCAGAATCAAATACACCAACTTATATTCTTGTCTTCATGAAAGAAAGGAATCTATGTGTGTTAAACATGCTTGTATTATCATTAAACACCATTAACTTGTTAACAAAAATGTCTCTTTCATAAATAAATAAATATAAATTATAAATAGGAATGAGGTAGATCTCCTCGACTTGGTCAATTGAAAAGTAGCTCGCCTGCAGAAAAAGTGTGAGCGCCCCTGGTCTAGTCCATAGTGAGTTCAGCAGAATACCATCCTGAGCGGAGACAGGTCAGCAGCGCAGAGACGTCCCAAACCGATGCACAGGTGAGCGATCCACCTTGGGTCCCGACTTTGGACAGCCAGCGCTTCATCCGTGTCCACCGAACCTGTGTCCCCCTAACCCCCCCTTCACGAGGGAGAGGGGGGCTGAGCAGAAAAGAGACGGCAGATCAACTGGTCTAAAAGGGGGGTCTATTTAAAGGCTGGAGGACATCGGTGACAATGATGACTATGAGAACCTTGGAGAGGAGGAAAGCAATGGATGTCGAGCGGGTCTAACATGATACTGTGAAAGTTCAGTCCATGATGGATCCAACACAGTCGCGAGAGTCCAGTCCAAAGCGGATCCAACACAGCAGCGAGAGTCCCGTTCACAGCGGAGCCAGCAGGAAACCATCCCAAGCGGAGGCGGATCAGCAGCGCAGAGATGTCCCCAGCCGATACACAGGCAAGCAGTACATGGCCACCGGATCGGACCGGACCCCCTCCACAAGGGAGAGTGGGACATAGAAGAAAAAGAAAAGAAACGGCAGATCAACTGGTCTAAAAAGGGAGTCTATTTAAAGGCTAGAGTATACAAATTAGTTTTAAGATGGGACATAGTAGACTAAGAGTACGTTCCTAAACATCTTTGACAATCAAACCATGATCTTAACAATCCACACTTTGTGTTATTATTGCATGAAACCAGTATCTTAACATGGTGTATGTAGCTCCTCCTCTGAATGCTTGTGCTCCTACAACAGGAACGCAAATTATTTATTCCTACAAAATAGAAAATCTGGCAAGGTACCAACGCACTGTAGGTGTTTGCTTTTATTGTCAAGAAAATTGTTTATTTAATTTTTGTGTTTAGCTGTTTAAAATGCATAATGTGTAAAAAAAAAACTAAAACATTTCATTAAAGCAAACTAATTGTCCAGTCATGGTAATACAAACTTTAAAATTATCTGTCCAGGGTACACATATTAATGATGAAAAATTATATCTCTCTGTGAATAATTTTAAATTAACTATGAACACAATATGATTAATCACAATAAAATATTTCAATAGTGTGACAGCCCTAACCAAAACACAACGCAAGGGCAGCGTGCAAATGAAACATTGAGAGAATCGAACAAAGCCCCATATTGTTGCTGCCTTCTCCCCCTCTGGTCCCGCAACTGCTGCTGTCAACTTGAGTCTCTCTGACGCTTATCGATGGCCCATTGTTTTGGTCGGTCGCAGAGAGTCACACTCGTCACCACAGCGGTGACATAAGGCTACGATGTGGTGCACAACGCAGTGTCTGTCCGCTCGTCACTCTGCAGCGTGCAAACAGATGAAGCTAGTCAGCATGCAGAGGACAAAGTACAGGTACTTAATGAGTTTTTACTGCAGTGGGCTGAACATTAGTGCTGTATACACATGTATTATTTATGTATTATCTATTATCAATTAAAACAGTTTTGTTTGTGTCATCGATTACATGCAATAGTATTTTGGACATGTGTATAAAGCATTCAGACTTGTCGGCTTGTCCCCTAGCCAACAAAGTCTTTGATAAATTTAAAAGTCATGTTAAATATTCAGTTATCCTTTTCATTGGTCTGTGTTTAAAGATGTTTCTGTAAGTCTATAAAAATAACTTTGACGCTATCAGGTTTCCCCTTCACTGGTGGTGGCGCACCACCATGGCAAAATCATAGCCGCCACATCTTGAAAATAAGGGTTTTTTTGTGAAAACAAATTAAAGTAATTTAATATACTGTAATGTCCAGAAGAAGTCAAAAGTTTGACACCATTTTTAACTTTAATTGCTAGAGATGTCCGATAATATCGGACTGCCGATATTATCGGCCGATAAATGCTTTAAAATGTGATATCGGAAATTATCGGTATCAGTTTCTAAAAGTAAAATGTATGACTTTTTAAAACGCCGCTGTACGGCGTGGTACGCGTACATAGGGAGAAGTACAGAGCGGTAATAAACCTTAAAGGCACTGCCTTTGCGTGCCAGCCCAATCACATAATATCAATCAATCAATCAATGTTTACTCATATAGCCCTAAATCACTAGTGTCTCAAAGGGCTGCACAAACCACTACGACATCCTCGGTAGGCCCACATAATGGCAAGGAAAACTCACACCCAGTGGGACATCGGTGACAATAATGACTATGAGAACCTTGGAGAGGAGGAAAGCAATGGATGTCGAGCGGGTCTAACATGATACTGTGAAAGTTCAATCCATAATGGATCCAACACAGTCGCGAGAGTCCAGTCCAAAGCGGATCCAACACAGCAGCGAGAGTCCCGTTCACAGCGGAGCCAGCAGGAAACCATCCCAAGCGGAGGCGGATCAGCAGCGCAGAGATGTCCCCAGCCGATACACAGGCAAGCAGTACATGGCCACCGGATCGGACCGGACCCCCTCCACAAGGGAGAGTGGGACATAGAAGAAAAAGAAAAGAAACGGCAGATCAACTGGTCTAAAAAGGGAGTCAATTTAAAGGCTAGAGTATACAAATGAGTTTTAAGGTGAGACTTAAATGCTTCTACTGAGGTGGCATCTCGAACTGTTAACGGGAGGGCATTCCAGAGTACTGGAGCCCGAACGGAAAACGCTCTATAGCCCGCAGACTTTTTTTGGGCTTTGGGAATCCCTAATAAGCCGGAGTCCTTTGAACGCAGATTTCTTGCCGGGACATATGGTACAATACAATCGGCAAGATAGGATGGAGCTAGACCGTGTAGTATTTTATACGTAAGTAGTAAAACCTTAAAGTCACATCTTAAGTGCACAGGAAGCCAGTGCAGGTGAGCCAGTACAGGCGTAATGTGATCAAACTTTCTTGTTCTTGTCAAAAGTCTAGCAGCCGCATTTTGTACCAACTGTAATCTTTTAATGCTAGACATGGGGAGACCCGAAAATAATACGTTACAGTAATCGAGGCGAGACGTAACAAACGCATGGATAAGGATCTCAGCGTCTTTAGTGGACAGAATGGAGCGAATTTTAGCGATATTGCGGAGATGAAAGAAGGCCGTTTTAGTAACGCTTTTAATGTGTGCCTCAAAGGAGAGAGTTGGGTCGAAGATAATACCCAGATTCTTTACCGTGTCGCATTGTTTAATTGTTTGGTTGTCAAATGTTAGAGTTGTATTATTAAATAGAGTTCGGTGTCTAGCAGGACCGATAATCAGCATTTCCGTTTTTTTGGCGTTGAGTTGCAAAAAGTTAGCGGACATCCATTGTTTAATTTCATTAAGACACGCCTCCAGCTGACTACAATCCGGCGTGTTGGTCAGCTTTAGGGGCATGTAGAGTTGGGTGTCATCAGCATAACAGTGAAAGCTAACACCGTATTTGCGTATGATGTCACCTAGCGGCAGCATGTAGATGCTGAAGAGTGCAGGGCCAAGGACCGAACCCTGGGGAACTCCACACGTTACCTTAACGTAGTCCGAGGTCACATTGTTATGGGAGACACACTGCATCCTATCAGTAAGATAAGAGTTAAACCAAGACAGGGCTAAGTCTGACATACCAATTCGTGTTTTGATACGTTCTAATAAAATGTTATGATTGACGGTATCGAAAGCAGCGCTAAGATCGAGGAGCAGCAACATAGATGACGCATCAGAATCCATCGTTAGCAATAGATCATTAGTCATTTTTGCGAGGGCTGTCTCCGTCGAGTGATTTGCCCTGAAACCGGATTGAAAGGTTTCACATAGATTGATAGACGCTAAGTGTTCATTTAACTGCTCCGCAACGATTTTTTCGAGGATTTTTGAAATAAAGGGAAGGTGAGACACCGGTCGGTAGTTTACCATGAGGTCAGGATCGAGGTTAGGTCTTTTAAGAAGAGGATGAATAACCGCTTTTTTGAATGCTAGGGGAACAGTGCCCGAGGAAAGTGATAAGTTTACAATATTTAGCACTGATGGACCTAATAATACAAAGAGCTCCTTGATCAGTTTCCCAGGAAGAGGGTCAAGTAAACATGTTGTTTGTTTTATTCCATTTACACGTTGTAACAATTCCTCTAATGTTATTTCCTCAAAACGCGAGAAACTATTTTGGAGGACAGTATCCGCCGTATATACAATCGTGTCTGTGTTAATAGAACCCCGTTGTAGCTGGGACGCATTGTCTTTAATCTCCTTTCTAATGACTTAAATTTTCTTACTAAAGAATTGCATAAAGTCATCAGCTGAGTGGGTGGAGCTACTGGAAGGAGTCCCTTGTTGGGTTAGCGATGCTACCGTACTAAACAAAAATTTAGGATCGTTTTTATTACGGTGGATGAGATTTGAGTAATAATTAGCTTTAGCTAAGGTAAGCATGCGTTTCTAAGTTATTTAACCATCACTAAATGCTTGATGGTGCACCTCAAGTTTAGTCATGCGCCATTTGCGTTCCAGCTTTCTGCATAATAATTTCTGAGCTCTAGTTTCTTCTGTAAACCACGGGGTGCGCTTTTTTGGAGCCTTTTTTAACTTTAGCGGTGCTATGTTATCAATGGTTTCGCGCAGGGTGTCGTTAAAGTTGTTAGTGAGGTTATCAATAGAGCCCACATATTTTGGGAATGGTGCCATTACCGAGGGCAGTAGGTCAGCAAGAGTTGTCGTTGTGGCCGTATTAATGTTGCGGCTGCTATAGCAGTTATTATTATTATTAGTTTGACGAACATGCGTCTGAACCTCGAATTTTATAAGGTAATGATCGGACAATACTTTAGTATACGGGAGTATCGTAACTTTGGAAGCGGTGATACCCCTGACAAGCACTAGGTCTATCGTATTACCGTTGCGATGCGTGGGTTCATTTATTATTTGTGTGAGACCACAGCTATCAATTATAGTCTGGAGCGCTACGCACGGTGGGTCCGATGGGGTATTCATATGGATATTAAAGTCCCCCATTATGATTATATTATCGGCGTGTGTCACTAGATCAGCAACGAACTCTGAGAATTCATTGATAAAGTCCGAACAGGGCCCTGGGGGGCGGTAGATAACAGCCAGGTGTAGAGGCAGCGGTGTGACAGACCTCATAGTAAGCACCTCAAACGATTTATATTTATTATTTATGTTAGGACTAAGGTTAAAGTTTTCGTTGTATATTAGTGCGACCCCCCACCCCTTTTAAGCGGACGGGCAATATGCGCATGTGTAAAGTTAGGAGGACATGCCTCATTTAGCGCAAAAAAGTCGTTTGGTTTAAGCCAGGTTTCACTGAGACCGATGACGTTAAGATTGTTGTCTCTGATGATATCATTAACTAACAACGTTTTGGGAGACAATGATCTTATGTTTAAAAAACCTATATTATAGGTAGTGGGCTGTTTTAGGGAATTTTTGATCAAATTATCCGTAGTAGCAATATTAATAATGTTGTGTTTATTATGCCCAGTGCATTCAGTATAATTACGACCATATCTAGGAATTGATACGACGGGAATGTTCCGATTGTTTGATTGTTGCTTTGATAAACTGCACACATCATGGTTAGCCACCTCAGTAACGGGGATTTTCCGATTGTTTGTTTGTTGCTTTGATAAACTGCACGCATCATAGTTAGCCACCTCAGTAACGGGGATTTTCCGATTGTTTGTTTGTTGCTTTGATAAACTGCACGCATCATAGTTAGCCACCTCAGTAAAACACATGTCCAACTCTGAAACACTCAAAGCAGAAAAAACTTGTTCTAATTTAACTGACTCCTTACCCAGACCAGTAGTCTCGCATCCTTTATTTAAATCCGTCTTCAGGGTGGAGGGAAGTGGTGTTCTGTGGGGATTAGCCTTCTGCTTTGTTTTTAGCCCCGCTCGACATCCGCGTTTCCGATCACACCGCTGGCGTCTGCTCCGTAGACGGCCCCCGCTGCTACTAGACTCCCCTGCTTCACAGGCCGCTGGATGTAGCCGCCGACGTATTCCCATGCTAGTTAGCATGTTTAGCACGCCCGCGTCTATCAGTCCAAAACGGCCCGATATGTCCATATCCAGAGGTGTCTGGCGGTCGTACGTGATCACGGAGTGACCACGATGCAAGCCAGCCATGAAGTCTGCAGAACTGTCCGGCATTTCCGCCAAATGTTCCATCTTTAGCAAGAGTACCGCAGTGTCGCAGCCCGTCCGGGCGCCGCCATCTTGCTTATATTCTATTATATTATATTTATATATTCAATATAAAATCATAGCCGCCACATCTTGAAAATAAGGTTTTTTTTGTGAAAACAAATTAAAGTAATTTAATATATTGTAATGTCCAGAAGAAGTCAAAAGTTTGACACCATTTTTAACTTTAATTGCTAGAGATGTCCGATAATATCGGACTGCCGATATTATCGGCCGATTAATGCTTTAAAATGTGATATCGGAAATTATTGGTATCAGTTTCTAAAAGTAAAATGTATGACTTTTTAAAACGCCGCTGTACGGCGTGCTACGCGTACATAGGGAGAAGTACAGAGCGGTAATAAACCTTAAAGGCACTGCCTTTGCGTGCCAGCCTAATCACATAATATGTACGGCTTTTCACACACACAAGTGAATGCAACGCATACTTGGTCAACAGCCTTATAGGTCACACTGAGGATAGCCGAATAAACAACTTTAACACTCTTACAAATATGCGCCACACTGTGAACCCACATCAAACAAGAATGACAAGCACCGTAACACAACATAAACACAACAGAACAAATACCCAGAACCCCTTTCAGCACACTCTTCCGGGACGCTACAATATACACCCCCCCATCCCCGCCCACCTCAACCTCCTCATGCTCTCTCAGAGAGAGCATGTCCCAAATTCCAAGCTGCTGATGTAAGGCATGTTAAAAAAAATAATGCACTTTGTGACTTCAATAATAAATATGGCAGTGCCATGGTATAGCTCGGTTGAGGGTTCCAGGTTCGATCCCCGCTTCCGCCATCCTAGTTACTGCCGTTGTGTCCTTGGGCAAGACACTTTTCCCACCTGCTCCCAGTGCCACCCACACTGGTTTAAATGTAACTTAAATATTGGGTTTCACTATGTAAAAGCGCTTTGATTCACTAGAGAAAAGCGCTATATAAATAATGTTCACTTCACATGTTGGCATTTTTTTCCATAACTTGAGTTGATTTATTTTGAAAAACCTTGTTACATTGTTTAATGCATCCAGCGGGGCATCACAACAAAATTAGGCATAATAATGTGTTAATTCCATGACTGTATATATCTGTATCGGTTGATATCAGAATCGGTAATTAAGAGTTGGACAATATCGGATATCGGCAAAAAAGCCATTATTGGACATCTCTATTATTTGCCAATTGTATGCTAACAGCCGTTTTGCCTCTCGTGCACATACTTTTGTCGCCGTGCTTCCCCAAACACACAACAACACTTCCTCATTCTCCACCAATCAGGCACGGATGGTGCAATTGTGATCATGTGAACAATGAACATCAAATCAAAACCAAACCGGTCGTTACAGTATGAATGAATATATAGCCTATTATTTGCGCACTATGACTAGGGATGCGGCAAAAAAGGACTTTGATCACAAAAAACAGCACTGCGAGGGTCTTGTGATGGCATAAACAAGACGTAGACGATTGTCTGGCGTAGTCAGCATGTCTGCGATGTGGACGTAACTTCAACATATTCCAGATATACCCGTAGACAGCAATCTACAAGAAGTGCACTGGTGTGTGAGGCAGACGCTTGACTCAGTAGATAAAGACGAAGAGAAAGAAGAAACAACAGTGTGCAGAGACACAGGACAATGAAGACACAAATAGACCAGATAACACCAAGAGGAACAATGGAGCTGAACAAATATTAGTCGGAGGAGATGTTGCACGTAAAAGGAAATCAACAACACAGCAGCACTTGTAGCACCCAGCCACCTGTTGCGTCCTTCAAGAACAAAAGGGACCATTTTTCTTTGCTTGTACAAACAATACAATAGTAGTAAATCCAGGGATGTTTTCATCAGGGTTTTTTGCTGCCTTTTCCAATATCGGTCAACCATGAATAAGATCGGCCGATACCCATAACAGTGAATTATATTTTTTATTTATATAGCGCTTTTTCTCTAGTGACTCAAAGCACTTTACATAGTGACACCCAATATCTGAAGTTACATTTAAACCAGTGTGGGTGGCACTGGGAGCAGGTGGGTAAAGTGTCTTGCCCAAGGACACAACGGCAGTGACTAGGTTGGCAGAAGCGGGAATTGAACCTGCAACCCTCAAGTTGCTGGCACGGCCACTCTACCAACCGAGCTAAACCGTATTATGTACATGTATTAAACTGTAAATGTTCAATGTATTTATGGTGAGTGCTATTGACGGTTCAACAATGTCAACACCATAATTTAACGAGTTCGGTATTCTTTTTTTTTAATTTCATACAATTGTTACAAACCAAATTAAAAGCAACATCTACTAATCATTTGAATCCTTTGGGTTTCGACATCAAAGTCCTCCTGTGTCCAGGGAATTAGTCAACATTAAAAAACAAAAAAAAAAAGACTGAGAAAATAAAAACATATATAATCGCTCAAGTATTGATCATGTACTGATACCGTTGTATCAACACCACCATTTTATGGATTGAGCCACCCTCACCTTGCGCACTTCTGGCAGTGACAATGCTGACACAGCAACAGTTGCTGTTATATAGGGCTGGGGGATATATCGATATATCGCGGGTTTGTCTCTGTGCGACATAGAAAATTACTATATCGTGATATTCGAGTATACGTTCTCACGCAGTTGCTTTTAACACTACAGGCTCTTCCCACACCTTCTTGTGTTTCCTCCTCACAGACAGTACCTTCTTACATACGTCACATACTGTCACGTCATACGTCACATACAGCAGAGAGGTAGCAGCATGGGTAACGTTAGCTGTGATGCTAGTGCGAGTGGTAATACGAGAGAAAGAAGGTGCGAATCTGGTAACAAATGAAGGAAGAATGAATTCCCAAGAAAAACAGCAGGGGGTCCATCGTCTGGCGGTGCTTCGGCTTCAAGCGGGAAGATGTCGAATAGACAACTTCAATTTGTCAAGCGTTGCTACCAAAAGTATCATTACTGCTAATATGTAGCATCATTTGAAAAGTCACCCGCTAATAACTGTTTAAAAATTACAATTTTGGTCAATTGACTTAGTTGTGATTTCCCTCTCTGCATGGAAGTTTAAAAGTAGCATATATTAATGCAGGATGAAGAAGAATGTTTTAATGAAGACACAGAATCATCATACTGCTGTGGTTATATGTATCAAGTGTTAATTCAAGGCTAAGGCAAAATATTGAGATACATATCATGCATCGTGATATGGCCTAAAAATATCGAGATAATAAAAAAGGCCATATCGCCCAGCCCTACTGTTATATTAGCCTCTATCTACACTCTTATTTATCTACTTGTTGATTTCCTATTAATAAGATAATCCTCTCTCTACACTCTTATTTATCTACTTGTTGATTTCCTATTAATAGGGAGTTACTTACTGCTGCAACAAGGTTCCAATTAAACTTAGTGCAAACATTTTTTTTTTTTTAAATACTGGTGTTGTTTAAAGCTATTTTAACATCTAACTTAGCTATGAACGTGCAAATATTAATGGTGGGCTTGCTATTAAATGCTCCTGGCCTGCTCTCGGGTTGTAACACGTTCAGCCTTGTCCTCTAGTGATAATGATACCTAAGTTACTAAGAAATGCAGTTTATTTTTCCACAGTGGAGCTGATGATTATCAGCTTAGTGGAGCGGCTCTACACTGTGTATGCTGCCAGCTTGTCAGCCAGGGCACTACAAATAAATTCAGTGTCACCCAGGGGGGATCAGGCGTTCGCAATCATGTGCTTTTTCATGAAAGATGCCCAATGCTGATCGGTTCGTTTGTATATGTCTATTTTTTATTTTAATTGGTCGGCACATCCCCTAATTAAATCGATTGATTCGTTTCGAATGATGTAATGCCCGGAACTTTAAATACGCAAAAATTGTGTCCGCACAGTCGCTGGAATAGAGCACACATGACAGCGGTGGTGTATGGATGCCGTGATATGTGTGGCAGCGAACAGCTGACACTTTTTTTAATGTATTTATTTTTATTAATATAGACATGCTAAAAGTCCAATTTTAAATTTGATCATGTGCATTAATTAGAAAAGAAGAATGGCGTTTATGGCAAGCATAAATATTATTTTGACTAGTTTCTCTAAAATACCCATAAAGGCTATAATGTGTGTTTTATCCGATTACTTGTTCAATCAAACAAATCAATTGGTAGATTACTCGATAACTAAAATAGCTGCAGCCCTAAACAATCGCCAGGGTTTCCCCTAAATTGCCAAGATATACGTGGCAGTGGGGGCGTGGTCACCATAATGTCATCGTATGATATTGAATAATTTGCTATCATGATTTTCTTTATAATGGCTCAAAAATGTAAACTCAGATTTAAAACCAAACCTGATGATATTAATTAGTAATAATGTATTTTTATATCATATCGTTTTGCTACATTTTGGATTGTTGCTGCTTTTTGTACAATGTACTTTGTTGGGATTAGTTTAAGTGTCTCGAGACTTTCAGTGACTTTTTCTTTATTAAAAAGGACTAGTAACAAATTTAGTAGAGGTGGGGGAAATAGATTTATTAGATGCATGGTAATTTGGACGTGGAGTAAGTAAATGTCAACAATCGATAATCGATTTATTTCTTGTAAAGAAAGTAATGCAGACAGTTCTAAATTTTGGCTGACTGCAGCGAGCCACCTAACCCAGAGATCCGACCAGCACCTTTATTTTAGGGCACTTATGTTCCAGTTTTGCACATATTTCCATTAATTTCTATTCAATGTGAGAATTAATTTAGCAATGTTATTATTACAAATGCACAGTTTTTTAATATCGCAAGTAGTGTTGTCCCAATACCTATACTTTGGTACCGGTACCAAAAACGATTTGATAATTTTTGGTACTTTTCGATATTTTTCTAAATAAAGGGCACCACAAAAATTGCATTATTGGCTTTATTTTAACAAAAAATCTTATGGTACATTAAACATAGTGAACATACAATACAACTTGTCTTTTAGTAGTAAGTAAATATACAAAGGCTCCTAATTTAGCTGCTGACATATGCAGTAACATATTGTGTCATGTATCATTCTATCATTTTGTTAAAATTATTAGGGAAAAGTGGTAGAGAATGAATTATTACTTTACCTGTTCATTTACTGTTAATATCTGCTCCTTTTCTCTTTTAACATATTCTATCAACACTTCTGTTAATATTTAGTAAACCTTATTCTTCTGTAGTTTGGATGATTTGTATTAGTTTTGGATGATACCACAAATTTGGTCATGTTCAAAGTTCTCATGTGTCAAGGGACATATTTCCTGAGTTTATAAACATAATATAAATTAAAAAAACAAAAAACGAAAGAAGATGTTGTGATGCCAAAAAATATTGATGTAATCATAGTAGTATCAACTAGATACGCTCCTGTACTTGATATCATTACAGTGGATGTCAGGTGTAGATCCACATTTGTTTACATATTTTAATCATTAGTATCGCGGTACTATACTAATACCGGTATACCGTACAACCCTAATTGCAAATGATAAATGCATATTTAGTGAAACAAAAATAAATTACAAATGCATCAATAATCGATTTTTAATCGAATCATAGCTCCTGAATTGTTATCGTAATCCAGTGGTTCTCAACCTTTTTTCAGTGATGTACCCCCTGTGAACATTTTTTTTAATTCAAGTACCCCCTAATCAGAGCAAAGCATTTTTGGTTGGAAAAAAAGAGATAAAGAAGTAAAATACAGCACTATGTCATCAGTTTCTGATTTATTAAATTGTATAACAGTGCAAAATATTGCTCATTTGTAGTGGTCTTTCTTGAAGTATTTGGAAAAAAAGATATAAAAATAACAAAAAACTTGTTAAAAAATAAACAAGTAATTCAATTATAAATATTTCTACACATAGAAGTAATCATCAACTTGAAGTGCCCTCTTTCGGGATTGTAATAGAGATCCATCTGGATTCATGAACTTAATTCTAAAATGTCTTCACCAAAAAAGAAATCTTTAACATGAATATTTATGGAACATGTCCTCAAAAAATCCAGCTGTTAACACTGAATATTGCATTGTTGTATTTCTTTTCACAGTTTATGAACTTACATTCATATTTCGTTGAAAGTATTATTCAATAAATATATCTATAAAGGATTTTTGAATTGTTGCTATTTTTAGAATATTTTTAAAAAATCTCACGTACCCCTTGGATACCTTAAAGTACCCCGAGGGGTACGCGTACCCCCATTTGAGAACCACTGTCATAATCAATTTGTGAGGTGCCCAAATATTCCCACCTCTAGAATCTATTTCAGGTGTTATTGTCGAATTCATTTGCAAGCTGCAGTTAGCAGGGCGTCGCAATTGCTTTTGCGCCGCTGCTCCAGTTGGACTTTCTCTCCTTGAAAATTTAGGCAGTAGTTAACCGCCTCACCCCCATCTTTTGTCTCCAGAAACTTGAAGAAGCGGACAGGAAGAGCCAGTACCAGCTGGAGTCTCTGGAGCGCGAGCAGCGGCACCTCCAGCGCCAACTGGAGCTGCTGGGTGGAGGCGGCGGCGGCGGCATAGCCGGCGAGGGAGAGAGGTTACGCATGAATAGCGTGGGCTCCACCCTCGGCTCCGACCGCTCCGATTCTGACCAAGGTGAGTTGGCGAATATGTAGCACAAGAACATACTGAACATAACATACTGTTGGGGACGGCGTGGCGGAATTGGGGAGAGTGGCCTGTCAGCAACCTGAGGGTTCCTGGTTCGATCCCAACCTCGTCACGTCTGTTGTGTCCTTGAGCAAGACACTCTACCCTTGCTCCTATTGGGTCGAGGTTAGGGCTTTGAGTACTTTGAAAGTAGAAACGCGCTATACAAGTAAAACCCATTTACCATTTACAAGGTTTGTAAAAAAAAAACTGGAAAAGTCATGGAATTTTAAAATGCAATTTCCAAGGTCTGGAAAAGTAATATTTTTTTAGATTTTTGGGAAAAGTAATGGAAATATATCTTAAGTTTCATAACAAAATGTAACTTGATATGGTGTGAAAACTGTATGAACTTCCTTGTAGGGCTGGGGGATATAGCCTTTTTTTAATATCTCAATATTTTTAGGCCATATCGCGATACGCGATATATATCTTGATATATTGCCTTAGCCTTGAATTAACACTGGATACATATAAACACACCAGTATGATGATATGTGCCTCCATAAAACATTCTTGTTCATACTGCATTAGTATATGCTCATTTTAAACTTTCATGCAGAGAAGTAAATCACAACTAAGTCAATTGACCAAAACTGTATTTATTAAACAGTTATTAAGCAGTGGCACAAACATTCAAGTCATTTCCAAAACAGAAAGTGCAAGGTTGTCAGAGACCTTTTAAAACAAGATATTAGTGCACTTTTGTGCATGACGTCATTAAGATGACATATCAAAACAAGACTAAATTAAAGTGCACTTTTTGTACAGAACGCCACTACAATAGTTCACAACAAATAAAACGCACTTTTGTGCATGATGTCCCACAAAAAATTTCAATAAGTGTCAAATAAAAATGAGCTACATAATAGAAAATCAAATAGTGTTCGTCCTTTGCTATGTGGTAGGTTACTATGGACGTTAATAAATTCTGTTGTTGACTATTTTTTTCATACGGTGTTGATCTGGAAATGTTTGCCTCGGCATTTTGATGGTGTGGCACCGAATGGAGAGGTTGTAATGCGTAGTAAGCGCTCTTCATTCTCTAGCTGGTGACTATTTAAATTATGCTTCATATTAGCAGTAACGCTCCTTTTTGTAGCAACGCTTTTGGCCCTCACTTGACAAATTACGGTTGTCTGTTCGACATATTCTCACTTGAAACCAAACCACCGCCAGACGATGGACCTCCCGTTGTTTTTCTTGGGAATTAATTATTCCTTCATTCGCACCTTCTTTCTTTCGTATTACCACTCGTACGGCTCCGCCTGAGGGATCGAAGGTCCGTATTATCATCGCTTACGTGCAGCTAACGTTACCCATGCTGCTACCTCTCTGCTTTTCGAGGGCGTATATGTATGTGACGTATGACATGACAGTATGTGACGTGTGTGAGAATGTGCACTTGCTGTCTGTGAGAAGGAGAGACAGGAAAGAGCGAGTGTAATGCCCGCAGCTGAAAGCAACTGCGTAAGAACGTATTGCTCGAATATCACGATATTGTCATTTTCTAAATCGCACAGAGACAAACCCGCAATATATCGTGTATATCGATGCATCGCCCAGCCCTACTACCTTGTTACTTCTGCTGGTGGAGTTACAATGGTAAAAATGCCATTCAATGCAATAATTCATGACTTTTTCGGGGTATATGCAAATTGTGGCTAGTAAAAAGACAATGACCCTAAATGCAAACGGTTCTGTAAAATATTTGACATTTGGAAGATGGGCGAGGCAGTGCTCGTTAGCCACTCGAAGGGGGGAAAAAAGCTGTAACCATAGTGGCGAGTAACGCAATACTATGTGAGTTTATGAGCGCTGATGCTGTGGGGAAAGCCAGCAACACTACTACAGTTTCCACAGCAACTAAGCAGACAACTTCCGCCAAAAACGAAGAGATACTGCGGGCACAAATATACTTGAATGAGTACTACTCACCACTCAAGGTATGCAAGGTCACTAACTGTCTTGTATCATAACTGTGATGAGAACAAGTGTGCCAATGACCTTGCTTATAGGCTAGCCCTGCACTTTAAAAGACTCTTACGGTGCGCAACATTTACCTCGGAAGTCGTAGGTCGGCGCTGGAAATGACGTCACAGCAGAGTTGTGAGCGTTCCAGTTGCGAGCTCGGAAATCGAAATGTATTGCCTTGTCTGAATACAAACAACTTATGAAAAAACATGCACTTTTCTGCAACCTTCAAACACAGTGAATGAAGAGGATACACAGATATTTGCCAGCGATGTACAATGTATCTCGCATTAAAACACTACAGTAACGTCACAGTATATAAACGTTCAACAAGACATCATACATGGCTGATTTAGTGCGACAAAAACTTATCAAAAGTGCTAATAACTAATACTATTTAAACTTAAATTATTGTTTACATTCAGAGCAGCCATATTTAAAGCCAACTCGGGGTTGGTGACAATTACTTGACTTTCCGAGGAGGAAATCCGACGTCGAGAGGCATTGCAGTTGGAACTTCTGATCAGGAATTTGGAAATTCTGACTTCCGAGTAGAAATGGAATGCACCGTTACTGACATTAGTGTCCCCACAAACAGCATAGTGTACATAGTGCTGTTTGACAATAGCCTAAACCACCATTTGCCCACCAAATGGATTTGTAAGTGGGGGTTTGGGATGCAACAGAACCCAAGACAAAGGGCCCGATCCACTAAGATTCAAATAGCACACGCTAAACTGCAAGCTATAAAATTGTGTGTACTATTATTGCGCATGTTGCGTGTGGTCTACTAAGACTGTGCGTACTATTGAAAACTTCGACTTTCAGATTCATGTTATCACGCACCCACCTGTGTTTTTTTGTTAAGCTTTTAAACATGCAGCAGTGCATCAACATTTGTTTTTTTTAGCCCGCTAAATGTGCGCTCATGGGAGACGCTGGCAAAAACAGGGAGCATATTGCAAAGTGTGTTTTTCATTACTGATTCATTACTGGGGACGGCGTGGCACAGTGGAAGAGTGGCCGTGCGCAACCCAAGGGTCCCTGGTTCAAATCCCACCTAGTACCAACCTCGTCACGTCCGTTGTGTCCTGAGCAAGACACTTCACCCTTGCTCCTGATGGGTGCTGGTTGGCGCCTTGCATGGCAGCTCCCTCCATCAGTGTGTGAATGTGTGTGTGAATGGGTAAATGTGGAAGTAGTGTCAAAGCGCTTTGAGTACCTTGAAGGTAGAAAAGCGCTGTACAAGTACAACCCATTTATTTATTTATTTGATGTCCGATAATGGCTTTTTTGCTGATATCAACCGATGCTGATACATACAGTCGTGGAATTAACACATAATTATGCCTGATTTTGTTGTGATGCCCCGCTGGATGCATTAAACAATGTAACAAGGTTTTCCAAAATAAATCAACTCAAGTTATGGAAAAAAAAAGGGCCAACATGGCACTGCCATGTTTATTATTGAAGTCACAATGTGCATTATTTTTTTAACATGCCTCAAAACATCAGCTTGGAATTTGGGACATGCATGAGGAGGTTTGGGTGGGCGGGGTAGCGGGGGGTGTATATTGTGGCGTCCCGGAAGAGTTAGTGCTGCAAGGGTTTCTGGGTATTGTTCTGTTGTGTTTATGTTGTGTTACGGTGCGGATGTTCTCCCGAAATGTGTTTGTCATTCTTGTTTGGTGTGGGTTCAGAGTGTGGCGCATATTTGTTAGTGTTTAAGTTGTTTATACGGCCACCCTCAGTGTGACCAAGTATGCCTCACATTCACTTATGTGTGCGTAAAATCCGCACATGTTGTGTGACTGGGCCTGCACGCTGTTTGTATGGAAGAGAAACAGACGTGACGACAGGTTGTAGGGGACGCCAAAGGCAGTGCCTGTAAGGCAAGCCCCCGATATTGTAGTCCAGGTGGAAATCGGGTGAAATCCGGGAGACTGGAAGCCCCGGGAGATTTTCGGGAGGAGCACTGAAATCCGGGAGTCTCCCGGGAAAATCGACAAGTATGCTGTGAATGCGTTACGGATGCACTGCAGGTGTGGAAGGCCTGTGGATGAGCGGAGATTAATGTCCTCTTCTCCTTCTCTGCAGAGGAGATCGAGGTGGACGTGGAAAGCACGGAGTTCTCCCATGGAGAGCTGGACAGTGTGAGCACGGCCAGCACCAGCGACCTGGATGACCACAGCAGCCTGCAGAGCATGGCCAGTGACGAGGGCTACTCCTCCTGCAGTGTCAAACTTGCCTTCTCCTCCTAGAGGCGCCACGCCACCATCACCACCACCACCGCTAACTCATCCTCCTCCTCATCCTCCTCCTCCTCCTCTTCTTTCTCCGACTGCCTGCCCTCCCATCTGGTATGTCTGTTCACCTTCGTCACGCCCGCTTACAGCATCCCCTCCGTGCTCCTCCATGCAGCTGAACCCCCCCCTTAAAGGAGGAGCTCCTAAAGCAGTGCAGCGGCGAACAGTAAACACCTGATTTTAATCATTTTTAAACCCACCCAATATGAAATGAATGAGTTTCCTTGTAGTGTCTTCGATGAATTGACCCCTAACACGACCTAAAATGCACTTAAAATAGTTTCCTAATCCACCAATAACAAGTTGGTGACATCATCCTCCTGCTCCTCATCATCATCATCATCATCATCCGCCCCTTGAACTTTAGTCTTACGTGGGGACACTCGACTCGGTGCTATTGTGACATCACGCCAACAGGGATGCGGACGGCGCACGCCGCCCTCACGCATCTAAAGCGGAATCGGTTCCGCTTCCAAGCTGACACGGACCAAGACGACAGCAGAAGTCATTCCTGTTGAATGTGTGTGTACGCCGTGTGTGTGTGTGTGCGCGCCCCCCCCCCCCACCCCCCCACCCCCCGTCCCCCACCGGCCTCCCTACGGGCTACCCTGCACTTAAATTATTTCCAGCTGTCCGTCGACGCGGCACAAAACCCTCAAACCACAGCGACAAACACACTTTTGAAGAGACGTCCACCTTCTTTCCAGCAGTAACAAGCAATAACTCTTCAAGTCATCACATCGCTTTCATCTCTCCCTCCCTCGCTCGCTCGCTCGTCACCGTCCAACAAGAAGCAGTTTTATTTTTTTTTGTACATACAAATAGCTTAATGAATTAATGTTATGACATGAGTTAGGTAGATCGAGCTCGTGAATAGAACATCGGCCTCCGTTGCGCGACTCGTGTTTTATTGTGCTTATTTGGAAGCGCGGTGGGCGTGGTTTAAACGCTGTTATCACTCAGTGGGCGTGGTTTGAACGCTGTTATCACTCAGTGGGCGTGGTTTAAACACTGTTACTTTGTTGCTGTCATGTGCTGTACATGGAGGATGCAGCGTTTTTTATTTATTGCTACACATCTTTTGGTGCGTGTGTGTGTGTGTGCGTGCGTGCGTGCGTGCGTGTGTGTGTGCGTGCGTGCGTGCGTGCGTCTGTGTGTGTGTGTGTGTGTGTGTGTGTGTGTGTGTGTGTGTGTGTGTGTGTGTGTGTGTGTGTGTGTGTGTGTGGCATTCCACTGGTGGTCAGGTGATCTGTGGAGGAGGAGGAGAAAAAAATAAACAAACGGGTCGTGACCAAGTTAGCCTTCCCTAAATCCACCGGCATTAAGAATTGCACTTCGCCCACACTTGGTTTTATTTTTTATTGCCCCATCTCTCATTTTCCAACCGAATGAATAGTGTGAGAAATGTGGAATATTTATTTCTCCACCACTCAAAGTTAACTTATTTGAGTCCACCCCCCTTCGGCCCCATCATTCCTTACTATGTGTATTTGATGCTTTATTTTTTTTTTTTCGGGGAAATTTGTGTGTGTGTGGGTTGGACGGTAATATAATGTAGCCATTTTTGTTGTTGTTTGTTTTGTTTTTGTTTTATGTTTTATTCTATGGACACTTGAAATGTAAAAGGGCCCCTAAGCTGCTCCTAGTTGCTGAGCCGGTTGTGGCGTCATCGCCTATCTTGTCATCCATGTTTGAAACCACTGGATTGGCTTCCCTCCAAACTACCGTATGTTCCGGACTATAGAGCACACCGGTATTTAACTAGGTTTTAGAAGAAAAAATATTTTATATACAGTAGCGGCAGGTATGTACGTTTTGAAATGAGTTACTTACACATAAATATTTTATAAATGTTTATTTACATACCTTAATTGTTTCCAAAAGGTGTTTGTAACAAGGCAGTAAAATGTCTGATCAAACAAAACAGAAGTCCCTTAGGGGCGATAGCTAGCTCCCCAATCAGCAAATCGACTCAATAACTCCACAGTGACAGCTTGGGGAATTTACTGAGAAATTAGAGAAACTTAAACACAAAAAGATTGCCATTGTAAGTTAAAAACGCTAACACAAACACTAACGCTAACAATGCTAGCCTTATTAACATTATGATGGCACGTACACATATGCATGGAAAAGCTCCTACAGACATCACACATGGGACAGTTTAGTTAGTATTGATAGATTTAGTTATATTGTGAAACTTACAAACGTTGCTTGGCGTGATGAATGAAGAAATCATACGAGTAGAAACGCTATAGATAGCTAAAAGACGGAACAGCACTTGTACGTCCGGTTCAACGGCACTTGTACTTCCGGTTCAACGCATTAAACGGAAGGAAATACTGTGGACGTTCATTCCGCAGAGCCTGCAGTGAGTGAACTCCTTAAAAGAAAATAATAATATAATTAAATAATTGTTCAGTGTCTAAAGCTATTTGTTGATGCGAAACACTATTATGGCGCCAGTGAAGAAAAATCCATAAATTAGCTGCACCATTTTATAAGCCGCAGGGTTCAAAGCGTAGAAAAAAGTAGTCCGGAATTTACGGTAAAAGCCTCCTGATCCAATAGAGAATAGGATTTTCTACTGTGGGTGACAGGGTCGTCCTGAGCCAGCGACTACCCAAACTGGGGTCTTTGGGAAAAAAAACAAACAAAAAAAAAAAAAGTCCCTTTCCTCTCGTAGGAGGATGGGGATAAACATACAGTAGGGAAGACATTCATGTGGCCAGAGGAGGGAGAATCCTTTTGCAACGCAGTCTGCTGAAAATGATGGTAAAGTGCCGCTCTGGTCAAAGTTGGATTTGCCACAAAACAGATATCCAACACTGGCGTCTGAAAGTGGGTGGCGCGCACTCCTCCTTGGTCACGTTTCCCGTGTCAGGCCACATGGATCCCCTTCCCACTGCACTAGACTTGTGTTGTAGTTGACAACGTGTGTCTTACTTGGACAAGGGGATCTCGGAAGACCAGAACAAATCCCCCCTGGTGGACTCTGAGCTTGTTGGCGCCAAATCGGAAAGTGACCACTTTGGTGCTGAGTCCTGAAGAAGAAGAAATGCCAAAAGCACGTTAGAACACCGCAGTGTCCTCTCTCTCTCTTTCTCTCGCTCTTTCTCTCTCTCTCTCTCTCTCGCTCTGAGAGAAAGTTTACATTGATTCTGCTTCCCTTTTGTTCCCCGGTCCTTCTCGCGTTGCGGCACATCTCGGTAAGCCGACAGACAGTTCCGTTCCAAACAAGCAACCTTAAAAAGTGCACCTGCGTGGCTTTCCAGGGCGGGCTGAGCAGCCGGGCCAAGAGAAAGTACAAGTCGCAGCGTTTTGTTTTTGTTTCCGTCGTCGTCGTCGTTTGGAACCCGCACTCCATTCCAGTGTCGCCGAAGAAAAAGAAAAACGGGTCCATGAGGCGAAGTCAAGGGCAACCAAACCTCTTCTGAACCTGTGATCATCCTTTGTGAAACACTCTGATCAATGTTTGGTTGCAAAGTTGGAAATGCAATACTTACAATAAAAACAAGATTTTCAAACCTGACCTCACTTGTTGATGCGTTCACACGTGCAAACTGTGCTATAGTGGGCGGTATGGCTCGGTTGGTAGAGCGGCCATGCCAGCAACTTGAGGGTTGCAGGTTCGATCCCCGCTTCCGCCATCCTAGTCACTGCCGTTGTGTCCTTGGGCAAGACACTTTACCCACCTGCTCCCAGTGCCACCCACACTGGTTTAAATGTAAAAATTAGATATTGGGTTTCACTATGTAAAGCGCTTTGAGTCACTAGAGAAAAAGCGCTATATAAATATAATTCACTTCACTAATTCACTTCACTACAAACCTTTTGTTCATCGTACGTATTTCATTGCATTGCAGGATTCAAGCTCCGACAAAAACACTTCAATATCAGGAAGAATATATCAATCAATCAATCAATGTTTACTTATATAGCCCTAAATCACTAGTGTCTCAAAGGGCTGCACAAACCACTACGACATCCTCGGTAGGCCCACATAAGGGCAAGGAAAACTCACACCCAGTGGGACATCGGTGACAATAATGACCCAGTGGGACGTCGGTGACAATGATGACTATGAGAACCTTGGAGAGGAGGAAAGCAATGGATGTCGAGCGGGTCTAACATGATACTGTGAAAGTTCGATCCATAATGGATCCAACACAGTCGCGAGAGTCCAGTCCAAAGCGGATCCAACACAGCAGCGAGAGCCCCGTTCACAGCGGAGCCAGCAGGAAACCATCCCAAGCGGAGGCGGATCAGCAGCGCAGAGATGTCCCCAGCCGATACACAGGCAAGCAGTACATGGCCCCCGGATCGGACCGGACCCCCTCCACAAAGGAGAGTGGGACATAGAAGAAAAAGAAAAGAAACGGCAGATCAACTGGTCTAAAAAGAATAAGGCTGACATGTTGACTAAAACTACTAAAAATGAGGTCTGTCAAAAAGTTAACATGTGATTAATCACAAAACATTGCGTGAATCAGTCGTATAAGGGGTAGGAAATGGATGGATGGATGGATGGATGTAGACAGTTGTGGTCGAAAGTTTACATATACTTGTAAAGGACATAATGTAGTGCGCAACCCGAGGGTCCCTGGTTCGATCCCTACCTAGTACCAACCTCGTCACGTCCGTTGTGTCCTGAGCAAGACACTTCACCCTTGCTCCTGATGGGTGCTGGTTAGCGCCTTGCATGGCAGCTCCCTCCATCAGTGTGTAAATGTGGAAGTAGTGTCAAAGCGCTTTGAGTACCTTGAAGGTAGAAAAGCGCTATACAAGTATAACCCGTTTATCATTTATTTATTTATGGCTGTCTTGAGTTTCCAATCATTTGTACAACTCTTATTTTTTTTTTTGTGATAGTAATGGAGCACATACTTGTTGGTCACCAAAAAAACATTCACGCAGTTTGGTTCTTTGGTGAATTTATTATGGGTCTACTGAAAATGTGAGCAAATCTGCTGGGTCAAAAAGTATACATACATAAGAACAATATACATGATCAATTTTGGTGATGTAGAAAAATTACAATCTAATCAAATTAGCTTACTTTAGGGCGGTATAGCTCGGTTGGTAGAGTGGCCATGCCATTAACTTGAGGGTTGCAGGTTCGATTCCCGCTTCCGCCATCCTAGTCACTGTCGTTGTGTCCTTGGGCAAGACACTTTACCCACCTGCTCCCAGTGCCACCTACACTGGTTTAAATGTAATTTAGATATTGGGTTTCACTATGTAAAGCGCTTTGAGTCACTAGAGAAAAGCCCTGTATAAATATAATTCACTTCACTTCATGGCATGGCCTTTTAAGTGATTATGATTGGTGACACCTGTTGACTTCTCTGAGCCCCTATAAATAGGGCTCATGTGATGCAGTTATTAGACTCAGTCACAAACGCGACAATGGGAAAGTCAAAATAACTCCGCACAGATGTGGAAAAAAACAATGCTTTACTTAAACAAGTCAGGAAAGTCACCTGGAGCCATTTCAAAGTAGCTTAATATCCCAAGAGCAACTATACAGACAATTGTTTGTAAGTACAAAGTGCATGGCACAGTTTTGTCACTGCCACGATCAGTAAGAATATACAAGCTCTCACCTGCTGATGAGAGAAAATTGGTCAGGATGATCAAGAGTCAACCAAAAAGCAGCTCTGCAATGAATTGGAAGCTGCTGGAACACAAGTGTCAAATGTCCACAGTCAAGCGTGTTTTGCATCGCCATGGACTGAGAGGCTACAATGCAAGAAGGAAGCCCTTGCTCCAGAAGCGACCCCTTAAAGCTTGTCTAAAGTTTGCTGCTGATCACATGGACGAAGATAAGACCTTCTGGAGGAATGTTCTGTGGTCAGATGAAACAAAAATTGAGCTGTTGGGCCACAATACCCAGCAATATGTTTGGATGAGAAAAGGTGAGAACAAAACTTCATGAATGTTTTTTCTGACCAACAAGTATGTGCTCCAAAAAAATAACAGTTGTAGAAATGATTGGAAACTCCAGACTGCCATGACATCATGTTCTTTACAAGTGTATGTAAACTTATGACCATGAATTAATGTGTGTGTGTGTATATATATATATATATATATATATATATATATATATATATATATATATATATATATATATACATATATATATCAAAATGGCCACTGCATACTTTGACTTTTCAGTATGGGGACCTTGGTGGAAAAAGTATGGACACCCCTGATTTATACTAATCTAAAAAGTACCCCAAGAATATCATACAAGAGCAATTATTAGAGCGTGTTATTAGAATGTGAAGTGAATTATATTTATATAGCGCTTTTCTCAAGCGACTCAAAGCGCTTTACATAGTGACACCCAATATCTAAGTTACATTTAAACCAGTGTGGGTGGCACTGGGAGCAGGTGGGTAAAGTGTCTTGCCCAAGGACACAACGGCAGTGACTAGGATGGGGGAAGCGGGAATCGAACCTGCAACCCTCAAGTCGCTGGCACGGCGACTCTACCAACCGAGCTATGTAATTTTTTTTTTTTGCTCAAAAGGCATATTGTAAAATAATACAGAATATATTAGAAAGACACCATTTTATTTGCTTCTATTATAAATCTTTTTTTTAAGTTTTTGGATTAAAAACACTATAAACAACTATTGTAATATTAAAACTATTGATACTGTTGTGTTTATTTTTTTTTTTTTATTTTATCTATTTTTTTTGCCTAGTCTTTACAATTGCTTTGTAAAGTTCTTACCTTGCTCTATTATTTTAATTTTTTTGTTAGATTGATTAACTTTCTCTGGTTTTTGTAAATACGATCTCGGATAAGCGGAAGAAGATGGATGGAATTTAGGAAATAAGTCATTAAAAAAAAAAAAAAAAAGTTGTAGATCAAGAGTTTTTGTAACCTATTTTGAAAAGGTTTCCTTATCATTTTATACCAAATACTATATTCCGAGAATTGCGTTAAATGGAAAAATACACACATTTTATTTTTATTTTTATTCATTCCCAACATGATTTTGACAAAAAACAACAACACAACTATAGAATATCGTTTTGTAAACACACCATATTTCAGTGTGGTGCTCCTACAGCCTGATACACACGTGATGTTTATGTGGTGGCGCCCTCTTGAGGCCCTCTGCGACATGTAAAAATAATCAGGTACTCCTCGCTGGTGAAAGATGCTTCCAAAGGGCCGACCTTTGTGGAGCCAGGCCTGCGTGTCACGCTGCACCCAGGAGTGGTGTCAGGGTCAGTGTCAACAAGCTGCTTGGCCTCCAAATAAACACTGAAAAGGTCAAATGTCACCATGAACTTTTGGGAGCCGATACCAAAGGTGTATGGAAAACATTTGTTTGTTAACCGAGGTATTATGCAGTGGAATTCTCATCTTATTCGATTTCAAACAAATAATCAGTCTTTATTATGTATTCATTCACATTATAGCATGTGATTGTGAGTATAATAGCAGTCATGTATGTGACATGTAGTCCAGTGCGGTGCTGCTGTTACCCATTGTAGAAACATGACAATGCCGCCATCTAGCGGTCAAAAGTATCAACTACACCTGGGGGAAAAAAAGTTTTGGTTTCCGTCACTCCAGTTCGAATAGTTTCCGTACATTTCCGGTATTTTAACATTTGTTAAACAAAACAAATCTTATTATCACGTGACAATGATGACATGACATCTGCGTGTTTGTGCGGTAATTTCGCTCAATAATTCCAAAAAATGACGCAATGTATGACCCTGTTAAAACAGTGGTCCCAACCAGAAGTATTTTTTATTCATTTTTATTTGGAAAAAAATATATACATTTTTTCCATTTTTATTTTATTTTTTTATTAAATCAACATAAGAAACTCAAATATACACTTACAATTAGTGCACCAACCACACAAAAATCCCTTTTTCATGACAAAGAAAAAACAAAAAAAAAAAGAATCCCCTCCCCCCCACCCAACACCCCTCCCCCACGGGCCGCAGGACAAATTATTAAGCGTTATCCGGTCCGTGGATACAAAAAAGGTTGGGAACCACTGTGTTAAAAGGTTGCAAAGCTCTGGTCAAACAATGAAAAAAAAAAAAGTGAAGTGAAGTTAATTATATTTATATAGCGCTTTTTCTCTAGTGACTCAAAGCGCTTTACATAGTGAAACCCAATATCTAAGTTACATTCAAACCAGTGTGGGTGGCAGTGGGAGCAGGTGGGTAAAGTGTCTTGCCCAAGGACACAACGGCAGTGACGAGGATTGCGGAAGCGGGGATCGAACCTGCAACCCTCAAGTTGCCTGCACGGCCACTCTACCAATCGAGCTAAACCGCCCCGGCCACTGCAAAAATGAGTGTGTGTGTATATATATATATACATATATATTAGGACTGGGCAACGATTAAAAATTTTAATCGAAGTTAATCGCACTATTTCTCCGATTAATCGCGATTAACTGCATTGTATACGCAAAGCCCAATAATGAATTCAAAAGAAGTGTGTAGTGCACCTTTATTGGAATATTCCCCCACAGAGTGTTGTCTGTCTATCTGTGTTGGCCCTGCGATGAGGTGGCGACTTGTCCAGGGTGTACCCCGCCTTCCGCCCGATTGTGGCTGGGATGGGCACCAGCGCCCCCTGCGACCCCGAAAGGGAATGAGCGGTAGAAAATGGATGGATGGATGGATGAACAAAAGCGCCAAAACATTTGTTGTGCAAACACAATTTAAATCAGTCCTTGTTAAACAGTAGCAGTTAAATAGCATATTTTATGAAAATCAACTCAAAAATTGTCAATACAAACATTTAAGCTTATTGCTACCACTGCCAGGGTATTTAAGTTATCCTGTTTGTTATGGAAAATAAATATAATCTACATACAAATCTCTAAGCCACAATCATAATATCTGAACAGGCAATTTCTGAGGTAAAAGCAGAAACATTTTTTTTATCAGGGATCTTATGTTTAAAAAACTTATATTATAGGTAGTGGGCTGTTTTGGGGAATTTTTGATCAAATTATCCGTAGTAGCAATATTAATAATGTTGTGTTTATTCTGCGTAGTGCACTTAAAATAATTATGACCATATCTAGGAATTGATATGATGGGAATTTTCCTATTGTTTGCTTGGTGCTTTGATAAACTGAACGCATCATATACATGTGACTATATTGGGATGTTATGAGCCAGGGAATAAAAGAACTACCCTACCCAGCATGCAACAGGAGTGACGAGCATGCGCGGTAGCCCGGTATAGGTTGTGTCGCCATGACGGCATCTTGTATGTTGTGATATGCACGCTCTGAAAGCAAACGTTAAGAACTCAGCCAACACTCCTTGTCTGCATTATTCATAAATAGACAGACAACACAAATACTCCGCTGCTTCACAGGCCGCTGGATGTAGCCGGCAAAGTATTCCCATGCTAGCTAGCCGGTCTAGCAAGCACGCGTCATTCGGTCCAAAACGGCCCGATCTATCCACATTCAGAATTGTCTGGTGGTCGTAAGTGATCCCGGAGTGACCACGCTGTAAGCCAGCCGTGAAATTTGCAGAATTGTCCGCTATTTTTGCCAAATGTTCCTTCTTTACCAAGAGCCCCTCCACGCCATCTTGTTAAGAAAAGGCGTTAACAAAATAAAAGCATGTAAACAACACACGCAAATGTGCGATAAAATAATTGTCGGCGTTAATAGATTGATGAGTTAACGCGTAATTAACGCATTAATTTGCCCACCCCTAATATATATACATACATATGTGATAAAGCTTTCTGTAAAGATTTGGGCAATCAGCACCTACAAGTCCGAGTCCATGGTTCTCGCCCGGAAAAGAGTGGAGTGCCATCTCCGGGTTGGGGAGGAGACCCTGCCCCAAGTGGAGGAGTTCAAGTACCTAGAAGTCTTGTTCACGACATCGACAAGCGGATCGGTGCGGCGTCTTCAGTAATGCGGACGTTGTACCGATCCGTTGTGGTGAAGAAGGAGCTGAGCCGGAAGGCAAAGCTCTCAATTTACCGGTCGATCTACGTTCCCATCCTCACCTATGGTCATGAGCTTTGGGTCATGACCGAAAGGATAAGATCACGGGTACAAGCGGCCGAAATGAGTTTCCTCCGCCGTGTGGCGGGGCTCTCCCTTAGAGATAGGGTGAGAAGCTCTGCCATCCGGGAGGAACTCAAAGTAAAGCCGCTGCTCCTCCACATCGAGAGGAGCCAGATGAGGTGGTTCGGGCATCCGAACGCCTCCCTAGGGAGGTGTTTAGGTCACATCCAACCAGTAGGAGGCCACGGGGAAAACCCAGGACACGTTGGGAAGGCTATGTCTCCCGGCTGGCCTGGGAACGCCTCGGGATTCCCCCGGGAAGAGCCTGACGAAGTGGCTGGGGAGAGGGAAGTCTGGGTTTCCCTGCTTAGGCTGTTGCCCCCGCGACCCGACCTCGGATAAGCAGAAGAAGATGGATAGATATATAATATATATATGGACAAGCAGTCGAAAATGGATGGATATATAGTAGGATTATTTTAAGAATGAGTCTAAAAGGCAAAAATGAGAAAATATGTGATGTCTTAGTTACCATGTACAAATAAACCCTGAGTTTGTAAATATTTGTATACGTATTTCTGAACAGGTTGAATTTTTTTCTATGCACTTTTTTTTTTAAATTATTTTTATATAATGTTATTTTCCTGAATAAAGATGTTAAGATGCTTCATCATGAACAAAAATAAACAAAACATGCCCGTTAACATATATATATAAAGAAGATACATTCTGCACTGCATTGTCACACCTGGCCCTGCGCAGCCAGGTGGGGGCGCTGTTCTGTCAGCTATTGTTACTGTAGAAGCCATTTTAGGCGTCCTTATTTTGAGTTGGCATTACTTTCTTTCTGTCACGAGGTGACTGGATTTTTGGTTGAGCAGTGCTTTGGGGGGGGAGGCATATATAGAATTCTGCACAGGTGAGCTGATTAGGTAGGACTCAGGTGTGGGAGCACAAACCGTTCTTAGCAACAGGCAGGAAAGACAGGAGAACATATGGCACAATGTCATTACAATAATCCAGCGCAATGTCTGCAGTCATGTTTTACTGTAGCTAATCTATTTTTTGTAATAAGTGCATAGTTGGTTAATGAGTGTGCTGTATTTAAAAATCAGACTAAAAACACAGGTTTTTTTTTGGTATGTCTGTTTTTTTTTTTTGCTGTTAAAATATGGTTCTTGCTCATATTATTATTATTTTAATGTTAAGGGTTCAATCAATCAATCAATCAATGTTTACTTATATAGCCCTAAATCACTAGTGTCTCAAAGGGCTGCACAAACCACTACGACATCCTCGGTAGGCCCACATAAGGGCAAGGAAAACTTGTCGGGGACAATAATGACTATGAGAACCTTGGAGAGGAGGAAAGCAATGGATGTTGAGCGGGTCTAACATGATACTGTGAAAGGTCAATCCATAATGGATCCAACACAGTCGCGAGAGTCCAGTCCAAAGCGGATCCAACACAGCAGCAAGAGTCCCGTTCACAGCGGAGCCAGCAGGAAACCATCCCAAGCGGTGCAGAGATGTCCCCAGCCGATACACAGGCGAGCAGTACATGGCCACCGGATCGGACCGGACCCCCTCCACAAGGGAGAGTGGGACATAGGAGAAAAAGAAAAGAAACGGCAGATCAACTGGTCGAAAAAGGAGGTCTATTTAAAGGCTAGAGTATACAAATGAGTTTTAAGGTGAGACTTAAATGCTTCTACTGAGGTGGCATCTCGAACTGTTACCGGGAGGGCATTCCAGAGTACTGGAGCCCGAAAGGAAAACGCTCTATAGCCCGCAGACTTTTTCTGGGCTTTGGGAATCACTAATAAGCCGGAGTCCTTTGAACGCAGATTTCTTGCCGGGACATATGGTACAATACAATCGGCAAGATAGGATGGAGCTAGACCGTGTAGTATTTTATACGTAAGTAGTAAAACCTTAAAGTCACATCTTAAGTGCACAGGAAGCCAGTGCAGGTGAGCCAGTACAGGCGTAATGTGATCAAACTTTCTTGTTCTTGTCAAAAGTCTAGCAGCCGCATTTTGTACCAACTGTAATCTTTTAATGCTAGACATGGGGGGACCCGATTAAGATGAATCCAGTTATAACATTTCCAACGCTTCGAAGAAATTAAACTTTCGGTTTTAGTACTGACTGCTGTACCTTGAAAAACAAATTCCTGTGACAAGCAACCCCATAGTTGCAATGTGTCTGATAGTTTGTACCAATTACAGTAAGTTAGATGGATTCACATTCCTAGCCAAACACTTTAAGCTTCAACTGTATGTAGAAATTATGATTAATTGTTTTTAGATAAATAAAAAAAGTTGCAAATATAAGTTTGTAGAATAAAAAAAATTAAAACTGCAAGCAGCGTTGGTCGGGTCCGCCTTTGGCCGCTGCCAAGCCGTGGTCTAAGTCAGACCTACATAGAAGTTTTTGTTACATGTCTCTATGACATTCCTAACAGAAGTTACAAGCAGTTTTGTCAGGGTTTTTTCTTAGGGGGCGCTAAAGCGCAATTTGGATTTTTAGTGTTTGGTTTTTTATTAGATGGCAATTTTTGCCAGTCCTGATGTGTGTGTAAAATTTGGTGAGTTTTAAAGTATGGTAAGGGGGTCAAATTACAGATTGGCGTTTCTGGATGTTGTTGATAAATGGCTTTTGCTTTGCGTAGTACAGCTTTAACTTGCACTGTGAGGCATTTTAAGGGGGTCAAATTTCAGTTCAAAGAGACAAAAATTGAATTTTTTGCGAAAATTTTGTTTTGAAGGGGTTTTTGCCAACTTCCTGTTGATTTTTGCTATAGAAAGTTCCAATTGGAAATGTAGTTCTAAGTCAGACCTACATAGAGGTTTTTGTTTCATGTCTCTACGACATTCCTAACGGAAGTTACAAGCAGTCTGTTTTTTGTCTCTTCCTAGGGGGCGCTAGCGCGCAATTTTCATTTTTGGGGTTTGGTTGCTTAATAAGTTGGTCTGCCACTCCATACCGATGTGTGTGTCAAATTTGGTGACTTTTGAAGCATGTTAAGGTGGTTAAATTAGTGTGCGAAGGTGCGAGCGCGCCTTTGGCTGCTGCCCCCGAGACCCACGGTAGAAGACGCCTTGGTGCCACTATTTAATGCATTGTGAAAGTAATGCAGTTGTTGTATTGAAGTGAAAATATCAAACTTCCTGTTGATTTTTGCTAAAGTATGTTGAATATTAAAATGTAGGTCTAAATGAGACCTACATAGTGGTTTTTGTTTCATGTCTCTCTGACATTCCTACTGGAAGTTACAAGCAGTTTTGTCTGTGTTTTCTTCCTAGAAGCAGTATGTCTGTGTTGCATTCCTAGGGGGCACTAGAGCACAGTTTTGAGTTTTGGGGTTTGGTTTTTTTATTAGCTCGCAATTGTTGCCAGTCCTGATGTGTGTGCCAAGTTTGGTGAGTTTTGAAGCATTGTAAAGGGGTCAAATTACAGATGAAACAGGCAAAAATGACATTTTTTAGGAAAATTTGTGCGGGTGTTCTTTGAAGGCACGTAAAATCAAAACCGGAGCAGTAATCAAAACTCTGATCCATACTTTTAATCATAAGGGTCCAAACTCTCTCCTGTGCGAGTTTGAAGCTGAGACGACAAACGCACTCGGAGGAGTTTTCGTTTGAAAAAAGGTGACGGGTTTTCACAAAACTTTTATTTTGAAGGGGTAATTGCCAACTTCCTGTTGATTTTTTCTGCAGGCTGTCAATTATTAAAATGTAGGTCTAAGTGAGACCTACATAGAAGTTTTTGTTTCATGTCTTTGCGGCATTCCTACTGGAAGTTACAAGCAATTTTGTTAGTGTTTTCTTCCTAGGAGCAGTTTTTTCTGTGTTTTATTAAAAAATTGCGCTGCAGCGCATTTTTTGATTTTGGGGTTTGTTTTTTTCATTAGATCGCAATTTTTGCCAGTCCAAATGTGTGTGCCATGTTTGGTGAGTTTCGAAGCATTTTAAGGGGGTCAAATTACAGCTCAAAGAGGCAAAAATGGCATTTTTTTGCGACAATTTTATTTTGAAGGGGTTTTTGCCAACTTCCTGTAGATTTTTGCTGAAATAAGTGAGTGTATGAAAATTGGGTCTAAGTCAGACCTACATAGGAGTTTTTGTTTCATGTCACTATGACATTCCTGACAGAAGTTACATGCAGTTTTGTCTGTAATTTTTTCCTAGGGGGCGCTAGAGCGCAATTTTCATTTTGGGGGATTGGTTGCTTGATATGTTGGGAAGGTTTGGTATACCGACGTGTGTGTCAAATTTGGTGAGTTTTGAAGCATGTTAAGGGGGTCAAATTACACCGCAAAGAGGCAAAAATTGCATTTTTTTGCAAAAATTTTATTTTGAAGGGGTTTTTGCCAACTTCCTGTAGATTTTTGCTGAAAGAAGTGAGTTTATGAAAATTGGATCTAAGTCAGACCTACATAGGAGTTTTTGTTTCATGTCGCTATGACATTCCTAACAGAAGTTACATGCAGTTTTGTCTGTAATTTTTTCCTAGGGGGCGCTAGAGCGCAATTTTCATTTTGGGGGATTGGTTGCTTAATATGTTGGGAAGGTTTGCTATACCAACGTGTGTGAGAAATTTGGTGAGTTTTGAAGCATGTTAAGGGGGTCAAATTACAGCGCATAGGTGCAGAATAATAATAACACACAGCAGTTTCAATAGGGTCCTTGGCCCATGGCAAAGGACTCCACCGGAGTCCTTTGCCATGGGCCAAGGACCCTAATTATATACATCACGTCATCTATCGGAAGTATTGTGTATATATGTATACATACATACATATAAATACATACATACATACATACATATATATATACATACATATATACATATATACATACATATATATGTATGTATATGTGTGTGTGTGTGTGTGTGTGTGTGTGTGTGTGTGTGTGTGTGTGTGTGTGTGTGTGCGTGTGTGTGTGTGTGTGTGTGTGTGTGTGTGTGTGTGTGTGTGTGTGTGTGTGTGTGTATACACATATACAGTACAGGCCAATAGTTTGAACACACCTTCCTCATTCCATGGTTTTTCTATTTCTATTTACATTGTAGTGTGACTCTTAGCTGGCATCGTGGCATGGTTGCGTTCTCTCGTGGATGCAGATGGAATAGAACACAGCGTGAAGGTAAGAATGCCCATCCATCCATCCATCTTCTTCCGCTTATCCGAGGTCGGGTCGCGGGGCAGCAGCCTAAGCAGGGAAACCCAGACTTCCCTCTCCCCAGCCACTTCGTCTAGCTCTTCCCGGGGGATCCCGAGGCGTTCCCAGGCCAGCCGGGAGACATAGTCTTCCCAACGTGTCCTGGGTCTTCCCCGTGGCCTCCTACCGGTTGGACGTGCCCTAAACACCTCCCTAGGGAGGCGTTCGGGTGGCATCCTGACCAGATGCCCGAACCACCTCATCTGGCTCCTCTCGATGTGAAGGAGCAGCGGCTTTACTTTGAGTTCCTCCCGGATGGCAGAGCTTCTCACTCTATCTCTAAGGGAGAGCCGCGCCACACGGCGGAGGAAACTCATTTCGGCCGCTTGTACCCGTGATCTTATCCTTTCGGTCATGACCCAAAGCTCATGACCATAGGTGAGGATTGGAACGTAGATCGACCGGTAAATTGAGAGCTTTGCCTTCCGGCTCAGCTCCTTCTTCACCACAACGGATCAGTACAACGTCCGCATTACTGAAGACGCCGCACCGATCCGTCTGTCGATCTCACGATCCACTCTTCCCCCACTCGTGAACAAGACTCCTAGGTACTTGAACTCCTCCACTTGGGGCAGGGTCTCCTCCCCAACCCGGAGATGGCACTCCACCATTTTTCCGGGCGAGAACCATGGACTCGGATTTGGAGGTGCTGATTCTCATTCCGGCCGCTTCACACTCGGCTGCGAACCGATCCAGTGAGAGCTGAAGATCCCGGCCAGATGAAGCCATCAGGACCACATCATCTGCAAAAAGCAGAGACCTAATCCTGCGGCCACCAAACCGGAACCCCTCAACGCCTTGACTGCACCTAGAAATTCTGTCCATAAAAGTTATGAACAGAATCGGTGACAAAGGACAGCCTTGGTGGAGTCCAACCCTCACTGGAAACGTGTCCGACTTACTGCCAGCAATGCGGACCAAGCTCTGACACTGATCATACAGGAAGCGGACCGCCACAATAAGACAGTCCGATACCCCATACTCTCTGAGCACTCCCCACAAGACTTCCCGAGGGACACGGTCGAATGCCTGAATGATGATTTATTAAACTACAAAACAGACTAGGAACAGAAAAGTTGCACAAAAGGCACTGGAGACAAAAAACAAACAGAACTAGCATGTGAGCTGGACAGAACTAAGGACGCTAGCTTGTGAGCTAGGAAAATAAACATACAAATAACGTTGAAGCTCACGAGTTCAAAAGTACTTTACCACAATGCGACGTCACCTGTTGCACGGAAAGCAAATTTCCACTGCGAGGCCGAATGGCAAACAAAGGCAGGCTTAGATAGGTAGGTAATCAAAAGGCAGGTGCGCGTGAGAAACACAAGACAGGTGACACAAATACGTAACTAGGCAACGGAACAAAACAGGAAGTGCCACCAGGAACTAAGGAAGTCAAATGACGTCCCACTGGGTGTGAGTTTTCCTTGCCCTTATGTGGGCCTACCGAGGATGTGGTAGTGGTTTGTGCAGCCCTTTGAGACACTAGTGATTTAGGGCTATATAAGTAAACATTGATTGATTGATTGATAACAAAGAGGATGGGATATACAAAACAGAACAAAACCAGAATATGCCATGATCCGAGTGACATGTAGATTGTCACTGAAAGCATCAAAACTGTGAATGAACACATGTGGAGTTATGTACTTAAGAATAAAAGGTGAAATAACTGAAAACGTGTTTTATATTCTAGTTTCTTTAAAATAGCCACGTACCCTTTGCGCTGATTACTTTTTCACACACTCTTGGCATTCTCTCGAAGTGAAGTGAAGTGAATTATATCTATATAGCGCTTTTCTCTAGTGACTCAAAGCGCTTTACATAGTGAAACCCAATATCTAAGTTACATTTAAACCAGTGTGGGTGGCACTGGGAGCAGGTGGGTAAAGTGTCTTGCCCAAGGACACAACGGCAGTGACTAGGATGGCGGAAGCGGGAATCAAACCTGCAACCCTCAAGTTGCTGGCACGGCCACTCTACCAACCGAGCTATACCGCTACAGGTGTTCACACCCCTGTCCTCAGCTTCAAGAGGTGTAGTCACCTGGTAGGGCTTTCACTTCACAGGTGTCATAGTTTCGACATTTTCAATGACAATCTACAATGTAAATAGTCATGAAAATAAAGAAAACACATTGAAATAAGAAGTTGTGGCCAATCTTTTGGCCTGTACTTTTATATATATATATATATATATACAGTGGGGCAAAATATTATTTATTCAGCCACCGATTGTGCAAGTTCTCCCACTTAAAATGATGACAGAGGTCTGTAATTTTCATCATAGGTAAACTTCAACTGTGAGAGGCAGAATGTGGAAAAAAAATCCAGGAATTCACATTGTAGGAATTTTAAAGAATTTATTTGTAAATTATGGTGGAAAATAAGTATTTGGTCAACCATTCAAAGCTCTCACTTGCAGCTGGGATAGGCTCCAGCAACCCCCGCGAGGGACAAACGGTAGAAAATGAATGGATAGACCGATTGATAGACATCATTAATCATTGGGACTATACATCATTTGAAGACCCTTTGTCAGTGCTGATCACCATGAATTGATTAACAAGTTGAAAAACTTATTGGGGTGTTACCATTTAGTGGTCAATTGTACGGAATATGTACTGTACTGTGCAATCTAGTAATAAGAGTTTCAATCAATCAATTATCCAATCCGATCCGTTCCGTCAGTAATTCCTGCATTATTATACTGAAGATCCAGTCCTTGTTTTCTTTGTTGCCTTAACAAGGTCGAGCCAAGACCAAAGCACGTCGGGCGGAAGTAAACCCGGAAGTAGACCGGAAGTAGAAATATGTCTCCCGCCGTTTTGGGCAGGTCTTCTTCTTCTTCTTCTTTTGTTTTTATGGCGGTTGGCAAGCAACCTTCTGGTGCGCATTACCGCCACCTACTGTAATGGAGTGTGGACCGAGGTGGATCCCTACTCTATATTCTTTTACTTAACCCAGTGTTTTTTAAATATGTGTATATTGCTTTATATCCTATGTTTTCTGAATGCAATCCTAATATATCTCCCACTTCTAACCTAATATTTTCTTTTGCTAACTTATTTTCCAGTATTTCTCTTTCTCTATTATATTTCCTACATTGTATTAAGACATGGTCAACATTTTCTATCTGGTGGCAAAAATCACACAGCCCTGTAGTGTGTTTGCCTATCAATTTTAGTGAACTATTTAGATATGTATGCCCTAATCTCATTCTAGTCATAATGTCTTCTTCCTTCCTATTTCTACCCCCTCCTCTCATTACACCTACTTTCCTCTGGACTTTGTAAAACTCTCTACCTTTTGTTTCCTTATTCCAATTATCCTGCCACTTTTTATTGTGTTCTATCTTAATTATGCTCTTCACTTCTTCTTTACTGTGCTTAATCTCCATGTTTACTTCTGTTTTAGTGGTTGCTTGTTTTGCGTATCTATCAGCTAACTCATTTCCCTCAACTCCTACATGAGCAGGAACCCAGAGAAATGTTACCACACCTCCCGCTTTATTTATTCTGTAGATTGCCTGAACTATTTCATAAACTATATCTAGTCTTGTTTCTGATGTTATGTTTTTTATGCTCGTCAATGCACTGCTGGAGTCCGAGCACACGACTACTTTCCTAGCTTTGTTTTCCTCTATCCAGTTAACTGCCATATAAATTGCTACCAATTCCCCCGTAAAAACAGATAGTTTATCACTAATTCTTTTATTCAACACTATATTTCTCTGTGGGATAACTGCAGCAGCTCCTACTTTACTATTTATAGTTTTTGATGCATCTGTGTATATCATAATATTATCAAAAAACATTTCCTCAATCCGTTGTTCTATTTGGTAACTATTTAAATGTCTATTCTTCAGTAACTGCATGTCTACCTTTGGGTTTTCATACATCCACGGTGGTATTGCAGGAATTAGTACTGTAGGGCTCACTTTAATATTGTCAATTTGTGTTTTTTTACATATATCTCCTATTATCCACCCAAAACTATTCATTTTTTTCTTCCCTTTTTCTTGGCAATTTATTCCGTACAATTCCTTTAATATTGTCAATTTGTGTTTTTTTACATATATCTCCTATTATCCACCCAAAACTATTCATTTTTTTCTTCCCTTTTTCTTGGCAATTTATTAGCACTTGACGGGTTGGATGTCCTTGCTTGGATCCTTTTAAGTTTGCCCAATAAACTGCTGAGAGTTGATCTCTCCTCATGTCCAAAGGTTTTTCATTCATTTCTACTTGTAATGCTGCCACTGGAGTAGATTTAGTAGCTCCACAACATAATCTTAACGCCTGCGACTGGATCCGGTCTATTTTCTCAAGTAGAGTTTTTGAAGCAGATCGATAAATAATGCATCCGTAGTCGATAAGAGACCGAATTAAAGTGATATATATTGTTTTCAATGTTAACCTATCAGCCCCCCAATCTTTACCCCTCAAAGCCCTCATTATATTTAACACCTTTTTACTTTTCTCCATTATCTTGCTGATGTGGGTTGACCAGTTAATATTTTTATCAAACCATATTCCTAAATATTTAAAAACTTGTACCTCTTCTATGTTTTCTCCATAGAGTTTTATTTGGAGCTTGTTTTGTATTTTCCTCTTCGTAAAATGTATGACTTTTGTCTTTCCAACAGAGAATCTTAAACCCCAAGCCGTCCCCCAGTCTTGAACATTATTTACCGCTTTTTGAATCTTCTTTTCTATATGATTTGTATTTCTACCTCTCTTCCACATCACTCCATCATCAGCAAACAATGCCACCTCCACTAACCCTTCCACTTCACTAAAAACTTCATTTATCATGATGGAAAATAGTACTGGACTTATTATACTCCCTTGTGGGGTCCCATTTTCCACTTTGTATTCTCTACTATATTCATTTTCTATCTTTACTAATAATGTTCTACTTGTTAAAAAGTCTTTTATCCATCTGTACATTCTTCCTCTAATCCCAATCCTATTTAGTTTCATCAGCAACCCCTGTTTCCACAACATATCATACGCTTTCTCTATGTCAAAAAATACCGCAATTATACTTTCTTTATTTATTTGTCCCTTTCTAATTTCCTCTTCCAGCTGCACTGCTGGGTCATTTGTGCTTCTTGCTTTGCGAAAACCACTTTGGTAGTTTTTTATAATTTCTTTTGACTCTAAATAATATATTAATCTTTCATTAATCATTTTTTCCATTACTTTGCCCAAATTTGAGGTCAATGCAATCGGCCTATAATTTCCTGCCTCTTCCGGATCTTTCCCTGGCTTGCATATTGGAATTATTACAGCTGTTTTCCACTCATCTGGTAATTTTCCTTCTTCATATATCCTATTATATAATTTCGAGACCACTTCTTTGCCGATGCTACCTAAATTTTTGATCATTTGATAACTCACCAGGTCTTTCCCTGCCGTCGTATTTTTAACTTTTTTTTAAAATTCGAACCATTTCATCCAAAGAAAATGTCATATCCACAGTGTTGATAAAACTATTATCGTTGTCTTCCTTCATTTCCTCAATATTTACACTAATTGTTTCTTCTCTCTTTTGTTTTTCTACATTTTTCAAATTATCATTACTGTGCACTTTAACAAAGGTTTTTGCTAAAAGTTCTGCTTTTTCTTTATTTCCTACCACACTCCGCATTCCATCTTTCATCACATGATTTTTATGTTCTTTTCTGAGCCCTGACATTCTCTTGATCATTCCCCACACCTGGCTTAAAGGAGTAGTTCTATTTAGTGTTTCACAAAAAGTTCTCCAATGGTGTTTTCTTGTTTTTTTAATAACATACCTTACTCTAGCTTGATGCCTTTTATACTGGATCATGTCTTGGAAATTATGTGTTCTTCTCAATATTCTAAATGCTCTATTCCGTTCTTGTATTGCATCTGTGCACTCTTGTGTCCACCACGGCACTATCTTCCTTCTTCTCCCTATACTATTCCTTGGTATGCTCTGTTCGGCTGCTTCTATTATGCACTTTGTAATATCTGTATTTAATTGTTCAATATCTTGATTTATATCTACTTCCTTTAAAGTTATGTCGGTAATTTCCCTAAATTTCTCCCAGTCACCATGATTATACTTCCATCTTCCTTCTATCCTAGTGCTTTCTGTCCTATGATTTATGTTTATGTGAATGACGATTGGATAGTGATCACTTCCCATTGTGCTGTATTTATTTACTTCCCACTCCACCTTTCCTGCTAACCCTTGTGACACTAGTGTTAAATCTATTGCTGTTTCTTTACCCGTGACGACATCTAACCTTGTTCCCGACCCATCATTCACACACACCAGTTCTTTTTCCTCCAAAAGTGCTTCCAATGTATCCCCATTCCAGTCATCCCTTTCACCCCACATTGTGCTATGTGCATTAAAGTCACCACACCAAATAATATTGCCACTCCAGTGCTCCATTATTGTTTCTAGTTGGTGAATTTCTAATTTCTTGCATGGATTATAGAAGTTTAGTACTTTGTATCTTTCTTTATTATTCCATACTTCTACTCCTACTATCTCTAGTTCTTGTTTTACTTTTAATATTGAATAATGCATATCTTCCTTAATAAATATGGCACATCCTCCTCCTTGCCCATCATTCCTATCTTTACGTATCGTTATATATCCTTTTATTATAAAGTTTAATTTTGGCTTCAGCCATGTTTCTTGAATACATATTATATGTGGTTTATTTTTCATATTATTAATATATCCCTTTAATTCCTGTCCGTTTGCTATCAGACTTCTGGCATTCCACTGAACAATTAACATGGCGTTGGATTGTGGTAACATGACTCGGTCTCGTCTACTCTCTGTAGCTCACCTTGCACCTGTTCCCAGGATAATTCTTTTAAATTTAAAAACTTTGCTGCTGCTTTGACAATTATTTTGATTTTCTCAGTCTTGTTTCTAGCCTGTTCTGTACAATTTATTACATAAGCCAGGAATACAACTAGTTTATCCATGGAAATTCCTGTATTTGCTGCCTCTTGTTTTTTATTTCTTGAACTATTTTCACTTCTGTCCTGTTCTGCACTTTCTTGATTTCTTATTTTAACTGCCTCTGCATAAGTAATATTTCGTTCAACTCTGATTTGCTGTACTTCTGTTGCCTGTTTTCTTATGATGCAGCCCCCATACGCTGCTGTGTGATTCCCGCCACAATTACAACACTTGACCTGTTCATTTTCTCCACATTGTCCATATTCATGCTCCCCTCCACACCTTCCACATCTCATTTTAGCATTACACACACTAGCTATGTGCCCATAGCGTTGGCACTTGAAACAACGTACTGGGGGTGGCACGTAAGCTCTAACATAGAAGCTTAGATACCCAATCATGATTCTCTCTGGTAGGACCTCCTCTGCAAATTGCACTAGCACGGATTCGCTCTCAGTCTTTTCACCGTTCCTAAATGCCATCAATCTTTTCATCGTAGTGACAGTTCCTCCTTTTATTTCTCTTTTCAGATCATCTAAATTTTCTCCTCTTGGGATTCCTGTCACGACTCCTCTTGCCCCCTTCCGTTCTCCCACTTCGATTTTTTCCTTTATTATTTTGTTGCACAGTTTTTGCAATCGCATTGCTTTGTTCTTTTGCTCTCCATTTTTGCATTTAATCAACAGCCGTCCGTCCCTGAGCACCTTCGCTATCTCCACCTCTCCAATGTCCTTCTTTAATCCCTTAACCAGAGTCATCAAACTAATGTCATTCATATCTTGGTTTGATTTAAATGTATAAATTATCTTATATTCATCCATCATAACCCTTTTCCTCTTATCAACCTCTTCATCGTCTTCATGCACTCTTTTAGTACTCGCCTTTCCTTCACTCCCTCCTCTCCCCTTCTTTCCTCTCTCCACTCTAGTCCTATCCATTTCCATACTATCCTCATACATCCCGTCACTATCCCCTTCCATCTCGATCCAGTCACAAAACAGCTTATGCTCAACCGCCAAAACAGATTTAGATACTCTCGCCGCCGCCAAATTCACTCCAAATGTTTGGTAGTTCCGCGTCTCTCCTCGTCTGTCGACTCGAGTCCTCCCGAATGTCCAACAACCCTCGTTTTGGGCAGGTTTGCCTCGATGTCTGCTTTGAAGAGCGTGTTGGCGAACAGTGGTGCTGGAACGCGGAGTGAAGTGAGTTCTTCAAACTTTATTTTCGCCTGTTTCTGCTCATTTCACTTTAGTATTTCTTTTGTATTTGTCCATTTCGGTGAATATTGTTCACACCTATGATAAGCGATATCATTAATCGCCATTATGTGACCGGAAGGCGGGAGAGTTCACGCGGAAGTTGCATCATAACACTTATTTTTATTATTTCTTTTTTTTTTTTATTGACCAACAAATATACACTTTAAATTCAAAGGCATTTTAAACCACACTAAAATAAAACAAAGTCAAATACAGATATAGTAATAATACAAAAAACTATGGGGGAAAAAAAAGACAATAAGGACAAGCGGTAGTAATTAGACATAATTGCCAACCTTGAGACCTCCGATTTCGGGAGGTGGGGGCGTGGTTAAGAGGGGAGTAGTATATTTACAGCTGTTGTGTGTGCAGTTGTGCATTGCACTTTCTAAAGTAGATGTTATTGTCACAAATGCATGATTTATTGATTGATACTTTTATTAGTAGATTGCACAGTACAGTACATATTCCGTACAATTGACCACTAAAGGGTAACACCGCCATAAGTTTTTCAACCTGTTTAAGTTGGGGTCCACGTTAATCAATTCATGGTACAAATATATACTATCAACATAATACAGTCACCACACAAGTTTATCATCATACTATATACATTGAATTATTTACAATCCGGGGGGTGGGATGAGGAGCTTTGGTTGATATCAGAACTTCAGTCATCAACAATTGCATCAACAGAGAAATGGACATTGAAACATTATAGGTTGATTGATTGTTTGATTGATACTTTTATTAGTAGATTGCACAGTACAGTACATATTCCGTACAATTGACCACTAAATGGTAACACCCCAATAAGTTTTTCAACTTGTTTAAGTCGGGGTCCACGTTAATCAATTCATGGTACAAATATATACTATCAACATAATACAGTCATCACACAAGTTAATCATCATAGTATGTACATTGAATTATTTACATTATTTACAATCCGGGGGGTGGGATGAGGAGCTTTGGTTGATATCAGAACTTCAGTCATCAACAATTGCATCAACAGAGAAATGTGGACATTGAAACAGTGTAGGTCTTATTTAGTAGGATATGTACAGCCAGCAGAGAACATAGTGAGTTCAGATAGCATAAGAACAAGTATATACATTAGGAGTACATTTGAGTTGTTTATAATCCGGGGAGATGGGATGTGAATGGAGGAGGGTATTAGTAAAGTGTTGAAGTTGCCTGGAGGTGTTGTTTTAGAGCGGTTTTGAAGGAATATAGAGATGCACTTACTTTTATACCTGTTGGGAGTGCATTCCACATTGATGTGGCATAGAAAGAGAATGAGTTAAGACCTTTGTTAGATCGAAATCTGGGTTTAACGTGGTTTGTGGAGCTCCCCCTGGTGTTGTGGTTATGGCGGTCATTTACGTTAAGGAAGTAGTTTGACATGTACTTCGGTATCAAGGAGGTGTAGCGGATTTTATAGACTAGGCTCAGTGCAAGTTGTTTTACTCTGTCCTCCACCCTGAGCCAGCCCACTTTGGAGAAGTGGGTTGGATTGAGGTGTGATCTGGGGTGGAGGTCTAAAAGTAACCGGATTAGCTTATTCTGGGATGTTTGGAGTCTAGATTTGAGGGTTTTGGAGGTGCTGGGGTACCAGGAGGTGCAAGCGTAATCGAAGAAGGGTTGAATGAGAGTTCCCGCTAGAATCCTCAAGGTGCTTTTGTTGACCAGAGAGGAGATTCTGTAGAGGAATCTCGTTCTTTGGTTGACCTTTTTGATCACCTTGGTTGCCATTTTATCACAGGAAAGATTAGCCTCTAGAATGGAACCTAGGTAGGTGATCTCATCCTTCCTGGTGATAACAATGTCACCCACTTTTATAGTGAAGTCACTGACCTTTCTTAAGTTTGATATGGGACCCAAATAGGATGGATTCCGTTTTACCTAAGTGTATGGATAGCTTGTTGTCAGCGAGCCAGGTGCAAATATTGAGGAGTTTAGCACTGAGGATTTGTTCCACCTGTGACTTGTCCTTGCCGGATACCAGCATGGCCGAGTCATCCACAAACAGGAACAATTCACAGTGGCATGCTGATGACATGTCATTTACGTATATTAGGAACAGGAAAGGTCCTAGTATACTGCCTCGGGGGACTCCACAGCTTACTGAGAGGGGAGGGGACATGGTGCCGTTCACCTCTACCACCTGTGTCCTCCCCTCCAAGTAAGATTGCATCCAGCTTGATGAGGTTTCGTCGAATCCGATTGCTCGGAGGTGAGACTTAGTAGGATATGTACAGCCAGCAGAGAACATAGTGAGTTCACATAGCATAAGAACAAGTATATACATTAGAAATACATTTGATTATTTACATTAGGTTATTTACAATCTGGAGAGATGGGATGTGAATGGAGGAGGATTAAAGGGTTGAAGTTGCCTGGAGGTGTTGTGGTGCATCATGTACAGTAGATGGCAGTATTGTCCTGTTTAAGAGTGTCACATGCGGTTTACGGTAGACGAACTGCCTTACGGTAGTAAACGTGACTGTTGTTGTGTGTTGTCACTGCGCTGGGAGGACGTTAATGAAACTGCCTAACAATAAACCCACATAAGAAACCAAGAACTCGCCCTCGATCATTCCACAGTTATAACGGCATTGGGCAGACACGCTCTCAGACACGTCACTCAGGTCCTCATGTAGCTAGGAGGGCGTGGCCTCCAGCTTCGCCAGAATTTCGGGAGATTTTCGGGAGAAAATTTGTCCTGGGAGGTTTTCGGGAGAGGCGCTGAATTTCGGGAGTCTCCCGGAAAATCCGGGAGGGTCGGCAAGTATGTAAATAGATGGATGGAAAAAGGGCTATCTAAATCATTTTAAATGTTTTAAACAAGGATATCAATTGAAGGGCTTTTGTACTTTGAATAAAATTCCAATATTTTATTGTTAAAAAGGCTTAGTGGCATACTTGCCAACCCTCCCGATTTTCCCGGGAGACTCCTGAATTTCAGTGCCCCTCCTGAAAATCTCCCGGGGCAACCATTGTCCCGAATTTCTCCCGATTTCCACCCGCACAACAATATTGGGGGTATGCCTTAAAGCAGTGGTTCTCAAATGGGGGTACGCGTACCCCTGGGGGTACTTGAAGGTATGCCAAGGGGTACGTGAGATTTTTTTTTTAAATATTCTAAAAATAGCAACATTTTAAAAATCCTTTATAAATATATTTATTGAATAATACTTCAACAAAAAATGAATGTAAGTTCATAAACTGTGAAAAGAAAGTACAACAAAGCAATATTTAGTGTTGACAGCTAGATTTTTTTGTGGACATGTTCCATAAATATTGATGTTAAATATTTCTTTTTTTGTGAAGAAATGTTTAGAATGAAGTTTATGAATCCAGATGGATCTCTATTACAATCTCCAAAGAGGGCACTTTAAGTTGATGATTACTTCTATGTGTAGAAATCTTTATTTATAATTGAATCACTGGTTTATTTTTCAACAAGTTTTTACTTATATTTATATCTTTTTTTCCAAATAGTTTAAGAAAGACCACTAAAAATAAGCAATATTTTGCACCGTTAGAAAATTTTATAAATCAGAAACTGATGACATAGTGCTGTATTTTACTTCTTTATCTCTTTTTTTCAACCAAAAATGCTTTTCTCTGATTAGTGGGTACTTGAATTAAAAAATGTTCACAGGGTGTACATCACTGAAAAAAGGTTGAGAACCACTGCCTTAAAGGCACTACCTTAAGCGTCCTCTACATCCTGTCCTCACGTCTGCTTTTCCTCCATACAAACAGCGTGCAGGCCCTGTCCCATTGTATATGCGGCTTTTAAACACACACTAGTGAATGTAGGGCATACTTGATCAACAGCCATACAGGTAACAACTTAAACCTGTTACAAATATGCGCCACACTGTGAACCCACACCAAACAAGAAAGACACACACTTTTCGGGAGAACATCCGCAATGTAACACAACAGAACAAATACCCAGAACCCCTTGCAGCAGTAACTCTTCCTGGACGCTACAATATACAACACCCACTACCACCAAACCCCGCCCTCCTACCCCGCCCACCTCAAACTCCCCTCCCCATCTCGCGAATTCGGAGGTCTCAAGGTTGGCAAGTATGCTTAGTGGCCACATGCGTGGACAGCACCGTTTAGCTTTTGTTTCCAAAATTGTGTACACTACTGAATTGGGGTCTTATGTTCGCTTATGTGGACACTTGTACTGCCATCTGGTGGTGTCAGAAGAGTAAAACATACAATGGAATTCGGGGGGAAAAAAAGTGTAAAAATAAGAATTAGCATGTCACTAAAGATGAAGTACACGTTTGTGTACTCATGGACTAAGTACATCAAATCAAAAAATTATTCCTAGTTTTTATTCTGATTAGGGTCCAATAAGCCCAAATAGTAAAGATAAATATTTTTAAAAAACAGCTTTGGCCTAAAGAGGTTATTTTGAAAGTATTTAGCCACTGGGAAAATCAATCAATCAATCAATCAAAAAAATGTTTACTTATATAGCCCTAAATCACAAGTTTCTCAAAGGGCTGTCAAATATAGGTTTTACTTTTAAAAATCTGCAATGATGTATAAACATTTTTGCTTGAAGCATAATAATATTTACGAGCATTTCTAAGTTATTATCATTTATAAACATGTATGCAAATACACTTTAACCCTGTTGTTTTCGGCGGTAACTAGTAGTCTAACGCGTTATTTTTTATATTCAGTAACTCAGTTACCGTTACTACATGATGCGTTACTGCGTTATTTTACGTTTTTTTTAATATAGTATCGGCTAGAAAGTGAGAAGACTATAGAGTGCGTTTTTTTGGAAAGCTGCGCTGTCGTCTTTCTCATTCTTCCGGTCTCACAAGGAACCCCCTTCTTTTTGTGTGTGTGGGACTGGGGGGGGCGTGTCTGTCTTTACTATTAAGTCATCATCTCGGAAATCGAGTTTCTTAACGTGGAGATATTCTCACTACTTTTCTTTTGTCGAGCATAAAGAAAATAACTTTTAAGTTACATGTACGTTGTGTCTTGGATCAAATCTATGTACTGCCCAAAACAGCGATTAAAATCTGCTGAAACAACTACAAAAGCATCATGCTTCGACGAAGCTAGTAAAGAGAGACACATTTCACCTAAGGATTTTAACGTAGGCACTGCTTGCCAGGATAACATTGATAGAACCAACCAGCGTACGTGCTAGAAGACATGCAGGCTATTTCTACAGTGGAGTCACCCGCTTTCAGGCAGCTAATTAGCATTGTATCCGGCATCAAACAGCAAATGGCATGGAGAGCATGTTCCAAGTACCTGGACACAGTGGACAGTGAGGACATAAACATGGAAAGCAAGCAAAAGAAGACACTCCAAACTCTGCTTCTGCTCATCATTCAGCACTGAAGGTACACACTCTGTCAATTCTCTTATATACTCTTTCATTCGAGACTTCTAGAGTGTTTGATTATCACATCACTCTAAATCAGGGGTCAGCGCCGCCCAAGTGGCTCTCTGGAGCTTTTTCAAAAATATATGAAAAATGGAAATGATGAGGGGGAAAAAACATATTTTTAGTTTTAATTTGGTTTCTGTAAGAGGACAAACATGACACAAACCTCCCTAATTGCTGTAAAGCACACTGTTTGTATTAAACATGCTTTACTGATTCGAGTATTTGGCGAGCGCCGTTTTGTCCTACTAATTTAGGTGGTCCTTGAACTCAACCTTGTTTGTTTACATGCATAATTTTCCCGACTTTCTAAGACGAGATTTATACCACTTCTTTTTCTGTCTCATTTTGTCCACCAAACTTATAACATTGCGCATGAAAGCACAAAGGTGAGTTTTATTGATGTTATTGACTTATGTGGCGTGTGCTAATCAGACATATTTGGTCACTGCATGACTGTAAGCTAATCGATGCTAACATGCTATTTAGGCTAGCTGTATGTACATATTGCATCAATGTGCCTCATTTGTAGCTATATTTGAGCTCATTTAGTTTCCTTTAAGTCCTCATAATTCAATTTATATCTCATGACACACTATCTGTATGTAATATGACTTTTAATTGTTTGCGTCTCCAGACAGATTTGTTTTTGTATTTTTGGTCCAATATGGCTCTTTCAACATTTTGGGTTGCCGACCCCTGCTCTAAATTTATAGACTATAAAGTTTACAAACATAAAGATGGGATCCTAGTGAGCCAGGCCAATCTTTCTTTTTTCTGTAAACTAAAACTGGGGAAATGCGTAGAGTGTTCTGGGCTTCACTGAAGACATGACTTTTATTTCACAATTCCTTAAGAGAAAAAAAGGCCTGGTTAGGCGTGTGTATAGCAGTATGTGTGCGGTATATAGTGACATGACATATAATCATGTAATGTGTGCCTTCCTTGGGTGAAGCCAGGTTTACAGCTATGTTGTGACATGTTGTTATTATGCGGTTTGTTACTTATGTAAGTTATGTTGCAGCTATTTAAACCAGTTTTGTCAATTCAGTGGTGCAAATGCATGTCAAGTTGATCAACAGATTGTATCATTCTCCAGTGCAACATTAGTACTGAAATGAAGGCTAAAAGGGCATTAATGGGAGCCTTAAAAAAAACCAGTAACCAAATAGTTACTTTTCACAGTAACGCGTTACTTTGGGGTGTAAGTAACTTAGTTAGTAACTTTAATTGATTGATTGAAACTTTTATTAGTAGATTGCACAGTTCAGTACATATTCCGTACAATTGACCACTAAATGGTAACACCCTAATAAGTTTTTCAACTTGTTTAAGTCGGGGTCCACGTTAATCAATTCATGGTACAGGTACTGAGTTACTTTTGAAATAAAGTAACTGTAACTAGTTACTGATTTTCAGTAACTAACCCAACACTGTTTATAAATAAGCCAAATTTGATCTCTTCCATTTCAAATTGGGACATCTCCACACCCTTGTTTTTCATTGCACTATCTAATTGATTTGTAATATAAAACTCATAATAATAATGTCTACAGAAAAAATACTTCCATGCCGTATGATAAACAAATCCCACTACTACAACTTTGAAGTATAGGTGTGCTATTTAAACGTAAATGGTGTAGTTGTTTTAGATGAATGTGTCGGATGCAAAAAGGTTCAGTTCAGTTCATGTATGTATTTCATTCATAAAAAATTTAATAAATCAATCAACATAACATTAAAGTAAAATATGAATAAAAGGGAGCAAAAAGAAGTTCAAAATGTATAATATCTGCCCCTTATTTTCACAAATACAACAGTTAACTTTCAATGATGGCGACACAAAACCCATGTTTTTATTTTCCAAGGTTTAAACGTATAGTGAAGAAATAATTTTACTCGGTCATATTATTTATGGACCACAATGGAAACAAGCCTTTTGGCTTTTTGTGCCATCCATTTGCCTTTTTAAAGCATTACATGGATTCTATTCTTTAAGATGTCAATTAACTTCTCTATCAATCAATATCTTTTAATCATCATGAATTTTAAATTTTTTCAATACAGAAAGAGATTTCAATTGTTTTATCCTACTTAGAATATTACATAATGTTGGATATAGAGAACATACAAACCCATTATTTATTGAATCAGCTAAAATGATGTACAAAGCAAACCCTAACCTGCTACTCAAGAATGTACAACAATCATTCTCAACAAAAGAGGAGAAATATAACCTTAGAGGAAAATCTAATTTAAAACATTTGTCACGCCCATGAGATCATGTTTCATTTTTGTCATGTTTGGTTGTTTTTTGGACAATCGGTTCCTATGTTTGCACTTCCTTGTTTGTTTTATCACCATAGCTACTCATTGATTTTCCCCTTGCCCGCATGTCACGCCCCTGTCCTCAGCTCTCACACCTGTTGTTAATTATCATAGCTATTATTTAAGCCACAGTTACCAGGTAGTCGACCGGGCGTATTCCTCAACCCCCTTCATGCCATACCATGCTGTTCATTCATTTTGTCCATGCCACGTAAGTTTTTTTTTATTTATGCCACAGGGCAAGTTTTTGTTTCATGTTTATAGTTTATACCCTTTGTGCTAGTCTTTTGTTTTTCAGTAGTCAAGTTTGTTCTCCGCCATTGTGCGCGCTTTTTGTTTGTTCCTGTTTTTAGTTATAGTGTAAATAAACATGTACTTGCATTCTCGCCTGGCTCGTGCCAATTTTCCTTTGCGTCGAAGGAACAATCCAATTCCTGACAACATTTGTATGCGCGTACAACACTTAAAACTTTTAGCATATCTGTATGTGGAATTAAATTATTGAATGGATTAACCAAATAAATCAAACAGAGCACCAATAAGATTCTGTTTAAGAGACGGTTCAAACTACAGGTGTTCACAAAGTACACACAACAAGAACTAAGATTATTTATGTATTTAGTATTTGTTTACTTACTACGGTATGTTATTTTTGTATTATTTATTTGTTCACTGTTCTGTTACAGAGAACAAGGAAATAGGATAAACTTGCTATGGTATAAAAAGGGGTAGAATTAAATAAACTCAGCTTCTTCCTAGTCCTTTTCGGGCGTGCGGAAATGAAACAACTGGAAATATGTTCGAATTAAACTGAAACTGAACTGAACTGTCAAGATTGTTCCATAAACTAACGCATCTGATTGAAATACTTATTTCCATTATCTGTTCCAAATCTAGAGATCTCAGTTCCTTTCAGATTATAATTACATTCAATTCATTTTGGTTTGAATGTTGTTTGGTGGAATTGTTGCATGTGCTTTTTACATGATTTTCAGGATGTTATACGCTACCAGTTCATGCACACTCTTGGCATTCTCTCGATGAACGTCAAAAGTTAGTCACGTGAAATGGTTCACACTTCACTGGTGTGCTTGAAGCTCATCGAGAAAATGCCAAGAGTGTGCAAAGCGTTAAAGGCCTACTGAAATGAGATCTTCTTATTCAAACGGGGATAGCAGGTCCATTCTATGTGTCATACTTGATCATTTCGCGATATTGCCATATTTTTGCTGAAAGGATTTATTAGAGAACATCGATGATAAAGTTCGCAACTTTTGGTTGCTAATAAAAAAGTCTTGCCTGTACCGGAAGTAGCAGACGATGTGCGCGTGATGTCATGGGTTGTGGAGCTCCTCACATCTGAACATTGTTTACAATCATGGCCACCAGCAGCGAGAGCGATTTGGACCGAGAAAGCGACGATTTCCCCATTAATTTGAGCGAGGATGAAAGATTCGTGGATGAGGAAAGTGAGAGTGAAGGACTAGAAAAGAAAAAATATAAAGACGAGGGCAGTGGGAGCGACTGAGATGTTATTAGACACATTTATTAGGATAATTCTGGAAAATCCCTTATCTGCTTATTGTGTTACTAGTGTTTTAGTGAGATTATACGGTCGTACCTGTACAACCTGAAGGTCGGCCCCGCACCTTGCTTCAGCACCAGTCGACGGGTGGTGGCGATGTCCATCTCTGCCCTTCGCAGGGGACCCTCTTCGAAACACGATCTTTCGAAATGATCACTGCATAATACACTGTACTTTGTGTGTGTGGTCCAATCCAACTGTGTTCGCTTGACATCTCTGTTCCATAGTAAAGCTTAACTGTCATCTTTCGGGAATGTAAACAATGAAACACCGGCTGTGTTTGTCTTGCTAAAGGTGGCAGCAATACACCGCTTCCCACCTACAGCTTTCTTCTTTGACGTCTCCATTATTCATTGAACAGAGTGCAAAAGATTCAGCAACACAGATGTCCATAATACTGTGGAATTATGCGATGTAAACAGACGACTTATAGCTGGGAATGGTGCTGGAACAAAATGTCCTCTACAATTTGTGACGTCACGCATCATCATACCGCGACATTTTAGCATGATACTTCCGCGCGAAATTTAAAATCGCAATGTAGGAAACTAAAACGGCCGTATTGGCATGTGTTGCAATGTTAAGATTTCATCATTGAGATATAAACTATCAGACTGCGTTGTCGGTAGTAGTGGGTTTGAGTAGGCCTTTAATCAGAGCAAAGGGTGGCTATTTTGAAGAAACTAGATTATAAAACGTGTTTTTAGTTGTCACCTCTTTTTGTTGAGTACATAACTCCACATGTGTTCATTCATAGTTCTGATGCCTTCCGTGACAATCTTCAATGTAAATAGTCATAAAAATACAGAAAACGCATTGAATGAGAAGGTGTGTACAAACGTTTGGCCTGTACTGTATATAACAAGGATTTCGGATGTTTTTTTTAGAGGGCTTTACAGGCAGAATAGAGTGTATCCCCATTATTTGCATTGTTTGCCGCCTCTTACTAGAAGTTTGTTATGATTTAGAACTCACGGAAAAGGGAAAAATACATGTGTTCTTGTCTCATATCAGGATTGTGTGACAATGGAAAATAAAGATAAAAACTAGAGTTTTTCTTTAAAGAATTCCGTCGTCTCGTTGAGATGCCACCCTTGTTAGCTGTTCCAGGCCCCGGCGAGACCCAGGACACTGGAGGGATTATGTCTCGCAGCTGGCCCGGAAACGTCTCGGTGTTCCTAGAACGGGAAGTCCGGGCTTCCGTACTGAGACTACCGCCCTCGTGACCCAAATAGGCGGAAGAAAATAGATATGAACACAAAATACATTTTATGGAGCAAGAGTCAAACTGAAGGTGAAAACTTAAAAATAATGTCCTTTAATCGTCTTTCTTACTAAATGTTTTTGTCCTTTTCATTTTGACCGAAAAAAAATGCATGAAGTGCATGTAACTGCATATCTTTTAAAGTTGAATGATATCTAATTACGCAACAAATAGCATGTTCACATATTTCAATATATACTGTGTATATTATGTATTATATACATATAACTTTGTTCAAATAAAAATAAGTACTTAGATATCTGCTTGACTTATGAGTTAAAAGCAAGTTATCCTTCAATTTGTACGTAAAAACTATCTCATGAGGGTATTATACATTTATATTCCTTTATAGTTACTGTTAATGAGGGCCGTTACTGCGATGTGGCCCCTCAGTGAAAACAAGTTTGACACCCTGTAGAGCAGTGGTTCTCAAATGGGGGTACGCGTACCCCTGGGGGTACTTGAAGGTATGCCAAGGGGTACATGAGATTTTTTTAAAATAGCAAAAATTGAAAAATCCTTTATAAATATATTTATTGAATAATCAACAAAATATGAATGTAAGTTCATACACTGAAAAGAAATGCAACATTGCAATATTCAGTGTTGACAGCTAGATTTTTTTGTGGACATGTTCCATAAATATTGATGTTCAGGATTTCTTTTTTTGTGAAGAAATGTGAAGTGAAGTGAATTATATTTATATAGCGCTTTTCTCTAGTGACTCAAAGCGCTTTACATAGTGAAACCCAATATCTAAGTTACATTTAAACCTGTATGGGTGGCACTGGGAGCAGGTGGGTAAAGTGTCTTGCCCAAGGACACAACGACAGTGACTAGGATGGCGGAAGCGGGAATCGAACATGCAACCCTCAAGTTGCTGGCACGGCCGCTCTACCAACCGAGCTATGCCGCCCCAAAATGTTTAAAATTAAGTCCATGAATCCAGATGGATCTCTATTACAATCCCCAAAGAGGGCACTTTAAGTTGATGATTACTTCTATGTGTAGAAATATTTATTTATAATAAAATCTGTCTATCTTTGTTGGCCCTGCGATGAGGAGGCGACTTGTCCAGGGTGTACCCCGCCTTCTGCTCAATTGTAGCTGAGATAGGCGCCAGCGCCCCCCGCGAACACAAAAGGGAATAAGCGGTAGAAAATGGATGGGATGGATGAATCATTTATTTTCTAACACATTTTTAGTTATTTTTATCCAAATAGTTTAAGAAAGACCACTAAAAATGAGCAATATTTTGCACTGTTATACAAATTAATAAATCAGAAACTGATGACGTAGTGCTGTATTTTACTTTATGATGTCTTTTTTTCAACCAAAAATGCTTTGCTGTGTTCGGGGGTACTTGAATTAAAAAAATGTTCACAGGGGGTACATCACTGAAAAAAGGTTGAAAACCACTGCTGTAGAGAATAATTATAGAAAACGATGAGAAATGCATATAAATGATGAATTAAATTGATAAATTCCCTCAGAGGTATGAGAACCATGCGGACACCACAGCACTTTCCTACTTAGCTTACAGTTCTTTCTTGAATTCAATAGCATTTCTCACCTTCTTTATCAAAGTGCCCCTGCACTTGCAACTTTATTTTGGCCCCACGGTATCTTATTTTAACGTGGGATTTTAGGTTTGGAAACCCGGGCAGACGGACTAATTTGTTAGAGGCAATATTCTGCTAATATCTTGCAGTCCTTCCAGGATTTTGCAGGCTTTTTTTTGTGTGGATGTTGCGACATAAAACGCCTGAATTTTCAGCAGTTTTTCTGTAACGTTGCGGCAACAGTTGCAATGTTTTGAGGCTTTTTTTCAATAACATTGATTCCACTTGTGACATTGATACCCTAACCTCAAATAGCACAGGATTTGAACAAAAACTGGAAAGAAAAATACTGCAAATTTACTCAATATCAACTGCATGGAATAAAATTAAACACTAGATGGCAGTAAAAGTACATATTCGGACCTCATTGTCAAATTATTGTACCATTTTATGTATAACCAATAAAAGTAACATTTAATTACAAACCCAAAACCAGTGAAGTTGTAATTCGTAAATAAAAACAGAATATAATGATTTACAAATCCCTTTCAACCTATTTTCAATTGAATAGATTGTAAAGACAAGATAGTTAATGTTTGAACTGAGAACAAATAATCATTAACTTAGAATTTAATGGCAGCAACACATAGCAAAAAAGTTGGCACAGGGGCATTCTTACCACTGTGTTCGTCAGACCACAGAACACTTTTGCACTTTGCATCAGTCCATCTTAGATAAAGATCAGGCACAGCGAAGCCGGAGCATCGTTTCTGGGTGTTGTTGATAAATGGCTTTCACTTTGCGTAGTAGAGTTTTAAAGGCCTACTGAGCATTTAGGACCTCCACCAGCAGCAAATACAGGAAGTAGCATTCAAAGTGTTTCGTCAGCTGCTGGCTTGCTAATCACACTTGCAAATTATTTAATAGGAAGACACACTTGGATGCGTTTTACAGCACACTACTGATAACTGTGCTCACAAAACCATCTTTTAAATCCACTGACATTTTATCTTTAAAGGCCTGCTGAAATGAGATTTTATTTAAACGGGGATAGCAGGTCCATTCTATGTGTCATACTTGATCATTTCGCGATTTTGCCATATTTTTAGCTGAAAGGATTTACTAGAGAACATCGACGATAAAGTTCGCAACTTTTTGTCGCTAATAAAAAAGCCTTGCCTTTACTAGAAGTAGCAGGCGATGTGCGCGTGACGTCACTGGTTGTAGAGATCCTCACATTATAATGTGAGCCTCCAGCAGTAAGAGCAATTCGGACCGAGAAAGCAACAATTTCCCCATTAATTTGAGTGAGGATGAAAGATTCATGGATGAGGAAAGTTAGAGTGAAGCACACAAAAAAAGAAAAGGTGACTGCTCCAGGCGGCAGCAGTGTGAGCGTTTCAGATGTAATTAGACACATTTACTAGGATAATTATGGAAAATCGCTTATCTGCTTATTGTGTTAATTGTATTTCAGTGAGATTATGAAGTCATACCTGAAAGTCGGATGGCTGCGATGAACGCCAGTGTCTCTGAGAGAAGCTGAGGACCCAAGATCACAGCTGCTTTTTTGAGCTGCAGGACGAGGTCGCGTAATCCACTGAAGTCTCCGGTAAGAGCCGACTTAATATCACAATTTTCCCATCCAAAAACTTGCTGGTTGACGTAGAAAAACATGTTCGCTTGACCACTTTGTGTTAAAGCTTCACAACAAGCAAAGAAACACCGGCTGTGTTTCGGTGCTAAAGGCAGCTGCAATCCACCACTTTCCACCAACAGCATTCTTATTTGACGTCTCCATTATTAAATGAACAAATTGCAAAAGATTCAGCAACACAGATGTCCAAAATACTGTTTAATTGCGCGATGAAAAGAGACGACTTTCAGCCGTAAGTGGTGCTGGGCTAATATGTCCCCTCCAACCAATAACGTCACAAACACGCGTCATCGTAAGCGTCATCATTTCGCGACATTTTCAACAGGAAACTCCGCTGGAAATTTAAAATTGTAATTTAGTAAACTAAAAAGGCCGTATTGTTATGTGTTGCAATGTTAAGATTTCATCATTGATATATAAACTATCAGACTGTGTGGTCGGTAGTAGTGCAAAATTGCATTTGTATCCCAAAAATAGTGCACTTTCTGAAACAAATGTTTTTATGCAAACAAATGGTGACCTGTGATTAATCATGATTAATCACAATTCTGGAGTCTGATTAATCTGATTAAAAATAATCATTTGACAGTCCATGTTTGAAGCCTTTTTTGTCCAAACTATTTTTTATGGTACGTCCAAGTCCATGGTACTCACCCGGAAAAGGGTGGAGTGCCATCTCTGGGTTGGGAAGGAGACCTCGCCACATGTGGAGGAGTTCAAGTACATCATAGTCATGTTCACGAGTGAGATAAGAGTGGATCGTGAGATAGACAGATCAGTGCAGCGTCTTCAGTAATGCGGACCCTGTATCGATCTGTTGTGGTGAAGAAGGAGCTGAGCCGGAAGGAAAAGCTCTCAGTTTACCAGTCGACAAGATCACGGGTACAAGTGGCCGTAAGGAGTTTCCATCGCCTGGTGGCGGGGTTTTCCCTTAGAGATTTTTCAATTCGGGCTCCAGTACTCTGGAATGCCCTCCCGGTAACAGTTCGAGATTCCACCCCAGTAGAAGTCTCACCTTAAAACTCATTTGTATACTCTATCCTTTAAATATACCTCCTTTTTAGACCAGTTGATCTGCCGTTTCTTTTCTTTTTATCCTATGTCCCACTCTCCCTTGTGGAGGGGGTCCGGTCCGATGGCCATGGATGACGTACTGGTTGTCCAGAGTCGGGACCCAGGATGGACCGCTCGTCCAGAGTCGGGACCCACGATGGACCGCTTGCCTGTGTATCGGCTGGGGACATCTCTGCGCTGCTGATCCGCCTCCACTTGGGATGGTTTCCTGCTGGCTCCGCTGTGGACGGGATTCTTTCTGCTGTGTTGGATCCGCTTTGGACTGGACTCTCGCGGCTGTGTTGGATCCACTATGGATTGAACTTTCACAGTATCATGTTAGACCCGCTCAACATCCATTGCTTTCGTCCTCTCCAAAGTTCTCATAGTCATCATTGTCACCGACGTCCCACTGGGTGTGAGTTTTCCTTGCCCTTATGTGGGCCTACCGAGGATGTCCTAGTGGTTTATGTTGTGGTTTGTGCAGCCCTTTGAGACACTAGTGATTTAGGGCTATATAAGTAAACATTGATTGATTGATTGAGATAGGGTGGCTCTTCCATCCGGGAGGTTGGGGGCGTGGTTAAGAGGGGAGGAGTATATTTACAGCTAGAATTCACCAAGTCAAGTATTTTATATATATATATACATACATATATATATGTATATATGTACGTCTAAATACATATATATATATATGTATTATATATATATATATATATATATATATATATATATATATATATATATATATATAAAAGAAACACTTGACTTTCAGTGAATTCTAGCTATATAGATAATTTGTTTTATTATATATATATATATATATATATATATATATATATATATATATATACTTGAATTTCAGTGTTCTTTTATTTGCACATATACACACATTACACTCATCTACTCATTGTTGAGTTAAGGGTTGAATTGTCCATCCTTGTTCTATTCCTCTTCACTATTTTTCTAACCATGCTGAACACCCTCTCACATGATGCATTGGTGTGTGGCACGCACAAAAGTGCTTTCATCAAATGCACTAAAGTCTGGAATCTTCCATCTTTGTCTCCCTGTTGTGTGCGCAGTTGTACACTGCACTCTCTGACAATATGCATGTACAGTAGAGGGCAGTATTGTCCTGTTTAAGAGTGTGAAAACATTGCTGTTTACGGCAGACGAACCGTTTTGCGGTAGACGAAAACGTGACTGCTGTTGTTGTGTGTTGTTACCGAGCTGGGAGGACGTTAATAAAACTGCCCAACAATAAACCCACATAAGAAACCAAGAACTCTCCTCGATCATTTTACAGTTATAACGTCATTGGGCAGGGTCGCTGTTTGTATTGTGGGAAAGCGGACGTGAAAACAGGCTGTCGACACGTCATTCAGGTCCGCCTGAATTTCGGGAGAAAATTTGTCCCGGGAGGTTTTCGGGAGAGGCGCTTAATTTCGGGAGTCTCCCGGATAATCCGGGAGTGTTAGCAAGTATGACGTATACTCAGTCAGTAGCTTGTGCTAAAAATAACTGAGCCAGTAAACAAACAACAGGGCAATTTTTTGGCGAACATTTTTACCGAACACAGCACGGTGTGGCTCAAATGGTAGAGGGACCGTGCCAACGACTTGAGGGTTTCAGGTTCAATTCCAGCATCCGCAATCCAAGTCACGACCGTTGTGTCCTTTGGCAGGACACTCGCCACTCACCACCTCTCTCCCAGCGCTTTGAGTGTTTGTAAAAGCACTACATAAATCTAATCCATTATTAATAGGACAAGTGGGGCGTAGGAAAACAAAATGCCACCTCTCCAAGATAAGACACACGGACATTTTGCACGTTAGAATGTTGCGCCCCACTTTGCCCCCGTGAATGACTCATCGCCTGGCGTGCTTCTTCATACCGTAGTTGTTTTCCTCCCTCCTCCATTCGCCTCGCTGCAACCAATTACCACACTGAGAGTCCACGGGGGATTGCGAGGAGGTAAAAAAAAATAAAAGGGAAGGTGTGGGGTTTTTGCCCCAGTGACGAGCGTGAGTCATCGTCCCCACGGCGACTGGCAGTTTGACATTACATTCCCCTCAAATGTCCTGAACGTGTGATGGATGAAGGAGGGACGCAGCCACCAGGGCTCCAAATGTACGCAACATCTTTCCAAACACGGCGTGCTTTTTAGAGAATGAATGTGTGCAGATTGTGTCGCTGGGACAGAGCGAGCGGTTGTTGTTGTTGTGACGTGGCGTACTCTCCCAGGCTCCAAGGGCACCGTGCAGGCGTAATGAGCTGAGGGAGCAGTCGTGCTCTCAGGAAGTGGACACCCAGTAGGCACGTAGGACCTCCACCAGCAGCACAAACAGGAAGTGGCATTCAAAGTGTTTCGTCAGCTGCTGGCTTGCCAATCACACTTGCAAATTATTTAACAGGAAGACACTTGGATGCGTTTTACAGCACACTACTGATAACTGCGCTCACAAAACCATCTTTTATATCCACTGACATTTTATCTTTAATTAAAGGCCTACTGAAATGAGATTTTCTTATTTAAACGGGGATAGCAGGTCCATTCTATGTGTCATACTTGATAATATCGCCATATTGCCATATTTTTGCTGAAAGGATTTAGTAGAGAACATCGACGATAAAGTTCGCAACTTTTTGTCGCTAATAAAAAAGCTTTGCCTTTACCAGAAGTAGCAGACAATGTGCGCGTGACGTCACGGGTTGTAGGGCTCCTCACATCCTCACATTGTTTATAATCATAGCCTCAAGCAGCAAGAGCTATTCGGACCGAGAAAGCGACGATTTCCCCATTAATTTGAGCGAGGATGAAAGATTTGTGGTTGAGGAAATTTAGAAAAAAAGAAAGGCGACGGCAATGGGAGCGATTCAGATGTAATTAAACATATTTACTAGGATAATTCTGGAAAATCCCTTATCGGCTTATTGTGTTACTAGTGTTTTAGTGAGATTATAAACTCATACCTGAAAGTCAGGGCTGCGGTGACCGCCAGTGTCTCTGAGGGAAGCCATGGAGGAGCCAAGAAAGTCACAGCTGCCTTTTTGACAACTGCTGCAGGAGGACGCAAACTCCGCTCGAGGCTCCGGTAAGAGCCGACTTATCATCACAATTTTCTCATCCAAAAACTTGCTGGTGGACATGTGGTAGAGAAACATGTTCGCTTGACCTGTCTGTTCCATATTAAAGCTTCACAACAAACAAAGAAACACCGGCTGGGTTTCGGTTGCTAAAGACAGCTGCAATCCACTGCTTTCCACCAACATCATTCTTCTTTATAGTCTCCATTATTAATTGAACAAATTGCAAAAGATTCAGCAACACAGATGTCCAAAATACTGTGTAATTATGCGATGAAAAGAGACAACTTTTAGCCGTGAGTGGTGCTGCGCTGAAATTTCCCCTCCATCCAATAACGTCACAAGCATGCGTCAACATAAGCGTCATCATTATGCGACGTTTTCAACAGGATTCCTTGCGGGAAATTTAAAATTGCAATTTAGTAAACTAAAAAGGCCGTATTGGCATGTGTTGCAATGTTAATATTTCATCATTGATATATAAACTATAAGACTGCGTGGTCGGTAGTAGTGGGTTTCAGTAGGCCTTTTATCAAGCATCTTAGAGAAGCTAATTCTTTACGGTTTTCGAATTAATCCCGATTCTTATTTTGTAACAATTCTTAATCGATTTAAAAAAAATCTATTTTTTTTCTATCTTTTATGTCCAGCCACTTAGGCTAATCATATTGTTGATGTTGTCACGATTGGGTCGTATGTTTAGCGTGGGTTGTTCTCCCAGGATGCAGACGGGAACTCCGGATGAAGCGTGCAGGTAGGATGTGATTTAATTCTCATAAATCATCAAACTATGGGAAAAACAAACAAAAGAGACACATGCCGAAAGGAAGCTAAAGCGAGACTTAGCACGGGAAATCAAAGACATGGAAACAAGAATGTTAGGATCTGGGGAGGTGGATCCCAATGATGCAGAGACGTTTTGTTTGTGGAGAACAGTTCCTCCTTTTATTTTGGAGGAAAGATGAATTAGCGAAACAAAGGCGAAAAAACACAGATAAATTACCAACACTAAACCAAAAGTGCTAGACAAGGCAAGGAATAATACTTAATGAAAGAAGTAAAACAGAGAAACAAAGTACAAAATAAAAGTGCTAGACGTGGCTAGGAAAAATATTTCATGGAAGAAGTTAAACAGAAAAACTAGGTACAAAATAAAAGCGCTAGACTAGGCTAACCTGAGATGATGCACGAGACGAACTAGAGAGTCCGCTGGCGAGACAAATGACACATGCGTCTGTAGCAAGCAGTTGACAAAGTTCCGGCGCTCTCAGGCCATTAGCAGCCAGGTTAAATAAGCTGACCCTAATCAACATCAGGTGTGTGCTGCTGCCCTGTGCCAGCTGCACCCCATACTATGAGGGGCCGTTAGGGACATTATTCAGAATGACCTCTTACATACACTACTGAAATGCTCTCACATAAACAACTGAAATGTTTTTCTCTCACACACACCCCACTGAAACACTCTTATACACACTACTGAAATGCTCTCATATAAACAACTGAAATGTTTTTCTCTCACACACAATACTGAAACACTCATACACACTACTGAAACACTCTTATACACACTACTGAAACACTCTTATTCACACTACTGAAATGCTCTCACATAAACAACTGAAATGTTTTTCTCTCACACACAATACTGAAACACTCATATACACTACTGAAACACTCTTATACACACTACTGAAACACTCTTATACACACTACTGAAATGCTCTCACATAAACAACTGAAATGTTTTTCTCTCACACACAATACTGAAACACTCATACACACTACTGAAACACTCTTATACACACTACTGAAACACTCTTATACACACTACTGAAATGCTCGCACATAAACAACTGAAATGTTTTTCTCTCACACACAATACTGAAACACTCTTATACACACTACTGAAACACTCTCATACACACTACTGAAATGCTCTCACATACACTACTGAAATGCTCTCACATAAACAACTGAAATGTTTTTCTCTCACACACACCACTGAAACACTCTTATACACACTACTGAAATGCTCTCACATAAACAACTGAAATGTTTTTCTCTCACACGATACTGAAACACTCTTATACACACCACTGAAACACTCTTATACACACTACTGAAATGCTCTCACATACACTACTGAAATGCTCTCACATAAACAACTGAAATGTTTTTCTCTCACACACACCACTGAAACACTCTTATACACACTACTGAAATGCTCTCACATAAACAACTGAAATGTTTTTCTCTCACACATGATACTGAAACACTCTTATACACACCACTGAAACACTCTTATACACACTACTGAAATGCTCTCACATACACTACTGAAATGCTCTCACATAAACAAGTCAAATGATCTCACATAAACAAGTAAAATGCTCTCACATAAACAACTAAAATGCTATGGGACGAGAGAGAGAGTGAACATGGTGTGCAGACAAAAACAGAAATGAGCAAAGAAAATTCAGATTACCACAAAGAAGTCATCCAACGTGACTGTTGCATACTGCAAATAAGGAAGCCAGACCGAGGGTGGCGCACAACGTGAATAAGTAGCTCTCTGATTAGTGCCCGGCAGCAGGTGAGCGTGCCGAACACTAATCAGAGGCAGGTTAGACTAATCAACACCTATGGAAACCAAAACATATACCCAGGGGTGCTGAAAACAGAACTGAGGTAGTCAAACTAACTGAACAAAACATGATCCGGGCCACATGTAGATGCCCACACCTGCTGTACAGATTTACATTAGGAAATAGAAGTGTAGGATCTTGTTGCCTAATTTATATTTGAATTCAGTAACTGTGTGGTTAAATTTGTATTACTTCATCACAGCTGTTTATCTATTTTATGGAGGAATGATGAAGTGGCGACTTGTCCAGGGTGTACACCGCCTTCCGCCCGATTGTAGCTGAGATAGGCACCAGCGCCCCCCGCGACCCCAAAGGGAATAAGCGGTAGAAAATGGATGGATGGATGTAGTTAATCATAAAACTGGCACCCAATATTATTAAAAAGTATTTATTTTGAATCAAGAATTGTTATGAATCAAGAACCATTTCTGAATCGAACGGTTACCCCTGAGAATCGAATTAAATCATGTGTGTCAGAGTTAGTTTGTGACGAACCCCAAGATGCAGAGAAGGAGGCAGGCATTGAGTAAGGAAACATGATTTAATTAAAATACTAGGACAAGAACAAACAAAAAGGGTACTAACACAAGGCGCGCACGTGGCGGGTAACAAACTAAAAGAGGTAGCATGGGAGCTAGAAGATAACGAGCAGGAAACAGAAGTCGTTACTTGTAGTATGAAATCAAACTGGAAGCAGGGAACAAAAACAATAAGCTACAAACAGCTACCAAAATATAGCTTACCGCTGCGCTGCAAAAACACGACACGACAGGAGCGCCAATACAGTAATCCAGCACAGACTTAAGGAGAAAACAGGTAGAAGCGGGCTGATTGACACCAGGTGTGGCCAGGTGCCAATCAGCCGCAGCTGAGGGGACACAGCACTCAGGGAGACGAACAGGAAACTGAACCAAAGAGTGCTGACAGGAACTAAAGACAGGAAATACTACACACACACAGAGGAAAAACTAAAACACAAACAAACTGTCAGGGGCAAGCCTGACAATGTGGTGTCCAAAGATTCCCAGCCCTAACGCATACTCATAAATACAGACTGTGAGAATGTACCTGAACAGAAATACAGCAGAATACCAATGATCTCCAATACTACAAAACCCAAAACCAATGAAGTTGGCACGTTTTGTAAATCGTAAATACAAAGAGAATACAATGATTTGCAAATCATTTTCAACCTACATTCAATTGAATAGACTGCAAAGAAAAGATACTTAACATTCGAACTGGAACACTTTGTTTTTTTTGCAAATATTTGCTCATTTGGAATTTGATGTCTGCATCATGTTTCCAAAAAAGACTGAGAAAGTTGAGGAATGCTCATCAAACACTTATTTGGAACATCCCAGAGGTGAACAGGCTAATTGGGAACAGGTGGGTGCCATGATTATGTATAAAAGCAGCTTCCATAAAATGCTCAGTCATTCACAAACAAGGATGGGGCGAGTCTCACCACTTTGTGAACAAATGTGTGTGCAAATTGTCGAACAGTTTAAGAACAACATTTCTCAACAAGCTATTGCAAGGAATTTAAGGATTTCACCATCTTCGGTCTGTAATATTATCAAAAGGTTCAGAGAATCTGGAGAAATCACTGCACGTAAGCGATGATATTACAGACCTTCGATCCCTCAGGTGGTACTGCATCAAAAAGCGACATCAGTGTGTAAAGGATATCACCACATGGGCTCAGGAACACTTCAAAAAAACACTTTCAGTAACTACAGTTGGTTGGTACATCTCTAAATGCAAGTTAAAACTCTACTATGCAAAGCGAAAGCCATGTATCAACAACACCCAGAAACACTGCCGGCTTCGATGGGCCCGAGCTCATCTTAGAGGGATCGATGCAAAGTGGAAAAGGGTTCTGTGGTCTGACGAGTCCACATTTCCAATTATTTTTGGAAACTGTGGACGTTGTGTCCTCTGGACCAAAGAGGAAAAGAACCGTCCGGATAGTTATAGGCGCAAAGTTCAAAAGCCAGCATCTGTGATGGTATGTGTGTGTATTAGTGCCCAAGGCATGGGTAACTTACACATAATGGTGAAAGGTACATACAGGTTGTCACCACATGGGTTCAGGAACTCTTCAGAAAACCACTGTCAGTTATTACAGTTTGTCGCTACATCTGTAAGTGCAAGTTAAATCTCTTCTATGCAAAGCGAAAGCCATTTATCAACAACACCCAGAAACGATGCCGGCTCGAATACAATGTGATATTTATTATTTGCTGATATCAGATCTATATCATTGATCAACATTTCAATCACTGATTTTTGGATTGTTAATCTATTTGTACATTGCCAAAATAAATGTAATTCAGTATGGAGGTCAAATAATATCGATTCGAGTGCGTACTTGGTTGTACTGTGTTTGGTACAATGTTTCTGTTTATGTCAAGACTTGGACTTTGGCGTGGATTGTTTTCTCGAGGTGCAAAGTGATTGGAGCGGACACGGCGTGAAGTTAAAGACATGATTTAATTTTAACTAAAAAACAAGAACAAATAAAAGGCGCTCAAAAGGAGGTACAAAAACTTGGGAGTGAAAACAAAACTTGCACTAAGGCAAAACTATGAACATAAAACAAAAACTTGCACTATGTCATAAATACGAGAACGGGACATGGATCATTGGCATGGTTCATTACAAGTTGCGTAGCCGGTGATAGGTGGTGGTAGAAGGTGATGTTGCCAGGGCGAACAACAGAAACAGACCGGCTTAAATAGCATTGACATGATCAGTGAAAACAGGTGTGCGAGTGCAAAACGTGAGACAGGTGCGTGACATGAGGACAGGTGAAAACCAATGGGTAGTCATGGTAACAAAACAAACAAGGAAGTGCAAAAACAGGAACCGAGTGTCCAAAAAACAAAACATGATCACACAGACATGACAGTCTACCTTTTTATCCAATCAGATTTCATCATTTTGTGTTGCCAAGAGGAAATGGAATCTGCCTTGACGCCTTCACAAGCAACACCACAAGCAACCTTTGACTGACAAGTTTAAAAAACAATCATATTCGGGGCAGGTATTTTCCTCCCGCTTGATTGGCTGAGAGGTTTACCCACATCTAGTCAGTAGCTACAGGCATCTTTAGTTATCTTGCAGGCTAATTATTTTATTGTAATTTTAGGAACCTAAAATGAATGAAATTGTACAACAGATGGAAATACAGTGGGGCAAAAAAGTATTTAGTCAGCCACCGATTGTGCAAGTTCTCCCACTTAAAATGATGACAGAGGTCTGTAATTTTCATCATAGGTACACTTCAACTGTGAGAGACAGAATGTGAAAAAAAATCCAGGAATTCACATTGTAGGAATTTTAAAGAATTTATTTGTAAATTATGGCGGAAAATAAGTATTTGGTCAACCATTCAAAGCTCTCACTGATGGAAGGAGGTTTTGGCTCAAAATCTCACGATACATGGCCCCATTCATTCTTTCCTTAACACGGATCAATCGTCCTGTCCCCTTAGCAGAAAAACAGCCCCAAAGCATGAAGTTTCCACCCCCATGCTTCACAGTAGGTATGGTGTTCTTGGGATGCAACTCAGAATTCTTCTGCATCCAAACACGACGAGTTGAGTTTAAACCAAAAAGTTCTATTTTGGTTTCATCTGACCACATGACATTCTCCCAATCCTCTGCTGTATCATCCATGTATCCATTTTGGTATAAACTCAACTCGTCGTGTTTGGATGCAGAAGAATTCTGAGTTGCATCCCAAGAACACCATACCTACTGTGAAGCATGGGGGTGGAAACTTCATGCTTTGGGGCTGTTTTTCTGCTAAGGGGACAGGACGATTGATCCGTGTTAAGGAAAGAATGAATGGGGCCATGTATCGTGAGATTTTGAGCCAAAACCTCCTTCCATCAGTGAGAGCTTTGAATGATTGACCAAATACTTATTTTCCGCCATAATTTACAAATAAATTCTTTAAAATTCCTACAATGTGAATTCCTGGATTTTTTTTCACATTCTGTCTCTCACAGTTGAAGTGTACCTATGATGAAAATTACAGACCTCTGTCATCATTTTAAGTGGGAGAACTTGCACAATCGGTGGCTGACTAAATACTTTTTTGCCCCACTGTATATGTGGGAAGTCGGCTTCCATAACAGCATGTATTCTGTCAACAGGCATGTCATTTCCTGTGTATGGTGGGTGGTAATATTAATAGCTGCAGCTCATTAAGAGAGGACACCTCTAAGGGCCTACATGGAAATGGGAGAGTTCAGGTGTACAATGCACTAAAACTGGATCCATGTGTTGATAAAAGCCCTAAATAGATATTCCTACTCCGTGACTATCTGCAAGGTTTCCCACCACAGTGTTGTGGATATGTGAAAAACAACAGGCCTTCAATGGTCTGTGCCCACATTTTTAACATTTTCTTCAACCCCCGCGAGCATACAATCACTTCATCGCTATGCTAATTACCCCGAGAGGAATTTGCTTTATCTGAGATTTTTTTTTTTCAGCCAGCTGTTTTGCCTAAATCACATCAGAAAGAATTCCAGCATGCAGACCTCAGATCTGCCATCCCACATGGTGCAGGACTGCAGTGGAACCATGTCCAACATCTATAAATAGACAAGTGTCTCGCCTCCCTTTTAGGAAATGTGGTGTAATGTAGAATTGTATGTTCTAAACCAGGGGTCTTAGACACGCGGCCCGCAAGACGTTATTTTGCGGCTCCCACCTTAATATGAAAGTTTAATGTTAGTGCAGCCAGCAAGTTTTATATGAATGGCGCTTGACAGCGTTGTTATTTGGGTCCAAAATGGCTCTTTCAATGTTCTGGGTTGCCTACCCCTGCGTTAGTGGATAAGCGGCAAATGAGTGAAAGCAACAGAGACGTTGCCATGGAGACGATGGTTTTCTTACATGCCCGGCTGCAGTCACACCGCGACACCTGTCCGTCAGTAATAACAGTCCCTGATAACCTGGACAAGGGGTCACCAACGCGGTGCCCGCGGGCACCAGGTAGCCCGTAAGGACCAGATGAGTCGCCCGCTGGCCTGTTCTAAAAATATTTCAAGTAGCAGCACTTGCCAGTGATCTGCCTCTATTTTTTAAATTGTATTTATTTACTAGCAAGCTGGTCTCGCTTTGCTCGACATTTTTAATTCTAAGAGAGACAAAACTCAAATAGAATTTGAAAATCCAAGAAAATATTTTAAAGACTTGGTCTTCACTTGTTCAAATAAATTATTTTTATTTTTTTTTTACTTTGCTTCTTATAACTTTCAGAAAGACAATTTTAGAGAAAAAAATACAACCTTAAAAATGATTTTAGGATTTTTAAAGACATATACCTTTTTACCTTTTAAATTCCTTCCTCTTCTTTCCTGACAATTTAAATTAATGTTCAAGTTTTTTTTTTTTTATTGTAAAGAATAATAAATACATTTTAATTTAATTATTCATTTTAGCTTCTGTTTTTTTGACGAAGAATACTTGTGAAATATTTCTTCAAACGTACTATGATTAAAATAAAAAAATATATATTCTGGCAAATCTAGAAAATCTGTAGAATCAAATTTAAATCTTATTTCAAAGTCTTTTAAATTTCTTTTAAAATTTTTGTTCTGGAAAATCTAGAAGAAATAATGATTTGTCTTTGTCAGAAATATAGTTTGGTCCAATTTGTTATATATTCTAACAAAGTGCAGATTGGATTTTAACCTATTTAAAACATGTCATCAAAATTCTAAAATTAATCTTAATCAGGAAAAATTACTATTTTTTTAATTTTTTTCAAAAAGATTCAGATTAGGTAGTATTTCTCTTAATTTTTTTCCGGTTGAATTTTGAATTTTAAAGAGTCGAATTTGAAGATAAAATATGTTTCAAAATTTAATTTTCATTTTTTTCGTGTTTTGTCCTCTTTTAAACCGTTCAATTAAGTGTCTTTTCATCATTTCTTCTCTACAAAAAACCTTCCGTAAAAGGAAAAAAAAAATGTACGACGGAATGACGGACAGAAATACCCACTTTTTTATATATATATAGATTTAATCACTAAAGGTAAATTGAACAAATTGGCTATTTCAGGCAATTTATTTAAGTGTGTATCAAACTGGTAGCCCTTCGCATTAATCAGTACCCAAGAAGTAGCTCTTGGTTTCAAAAAGGTTGGTGACCCCTGACCTGGACCAATTCAAACCATTATTTGTTTTTTTTATTGTTTCATTTGCATCGCCTCACACGATGAACACTTCATATATTTCTATATGACGCCGAATAACACTCCGGGAGCCGTCACTTTTTTGCGCTCGCTATCCAGGTACTTTCCCGGCTATTATCCGCCGACCGCCGTGTTGCTGTAGGGAAGAAAAGCGGAACGACACACGTTGCGGAAATAACATTCTTCTCTGTGCGTTGGCCAAATACAAATATATTCCACAACCCCAAACATGTCTTTTTCAAAGCCTGGAGGGAAGAGAAGGGTTAGTGATGTGCAAAGACAATTCCAGGAAAAGTGGGAGATGCAATATTTCTTTGTTGAGCCCAGAGGCTCCCCGATGTGTCTTATTGGCACAGAGAAAGTTGCGGTGCACAAGGAATATAATTTTTGAAACGTCATTATACAACGAGACATGCTCAGGAGTGTGCAGCATTTTTTTTAAAGAAATATTTTCTTGCGGCCCAGCCTCACCCAGACTCTGCGACCAGTGGCCCCCAGTTACATTGGGTTTGAGACCCCTGTTCTAAACTTTCTGGTAATGCAGTCTTTGCTTTTACCTAAAGCGGGGGTCAGCAACCTGCGGCTCCATGGAGCTTTTTCAAAAATGTACGGAAATGGAAAAAAAAAACATGGCGTGAAAAACAGGGCTTCACGGTGGGAGAGGGGTTAGTGCGTCTGCCTCACAATACGAAGGTGCTGCAGTCCTGGGTTCAAATCCAGGCTCGGGATCTTTCTGTGTGGAGTTTGCATGTTCTCCCCGTGAATGCGTGGGTTCCTCCGGGTACTCCGGCTTCCTCCCACTTCCAAAGAAATGCACCTGGGGATAGGTTGATTGGCAACACTAAATTGGCCCTAGTGTGTGAATGTGAGTGTGAATGTTGTCTGTCCATCTGTGTTGGCCCTGCGATGAGGTGGCGACTTGTCCAGGGTGTACCCCGCCTTCCACCCGATTGTAGCTGAGATAGGCGCCACCGTCCCCCGCGACCCCAAAAGGGAATAAGCGGTAGAAAATGGATGGATGGATGGGGTGAAAAATATATTTTTTGTTGTAATATTATTTCTGTAGGAGGACAAACACGACATAAACCTTCCTAATTGTCAGAAAGCCGACTGTTTATTATGTTCCTGTTTATGCTTCACTGATCAGAGTATATGGCGAGCGACGTTTTACGGACCGTTTTAAGTCTCATCTTAAAACTCATTTGTATACTCTAGCTTTTAAATAGACCCCCCTTTCTAAACCAGTTGATCTGCCGTTTCTTTTCTTTTTCTCCTCTGTCCTTGTGGGGTGCACAGGTCCGGTGGCCATGGATGAAGTATTGGCTGTCCAGAGTCAGGACCCAGAATGGACCGCTCGCTTGGGTATCGGTTGGGTACATCTCTGCACTGCTGATCCGCCTCCGCTTGGGATAATTTCCTGCTGGTTCCACTATGGACGGGACTCTCGCTACTATATATTTTTCTATGCCACTCCTTTCCTCCTCTCCAAGGTTCTCATAGTCATCATTGTCACCGACGTCCCACTGGGTCATTATTGTCACTGATGTCCCACTGGGTGTGAGTTTTCCTTGCCCTTATGTGGGCCTGCCGAGGATGTCGTAGTGGTTTGTGCAGCCCTTTGAGACACTAGTGATTTAGGGCTATATAAGTAAACATTGATTGATTGATTGATATTGGATCCACTTTGGACTGCACTCTCACCGTTATGTTAGATCCACTATGGATTGGACTTTCACAGTATCATGTTAGGCCCGCTCGACATCCATTGCTTTCGATCCCCTAGGGAGGGAGGGGTGTTGCCCACATATGCGGTCCTCTCCAAGGTTTCTCATAGTCATCATTGTCACTGTCACCGACGTCCCTCTGGGTGTGAGTTTTTCCTTGCCCTTATGTGGGCCCTACCGAGGATGTCGTTGTGGTTTGTGCAGCCCTTTGAGACATTTGTGATTTAGGGCTATATAAATAAACATTGATTGATTGATTTTGTCCTACTAATTTCAGCGGCCCTTGAACTCACCGTTGTGTGGACTGTGACTACAACAGTTTGTTTACACGTATAACATTCTCCGACGCTGCCACAGAAAGATTTTTTTCTATGCCACTCCTTCTTTGTCTTGTTTTGTCCACCAAATGTTTTATACTGTGCGTGAATGCACAAATGTTATTATTGACTTGTTATAGAATGCTAATCAGGCATATTTGGTCACTGCATGACTGCAAGCTAATCGATGCTAACGTGCTATTTAGGCTTGCTGTATGTACATAGTACATCATTATGCCTTGTTTGTAGGTATATTTGAGCTCATTTAATTTCCTTTACGTATGTCCTCTGTGTATTCCGTTTATTTTTCCATGTTTCATGACACATTATCTGTATGTAAAATTGGTTGTATTTCTAATAGTTGTTTGTGTGCCATCTTGTTCCAGACCACAGCAAAAGTTAGCCAGCTTGCAAATATTGTAATAAATTAATAAGAAGAATACAGCCTGCCGTTCCTTTAAATTGGACACACACATCTATGCCAGAGGTTATTTCACCCTCTGAAAAGTTTTACTAATGTGTTGCAATGTTGTAAAAAATATGTAGAATAAATATTACATTTCAACATAACTGTCAACAAAGATTTGCGTCAGCCTGCGATACATAGTCATTTTGATAGTAGGCTAATATAGCTAATTAGCCACTTACATTATGTGTTGTCTTCATTATAACACATATATAAGTCTCTTAATTTTTGGAGGCTCCAGAGAGATTACTCCTTTGTATTTTTGGTCCTGTATGGCTCTTTCAACATTTTGGGTTGCCGACCCCTGGTCTAATCCCTGAAAAAGTAGTAGGGATTTTACCCTTGACCTCACGTACCCTAGCCTTATAGGACATCATTTAAAATGTCTCTTGCTTTAATATATACAATCATTCCTAACACTTTAAATTTAATATAGCTATAGCAAAGAATTTAGGGATTTCACCATCTGCGGTCCGTAATATCATCAAAAGTTTTAGAGGATCTGGATAAATCACTGCACGTAAGCCGCAAGGCTGAAAACCAACATTGAATCCCCGTGACCGTCGATCCCTCAGGCGGTACTGCACCAAAAAGTGACATCAGTGTGTAAAGGATATCCCCACATGGGCTCAGGAACCCTTCAGAAAACCACTATCAGTAACTACAGTTGGTCGCTACATCTGTAAGTGCAAGTTAAAACTCTACTATGCAAAGCGAAAGCCATTTATCAACAACACCCAGAAACACCGCCGACTTCCCTGAGCCCGAACTCCTATAAGATGGACTGATGCAAAGTAGAAAAGTGTTCTCTGGTCTGACGAGTCCACATTTCAAATTGTTTTGGCAAACCGTGGACGTCGTGTCCTCCTGAACAAAGAGGAAAAGAACCATCCAGATTGTTAAATGTGCAAAGTTGAAAAGCGAGCATCTGTGATGGTATGGGGGTGTATTAGTGCCCAAGGCATGGGTAATTTACACATCTGTGAAGGCACCATTAATGCTGAAAAGTACATACAGGTTTTGGAGCAACATATGTTGCCATCCAAGCAACGTTGTCATGAACGCCCCTGCTTATTTCAGCCAGACAATGCCAAGCCACGTGTTACAACAGCGTGGCTTCATAGTAAAAGAGTGCGGGTACTAGACTGGCCTGCCTGTAGTCCAGACCTGTCTCCCATTGAATATATGTGGTGCAATATGAAGCCTAAAATACCACAACGGAGACTGTTGAACAACTTAAGCTGTACATCAAGCAAAAAAGGGAAATAATTCTACTTCACAAATTGGTCTCCTCAGTTCCCAAATTTTACTGAGTGTTGTTAAAAGGAAAGGCCATGTAACAAAGTGGTAAAAATTGCCCCTGTGGCAACTTTTTTGCAATGTGTTGCTGCCATTAAATTCTAAGTTAATGATTATTTGCAAGTTTCTTACTTCGAACGTTAAATATCTTGTCCTTGCAAATTGAATATAAGTTGAAAAGTATTTGCAAATCATTGTATTCTGTTTTTTTATTTACGATTTACACAACCTGCCAACTTCACTGGTTTTGGGTTTTTGTACAATCATGCACACCTCGCTGACGTGTCTGCTCCTTAAACATCCAAAACATATTCATTTTTATTTGAGTAGTCCAATTTTCTCCCTTTGAGAAATCCTGTTTCGCCTTGGAAACTTTTTGAAAGCAACGAGTATCTTTCGCAACAAAGGCGGCTTTCTGACGAGACGCTCCCGTTCCTGATCAACATCGCTCCGCCGCGCCCCACGCGCCGTCACTGCTGGTGAGATGGCGCGTACTTCAGTAACAAGGTCTCAGCGCTGCCCAACCCCCCCGCCCCCCCTCCCCCCTCCGCTTTGCCGTCCTTCAGCGTGATTGTCGCAGGCGGAATGAGAAGTAGCACTTTGCTGATGGGAGCGACACGTCATTTCACACAGCGGCGTGCTTTTCACCGGGCTGACTCGGTCACAATGTCACACGCTGACCCTGTTGTTAAACACTCAGTGGTAAAAAGTGAAAGAGTGTCGAGCTTTGGCCAAAAAGGAGCTGTTTTCTCGGCCACGTCTGTTCGTGTCCTGTGCAGTTTGACAGCAGCCTCTGGAGAGGTGATAACTGCTCAGCTGTTAAGGAAGAAGGCCTTCGGGCATCATTCATCCTCATGGCTGCCTTTGTCCTCAAATATGTCTCCTTTTGCACCCGACGCTGTGTCTCTGCTCTAACTGAATGAATCCCTGACTGCCAAGTGTGAGTCATTTCTCCACTTGGCAAATCAAGGCGTGTCCACAGTATGTGACCAGAGCTGCACGATTTTTGAAAAAAAAAACAAAAAAACATAATTGCCATTTTCCTCTGCAAAATTGCGATCTGATTTGCAATTTTCATATTTTATAAAAAAAAAAAAAACTGCAAAAATGACGGATGAGGAGCTGTCAGTCAACTTACAGTGGGGCAAAAAAGTATTTAATCAGCCACCGATTGTGCAAGTTCTCCCACTTAAAATGATGACAGAGGTCTGTCATTTACATCATAGGTACACTTCAACTGTGAGAGACAGAATGTGGAAAAAAAATCCAGCAATTCACATTAAAGGAATTTTAAATAATTTATTTGTAAATTATGGTGGAAAAAAAGTATTTGGTCAACCATTCAAAGCTCTCACTGATAGAAGGAGGTTTTGGCTCAAAATCTCACAATACATGGCCCCATTCATTCTCTCCTTAACACGGATCAATCGTCCTGTCCCCTTAGCAGAAAAACAGCCCCAAAGCATGATGTTTCCACCCCCATGCTTCACAGTAGGTTTGGTGTTCTTGGAATGCAACTCAGTATTCTTCTTCCTCCAAACACGACGAGTTGAGTTTATACCAAAAAGTTCTATTTTGGTTTCATCTGACCACATGACATTCTCCCAATCCTCTGCTGTATCATCCATGTGCTCTCTGGTAGGGTTTTCACTTCACAGGTGTCATAGTTTCGATGTTTTCAATGACAATCTACATTGTAAATAGTCATGAAAATAAAGAAAACACATTGAAATAAGAAGTTGTGGCCAATCTTTTGGCCTGTACTTTTATATATATATATATATGTATATATATATATATATATATATATATATATATATATATACAGTGGGGCAAAATATTATTTATTCAGCCACCGATTGTGCAAGTTCTCCCACTTAAAATGATGACAGAGGTCTGTAATTTTCATCATAGGTACATTTCAACTGTGAGAGACAGAATGTGAAAAAAAAATCCAGCAATTCACATTATAGGAATTTTAAATAATTTATTTGTAGATTATGGTGGAAAAAAAGTATTTGGTCAACCATTCAAAGCTCTCACTGATAGAAGGAGGTTTTGGCTCAAAATCTCACAATACATTCATTCTCTCCTTAACACGGATCAATCGTCCTGTCCCCTTAGCAGAAAAACAGCCCCAAAGCATGATGTTTCCACCCCCATGCTTCACAGTAGGTTTGGTGTTCTTGGAATACAATTCAGTATTCTTCTTCCTCCAAACACGACGAGTTGAGTTTATACCAAAAAGTTCTATTTTGGTTTCATCTGACCACATGACATTCTCCCAATCATCTGCTGTATCATCCATGTGCTCGCTGGTAGGGTTTTCACTTCACAGGTGTCATAGTTTCGACGTTTTCGATGACAATCTACAATGTAAATAGTCATGAAAATAAAGAAAACACATTGAAATAAGAAGTTGTGGCCAATCTTTTGGCCTGTACTTTTATATATATATATATACAGTGGGGCAAAATATTATTTATTCAGCCACCGATTGTGCAAGTTTTCCCACTTAAAATGATGACAGAGGTCTGTAATTTTCATCATAGGTAAACTTCAACTGTGAGAGACAGAATGTGAAAAAAAAATCCAGCAATTCACATTATAGGAATTTTAAAAAATGTATTTGTAAATTATGGTGGAAAAAAAGTATTTGGTCAACCATTCAAAGCTCTCACTGATAGAAGGAGGTTTTGGCTCAAAATCTCACAATACATGGCCCCATTCATTCTCTCCTTAACACGGATCAATCGTCCTGTCCCCTTAGCAGAAAAACAGCCCCAAAGCATGATGTTTCCACCCCCATGCTTCACAGTAGGTTTGGTGTTCTTGGAATGCAATTCAGTATTCTTCTTCCTCCAAACACGACGAGTTGAGTTTATACCAAAAAGTTCTATTTTGGTTTCATCTGACCACATGACATTCTCCCAATCCTCTGCTGTATCATCCATGTATCCATTTTGGTATAAACTCAACTCGTCGTGTTTGGAGGAAGAAGAATACCGAGTTGCATCCCAAGAACACCATACCTACTCTCAAACTAAATTTTTTAAATATGCATCTGAAAAAGACCGGAAGGACAGTGGGTGTGTGCATGGTACAGAATGTGCAAACTACATTGTCTTAAAGAGTTTTTCCACCTTCTTGTGAGGCTTCTGGTGAAAAAGTGTTGTGGATTTTAAAAAAAACAACTCCCACAAAATAATAATTGAATTCAATTAATGTGTTCCAGGGGTTGAACTTAAAAAAAAAAAAAACATGGATCTTTTGTTGACACTGCGGAAAATGCACAATTTCAAAGGCCCCCAATTAAATTTAGAGTCCCAACAATAGTCACACACCCACGAAGTGTGGTGAAAGGATCCTCTTCATTTGACCCATCCCCATGTTCACCCCCTGGGTGATTAGGGGAGCAGTGAGCAGCAGCGGTGGCAGCGCTCGGGAATCATCTTGGTGATTTAACCCCCCAATTCCAACCATTGATGCTGAGTGCCAAGCACGGAGGTAATGGGTATTATAGTATTTGGTATGACTCAGCCGGGGTTTGAACTCACGACCTTCCAGTCTCAGGGCGGACACTCTAACCACAAGGCCACTGAGTGGGTCATTAACTATTAACATTTGAATGATGTCACAACTGTTAACATGTGTACAAGTAGCTTGTTGATTGTCTCCCACACCAAATCTCCTTTCTCATGGACACGATACCATCCATACCCACCTGATTATTGTTTTCCTGTTTTGGTGTTATTTCCGTTCCAGCGCTCTTATTTCTAATATTCCACTTCCTGTGTGCCTTCCTTGTCCGCCACTGCATGGTGGCTCCCACACCTGTCCCTTACTAGGACCTATTTACCTACTCAGTGTTGGAGTGTCCGCCCTGAAATCGGTAGGTTGTGAGTTCTAACCCTGGCCGAGTCATACCAAAGACTATAAAAATGGGACCCATTACCTCATACTTGCCAACCCTCCCGGATTTTCCAGGAGACTCCCGAAATTCAGCGCCTCTCCCTAAAACCTCCCGGGACAAATTTTCTCCCGAAAATCTCCCGAAATTCAGGCGGAGCTGGAGGCCACGCTCCCTCCAGCTCCATGCGGACCTGAGTGAGGACAGCCTGTTTTCACGTCCGCTTTCCCACAATATAAACAGCGTGTCCGCCCAATGACGTTATAACTGTACAATGATCGAGGGAGAGTTCTTGGTTTTCTTATGTGTGTATATTGTTAGGCAGTTTCATTAACGTCCTCCCAGCGCGGTAACAACACACAACAACAGCAGTCACATTTTTGTCTAACGTAAAGCAATGTTGTGACACTCTTAAACAGGACAATGCTGTCATCTACTGCACATGCACCACAACACCTCCAGGCATACTTGCCAACTTTGAGACCTCCGAATTTCGGAGAGGCGCTGAATTTCGGGAGTCTCCCGGAATATCCGGGAGGGTTGGCAAGTATGCCTCCAGGCAACTTCAACCCTTTACTAATATCTTCCTCCATTCACATCACAGCTCCCTGGATTGTAAATAACCGAATGTAAATAATCGAATGTATTTCTACTGTATATACTTGTTCTTATGCTATGTGAACTCACTATGTTCTCTGCTGGCTGTACATATCCTACTAAGTAAAACCTACACTGTTTCAATGTCCATTTCTCTGTTGATGCAATTGTTGATGACTGAAGTACTGATATCAACCAAAGCTCCTCATCCCACCCCCCGGATTGTAAATAATGTAAATAATTCAATGTATTTACTATGATGATTAACTTGTGTGATGACTGTATTATGCCGATAGTATATATTTTTACCATGAATTGATTAACGTGGACCCCGACTTAAACAAGTGGACAAAAACTTATTCTGGTGTTACCATTTAGTGGTCAATTGTACGGAATATGTACTGTACTGTGCAATCTACTAATAAAAGTTTCAATCAATCACGCATATGTGACAATAACACTGTGCACTTAAGATGTGACTTTAAGGTTTTACTACTTACGTATAAAATACTACACGGTCTAGCTCCAGCCGAACTTGCCGATTGTTTTGTACCATATGTCCCGGCAAGAAATCTGCGTTCAAAAGACTCCGGCTTATTAGTGATTCCTAGAGCCCAAAAAAAGTCTGCGGGCTATAGAGCGTTTTCCGTTCGGGCTCCAGTACTCTAGAATGCCCTCGAGATGCTACCTCAGTAGAAGCATTTAAGTCTCACCTTAAAACTCATGTATATACTCTAGCCTTTAAATAGACCTCCTTTTTAGACCAGTTGATCTGCCGCTTCTTTTCTTTCTCCAATGTCCCCCCCTCCCTTGTGGAGGGGGTCCGGTCCGATGACCATGGATGAAGTACTGGCTGTCCAGAGTCGAGACCCAGGATGGACCGCTCGCCTGTATCGATTGGGGACATCTCTACGCTGCTGATCCGCCTCCGCTTGAGATGGTCTCCTGTGAACTGAACTCTCGCGGCTGTGTTGGAGCCACTATGGATTGAACTTTCACAGTATCATGTTGGACCCGCTCGACATCCATTGCTTTCGGTCCCCTAGAGGGGGGGGTGTTGCCCACTTCTGAGGTCCTCTCCAAGGTTTCTCATAGTCAGCATTGTCACTGGCGTCCCACTGGATGTGAATTCTCCCTGCCCACTGGGTGTGAGTTTTCCTTGCCCTTTTGTGGGTTCTTCCGAGGATGTTGTAGTCGTAATGATTTGTGCAGTCCTTTGAGACATTTGTGATTTGGGGCTATATAAATAAACATTGATTGATTGATTGAATAACATCTACGGCTTTTAGAGAGTGCAGTGCGCAACTGCACACACAACAACTGTAAATATACTCCTCCCCTCCTAACCACGCCCCACCCCCCCACCTACCGAAATCGGAGGTCTCAAGGTTGGCAAGTAAGCATTACCTCCCTGCTTGGCACTCAGCATCAAGGGTTGGAATTGGGCGTTAAATCACCAAAAAATGATTACTGGGGGGTGAAGAAGGGTTGGGTCAAATGCACATCTAGTGTGTGTGTGACAATCTTTGGTACTTTAACTTTAACTTTGAACTTTTACTGGCAATTGGGACACTACGTTGATTGAACAGGGCTGTGCGTCGTTGTTTTGTGGCTACGCTACAAAAGACATGTGTTTTCCGTGCACTCCCAAGCTGCACTAGTTGTTGTTTAGTGCTAAATAAATGATCATAGAAAATGGATGGATAGATGGATGGATTGCACGCCCTCTCCTGTCTCTGCATCCTGGGGTCACGTTGCAAGCCATGCTTTCAGCCCGTGACTCATACCCAGATAGATGAGCCGGCAACGCCTGCCTCACAGCCAGGTGGTTCTGGGTTTGAACCTATAATCTGACCGCTCACACCCGGGTGCCGTTTGCATTTTCTCTTGTGTAGATTTTAGCCGTGTGCTCCTTTTTTTTTTCTTTTTTTTTTAGTCTTCCTGCAGTTCACAGTCCAAAAAACATGCATAATAATGCTTGTTTGTATATTAATGGCGTATCCTGGTGACATTGCCCATTGCCCAATGTCAATGGAAAAAGGCTCCAACTCGGGGAAAAATGTGAGGAAATGTAATCCCGTTCCCATCAATTTACTTTTATGGCATTTTGTTATGTCCTGTTCGGTAATTCTTTTTAGTCTGAGCTTGTGAAGCAGTGTTTAAGAGGTCCATTTAGCGTGTCTTGTCCTGTCCAAGTGTGCGAAATAGTTTTGCACCTTGTTCATATTCTGTCGAATGCACTTCCTGTTTCTCCTCTGAGGTATTCTAAGTGCGCGCCTCCTCCCGGGGAGTGGCATTAGTGAGGAAAGTGAAGGATGGGCAGCTGCCCTGGAGATGTCTGAGATGATATTCATCCACATTCGTGTTGTTGACTCACACTCGCACGCCTTAGCAGGTGACGTGTGCTGCCGCGAGATGAGCACAAGCTGTCGGAGAATGAATAGCACACGAGTCCTCATGAGGGAAGAAGAAAAATATTATTTCGAAAATCAAAATTTTGGCGAGTGGATTACGGAAAAGTGGTATTTCTACAAAGGGTAAATAAAAAAAGTTAAAAATATTTTATGCAAACCAGTAATTACAGTCCGTTATTAATGTCTGTGCTGTCTAGAGCTCGGCAGCTTAACCGTGCAATACTCTTCCATTTCAGTAGGTGGCAGCAGGTAGCTAATTGCTTTGTAAACGTTGTATCCAATGCTTAAATGAAAAATAAAACAAAAGGCGAGTGCCCCTAAGAAAAGGCATTGAAGCTTTGGAATGGCTATGGATAACAACATTAAAACTGAACAGAATGCTGGACGACAGCAAAGACTTACTGCGTGTGGGGAGCACAGACGACGTCCACAAAGTACATCCGTACATGACACAACAATCAACATATCATTTCGAAAATAGCACTTGAGGCAAGTGGATGATGGAAAAGTGACATTTCTACCAAGTGTAAACAAAATGTTGACATTGTATATTTTGTTTCTATTATGTGTATGCAGGGAGGATGGTGACAGTGGTCCATATATTGTTGGGCGGCGAGCTCCCTCTAGTGCAGGGGTGCCCATTACGTTGATCGCGAGCTACCAGTCGACCGCGGGGGGTGTGTCAGTCGATCTACAGCCAGGCTTTTAAAAAAAATAGATCTAAAAATTAGTGATCATCAATCTTCACCAAGACGTCACTTAAATGACATTCACGGTACCGGAGGGTCTTGTGAGATGACGCTGGCTGCTGCAAGATCATTATTATGAAAATATGACCGAGAGGAAGGCGAGAAACACTTTTTATTTCAAGAGACTCTCGCGCCGTACCTTCCGTCAAAACTCTAAAGGCCGACTGCACATTTCCTATCTTCACAATAAAAGCCCTGCTTCATGCTGCCTGCGCTAACTAAATACAGAGTCTCGGAAAACTGGCGTGCACAAGCGATCCCTCAGAAAGCTGGCGTGCACATCACTTGTGCACGCCAGCTTTCCGAGACTCTTATTTTGTTAGCGCAGGCAGCATGAAGCAGGGCTTTTATTGTGAAGATAGGAAATGTGCAGTCGGCCTTTAGAGTTTTGACGGAAGGGACGGCGCGAAAGTCTGTTGAAATAAAAAGTGTTTCTCGCCTTCTTCTCTGTCATTTTTTCATAATAATGAACTGGCAGCAGCCAGCGTCATCTCACAAGACCCTCGGGTGCCGTGATTGTCAATCTTTTTGATACTTTTTTATTAGTAGATTGCACAGTACAGTACATATTCCGTACAATTGACCACTAAATGGTAACACCCGAATAAGTTTTTCAACTTGTTTAAGTCAGGGTCCACGTTAATCAATTCATCAAGCAAGCTACGGAATTTGCCGCCAATGTTTTTCTTGTAAAGTGTATGGAAGCTGGATGAATTAGATGCCAAAAACCAACCACTTTCATGTGGTATTGTACAGAAAGGACAACTTTTTTCTCCTCCATTTGAAAATGTGGGCGTTATCATCATTACTGTCTGATTCCAATCAATGCAAGTCATCAGAATCAGGTAATACACCAACTTATATTCTTGTCTTTGTGAAAGAAAGACATCTATATGTGTTACACATGCTTGTATTATCATTAAACACATTTAACTTGTTTACAAAAATGTCTCTTTCATAAATAAATACATGTAAATGATATATATAAATGAGGTAGATCCCCTCGAGTTGGTCAATTGAAAAGTAGCTCGCCTGCAGAAAAAGTGTGGGCACCCCTGCTCTAGTGTGTATCTCGGTCTGGTGTGTCGTGAGAGATTACGTAATTTCACTGATTTGGGTTGAAAATATTTTACGCAAACCTGTAATTATAGTCTGCAAATCAAGTGCTGTTGTTGAGTGTCTGTACTGTCTAGAGCTCGGCAGAGTAACAGCGTAACACTCGCCCATATCAGTAAGTGACAGCAGGTCGCTAATTGCTTTGGAAAAGTTGTGTCATAACGTGGACTTTGGGGTTTGTTTTCCCGGAAGGCAAAGGAAAGTTGGGGCGGGCAAGGCGTGAAGGTAGGGACATATTTATTTATTACTATAAAAAAAAGGAACAAAAGGCGCGCACAAGGCGGAAGTACAAAACTTGGCTAATGAAACAAAAACTAGCACTTGGGCAGAAAAACTATGAACATGAAACAAAACTCGATAACTGTGACATAAAAAAAACAAAAATTTACGTGGCATGGCAAGAAGCAAAACTATGGACAGTATCACAGGTAGCATGGTATGAAGTGATCCAAGGTAAAGTCACCAGGCTGTATTCCTGGCAACTTTGGGTTTAAATAATACAGATGATTGAACAGGTGCGTGAGTCAAAACAAATCAGGTGCATGACATGGCAGGTGAAACTAATTGGTTGGCATGGTAATAAAGCAAACAAAGAAGTACAAAAACAGGAAACAATGGAGTGTTAAGCAAATCAGAACATAACTAAACAAAACATGATCACAAGACATGACAAGTTGTATCTAATGTTTAAACCAAAAATAAAACAAAAGGCGAGTGCCCCTATGAAAAAGCATTGAAGCTTAGGGATGGCAATGGAAAACAATATTAAAACTGAACTGGCTGCAAAGTAAACAAAAACAGAATGCTGGACGACAGCAAAGACTTACTGTGTGGGGGGAGCAGAGACGGCGTCCACAAAGTACATCTGTACATGACACCACAATCAACATATAATTTCGAAAATATAAATTGTGGCAAGTGGATCATGGAAAAGTGACATATCTACCAAGAGTGAACAAAATGTTGATATTGAATATTTTGTTTCTGTTATGTGTATGTGGGGAAGATGGTGACAGTGGTGCAGATATTGTTGGGCCGCGAGCGCCCCCTAGTGTGTATCATGGTCTGGTGTGCCGTGGGAGATTATGTAATTTCACATATTTGGGTGAAAATATTCTGCGATGAGGTGGCGACTTGTCCAGGGTGTACACCGCCTTTCGCTTGATTGTAGCTGAGATAGGCACCAACACCCCTCACAACCTCAAAAGGATATGAGCAGTAGAAAATGGATGGATGGGTTAAAAATATTTTATGCAAACCAGTATTTATTGTCTGAAAATAAAGTGCCGTTGTTGAATGTCTGTGTTGTCTAGAGCTCACCAGAGTAACCATGTAATACTCTTTCATATCAGTAGGTGGCAGCAGGTAGCTTATTACTTTATAAACATTGTATCTAATGCTTAAACCAAAAATAAAACAAAAGGCGAGTGCCCCTAAGAAAAGGCATTGAAGCTTAGAGATGGCTATGGAAAACAACATTAAAACTGAACTGACTGCAAAGTAAACAAAAACAATACTGGACGACAGCAAAGACTTACAGCGTGTGGAGCAGATGGCGTCCACAAAGTACATCCACACGTGACAATCAACAATGTCCCCACAAAGAAGGATAGCGTCCGCACAACTGAAATAGTCTTGATTGCGAAAACAAAGCAGATGCGAGGAATTGCGCTCACGGAAGACATGAAACTGCTACAGGAAAATACCAACAAAACAGGAGAAGCCACTAAAAGAGGAGCGCAACACACTACACACAGAAAAACACAAAAAAAGGTTGTGACAGTACTTTGAGACAAGAGCTATAGTGATGGTTATGGTTTAAAGTCATATCCTACAATTGCCAGAACGGTTGAAAAACCCTGCCCAAGACCAGTGTTTTTCAACCTTTTTTGAGCCAAGGCACATTTTTTGCGTTGAAAAAATCCAGAGGCACACCACAAGCAGAAATCATTAAAAAACGAAACTAAGTTGACAGTAAAAAGTCGTCGCAATTGTTGGATATGACTTTAAACCATAACCAAGCATGCATCACTATAGCTCTTGTCTCAAAGTAGGTGTACTGTCACCACCTGTCACATCACGGCGTGACTTATTTTGACTGTTTTGCTGTTTTCCTGTGTGTAGTGTTTTAGTTCTTGTCTTGCGCGCCTACTTTGGTGTCTTTTTCTCTTGTTTTGGTATTTTCCTGTAACAGTTTCATGTCTTCCTCTGAGCGGTATTTTCCGCATCTACTTTATTTTAGCAATCAAGAATATTTCAGTTGTTTTTATCCTTCTCTGTGGGGACATTATTGATCGTCATGTCATGTTCGGATGTACATTGTCTTTGCTCCACAGTAAGTCTTTGCTGTCGTCCAGCATTCTGTTTTTGTTTACTTTGTTGCAAGTTCAGTTTTAGTTTGTTCTGCATAGCCTTCTCAAAGCTTCAATGCCTTTTCTTAGGGGCACTCACCTTTTGTTTATTTTTGGTTTAAGACTTGGAAACCTTTTTTTACCTTCACACTGCCTCCCGCTGTTTTCGACATCTACAAAGCAATTAGCTACCTGCTGCTACCTACTGATATGGAAAAGTATTACACGGTTAGTCTGCCAAGTTCTAGACAGCACAGACACTCATTAACAACACATCATTTTCAGACTATAATTACTGGTTTGCAAAAAATATTTTCACCCAAATAGGTGAAATTAGATAATCTCCCACGTCACACAAAACTGGTTGAACAACACTGCCCTAGAGGTCCGCCAAAAAATATATTTTTCTCATCTGTGGTTTGAATGGGCTTACAGCAGTACTCAGTTGTAATACACATCTCCACCACTTGTGGCAGTAATGACAATATCAAACAAACAGAAGAAGTCTGGAGCTAAAATTATAGAGATGATTCTTAAGCGCAAAAATGATGACTAAAGTGGTGAAGCTGTATTTTAATTGACATATAAAAAATAAATTTAATTGTAATTTAGTTTGTCTATTTTTAGCACAAGATGTATGTATTGCATTTTCTCCTATAATAGAACAAGTGTACATTTTACCATGGTGGAGCCCCCACTCACCCTGAGTTAAATTGATTGACCAGAAAAGCAGCTGGTAGGATTTTACGAACGTAGCTTTGTGTCTGTGATGGATGTAAACCTCAATCATGGAGCGAAAAACCCTCACACCTGTGACTTGTAAGGCTTTCTTTGTGCAGAGAATTAAAAGAGATGGTGGAAAAGAACACATATGCATCGAGGAAACCTATGTCTTATTCAGGTTCAGGCAGTGCAAGCAAAAGTGGAAGTGTGGTGACGGTGAAAAATAGGATGGGGGCAGGGGATTGCTGATGAGTCACCCGTGTTGCTGGTGTGGACACTATGTCACAAGGCACTACATCCGCCCCGTCTCATCTTGCTATTTCTCAAGTGTTCAGCAGATGCGTGTGTGTGTGTTCTTGTATTTCTACCCTTCTTGAGACACCAACAAAATCCTGCTCCCAATACGGAAAAGCATTGCATCTAATAGAGAATGTCTCATTTGCACCCTTGGTGGTGAGATCTATCAAAATGAGGGTGTTTCCAAAAAGGTGGGATTTTTCAAATTGATTGTGTCGGTTTTAAAAGTGCTCCCTCTTGTGTCAACATATGAAATAACAAGTGTGTGTAAAAATTGGAAGTGTTCCACCTCTGGCCAACATATGTAATAACGTTTGTTTAAGAAATTGAAATGCGCCCCCTTTGGTCAAAATTCATTAAATGTATATGTGTAGAGACATACTGTAACAAGTTGAAGTAAATAATGAAAATTAAAAACAAAATATTAACAAAAAAATAAAACTTTTTTTTTTTTTATAAAAAAACATTCTTTTTCTCACAATGTGTCGACATTGTTCTCATAAAATTGGGAAGTATTCCTCATGTTCTTTTTGTTATTGTATTATATATTCGTAATATTGCAATATTTTATCGAAAAATAATTTTTATGTAAAATTACTACTTTTTTATGTAAAATTATTACTTTTTAATGCAAAATGGTGACAATTGTCATATGAAAATCTGACTTTTATCCCAACATTGCCAATTTTTTGTTGTTCTCGTCAAATTGTGACATTGAATACATTTATGACTTCTGTCATAATTTTGCCGGGTGAAACTCTGATTATTATAATATTGCCAACATTTTAAATTTTGTTACAGAAATGTGACTTTTGTCGAGTAAAATTACAACACTTTTCATAAAAATGCCCAAATTTTGAACTTTTCTTGTAAAATTGCGACTGTTATTGAGTAAAATTCCAACTTTTATCATAACATTGCACAAATCTTCAATTTGTCTTGTAAAATGTTGACTTGCGTTGAAATAAATGACGACTTTTATTATAATACTGCCAAAATTCGAAGTTTTTCTTGTAAATCTGTGACCTTTTTCCTGTGAACTCATTTTTCAAAACAAACTTTTTTATATTTGCATAGTATGTATATATTATTAATGTTGTAAATACAAATATTTATATATCTAGAAAGGGTGGTCCCAAAGAGATAGGCATTTTTTTCAGGTCTCAAGAAGGTAACAAATACAAGAGAGTGTGTGTGTGTGTGTGTGTGTGTGTGTGTGTGTGTGTGTGTGTGTGTGTGTGTGTGTGTGTGTGTGTGTGTGTGTGTGTGTGTGTTCTTCTTGTATTTCTACCCTTCTTGAGACACCAACAAAATCCTGGTCCCAATACGGAAAAGCATTGCATCTAATAGAGAATGTCTCATTTGCACCCTTGGTGGTGAGATCTATCAAAATGAGGGTGGTTCCAAAAAGGAGGGATTTTTCAAATTGATTGTGTCGGTTTTAAAAGTGCTCCCCCTTGTGTCAACATATGAAATAACAAGTGTGTGTAAAAATTGGAAGTGTTCCACCTCTGGCCAACATATGTAATAACGTTTGTTTAAGAAATTGAAATGCGCCCCCTTTGATCAAAATTAATTAAATGTATATGTGTATAGAGACATACTGTAATAAGTTGAAGTGAATAATGAAGATTAAAAAACAATTATAAACAAAAAAACTAAAACAATTTTTTGGATAAAAACAATTATTTTTCTCACAATGTGTCGACATTGTTCTCATAAAATTGGGAACTATTTCTCATATTCTTTTTGTTATTGTATTATATATTCGTAATATTGCAACATTTTATTGTAAAATTATTACTTTTTTATGTAAATTACTTTTTAATGTAAAATTATTACTTTTTAATGCAAAATGGTGACAATTGTCATGAAATTCTGACTTTTATCCCAACATTGCCAATTTTTTGTTATTCTCGTCAAATTGTGACATTGAGTAAAATCATGACTTCTGTCATAATTTTGCCGAGTGAAACCCAGATTATTATAATATTGCCAACATTTTAAAGTTTTGTTACAGAAATGTGACTTTTGTCGAGTAAAATTACAACACTTTTCATAAAAATACCAAAATTTTGAACTTTTCTTGTAAAATTGCGACTGTTATTGAGTAAAATTCCAACTTTTATCATAACATTGCACAAATCTTCAATTTGTCTTGTAAAATGTTGACTTGCGTTGAAATAAATTACGACTTCTATTATAATACTGCCAAAATTCGAAGTTTTTCTTGTAAATCTGTGACCTTTTTCCTGTGAACTCATTTTTCAAAACAAACTTTTTTATATTTGCATAGTATGCATATATTATTAATGTTGTAAATACAAATATTTATATATCTAGAAAGGCATTTTTTTTTCATGTCTCAAGAAGGTAACAAATACAAGAGTGTGTGTGTGTGTGTGTGTGCGTGCGTGCGTGCGTGCGTGCGTGCGTGCGTGCGTGCGTGCGTGCGTGCGTGCGTGCGTGCGTGCGTGCGTGCGTGCGTGCGTGCGTGCGTGCGTGCGTGCGTGCGTGCGTGCGTGCGTGCGTGCGTGCGTGCGTGTGTGTGTTCTTCTTGTTCTTGTTCTTGTATTTCTACCCTTCTTGAGACACCAACAGAATTCTGGTCCCAATACGGAAAAGCATTGCATCCAATAAAAAAATGTCTCATTTGCACCCCTGGTGGTGACATTTATCAAAATGAGGGTGATTCCAAAACAGAGGGAATTTTCAAATTGACTGTGTCGGTTTTAAAAGTGCTCCCCCTCGGGTCAACATATGAAATAACAAGTGTGTGTAAAAATTGGAAGTGCTCCCACTCTGGCCAACATATGTAATAACGTGTGTGTAAGAAATTGAAATGCGACCCCTTTGGTCAAAATTAATTAAATGTATATGTGTATAGAGACATAATAATAAATAATAATAAATAATAAATAATGAACATTAAAAAACAATTACTAACAAAAAAAATTCTAAACATTGTTTTGTTTATTGAAAGCAGTCTTTTTCTCACAATGTGTCGACTTTTTTCTTATAAAATTGGGAACTATTTATCATATTTTTTCCGTTTAGGTAACATCGCAATATTTTCTCGTAAAATTATTACTTTTTTATGTAAAATTATTACTTTTTAATGCAAAATGGTGACAATTCTGACTTTTATCACAACATTGCCAATTTTTTTGTTATTCTTGTCAAATAAAGACATTGTTTGAGTAAATTATGACTTTTGTCATAAATTATGACTTTTGTCATAATTTTGCAGAGTGAAACTCCGATTATTATTATAATATTGCCAACATTTTAAAGTTTTGTGGCAGAAATGTGACTTTTGTCGAGTAGAGTTACGACTCTTATAAAAATGCCCAAATTTTGAGCTTTTCTTCTAAAATTGCGACTGTTATTGAGTAAAATTCCAACTTTTATCATAACATTGCACAAATGTTCAATTTGTCTTGTAGAATGTGGCCTTGTGTTGAATAAAATTATGACTTATATTATAACACTGCCAAAATTCGATGTTTTTCTTGTAAAACTGTGACCTTTTTCCTGTGTACTCATTTTTCAAAACAAACTTTTTTATATTTGCATAGTATGCATATATTATTAATGTTGTAAATACAAATATTTATATATCTAGAAAGGCATTTTTTTTCAGGTCTCAAGAAGGTAACAAATACAAGAGTGTGTGTGTGTGTGTGTGTGTTCTTCTTGTTCTTGTTCTTGCTCTTGTTCTTGTTCTTGTATTTCTACCCTTCTTGAGACACCAACAAAATCCTGGTCCCAATACGGAAAAGCATTGCATCTAATAGAGAATGTCTCATTTGTACCCCTGGTGGTGAAATCTATCAAAATGAGGGTAGTTCCAAAAAGGAGGGATTTTTCAAATTGACTGTGTCTGTTTTAAAAGTGCTGCCCCTCGGGTCAACATATGAAATAACAAGTGTGTGTAATAATTGGAAGTGCTCACCCTCTGGCCAACATATGTAATAACGTGTGTGTAAGGACTCTAAATGCGCCCCCTTTGGTCAAAATTAATTAAATATATATGTGTATAGAGACATACTGTAATAAGATGAAGTAAATATTGAAGATTAAAAACCTATTACAAACAAAAAAATTCAATATATATATACTTTTTTACAAAAAGCGGTCTTTTTCTCACAATGTGTCGCCTTTTTTTAGATAAAATTGGGAAATATTTCTCATGTTCTTTCCGTTTAGGTAGTAGTATTGCAATATTTTCTCGTAAAAGTATTACTTTTTTATGTAAAATTATTACTTTTTAATGCAAAATGGTGACAATTGTTATATGAAATTCTGACTTTTATCACAACATTGCCAATTTTTTGTTGTTTTTGTAAAAAAGTGCCATTTGTTGAGTAAAATTATGACTTCTCATAATTTTGCCAAGTAAAATTCAGATTATTGTTATAATATCTCCAAAAATTGTTAGTTTTCGAATAAAATTGTGACTTTTGTCGAGTAAAATTACGACTTTTCATAAAATTGGCAAAATGTTAAGCTTTTCTTGTAAAATTGCAACTGGTATTGAGTAAAATACCAACTTTTATCATAATATTGCACAAATGTTCAATTTTTCTTGTAAAACGTTGACTAGCGTTGAATAAAATTATGACTTTTATGATAGTACTGCCAAAATTTTAAGTTTTTCTTGTGAAACTGTGACCTCTTTCTTATGAACTCGTTTTTAACGTTTTTATATTTGCATAGTATGTATATATTATTAATGTTGTAAATACACATATTTATTTATTTAGAAAGGGTGTTCCTAAAGAGTTTGTCATTTTTCTCAGGTCTCAAGAAGGTGAGACCAAATAACACACACACACACAAGCGTGTGTGTGTGTGTGTGTGTGTGTGTGTGTGTGCGTGCGTGCGTGCTCCTATTGTTATAAAGAACTGTATATTCAGTATTACTGTGCCTGAACAAGGTACTGACACGTCAGACAAAGACAGCAAAATATGTCACCTTGGTGTTCGTTAGTGTTTTTTCGTGGTTTAGACCTCAAAGATAGTAAGTATTACAGCCTCTATGGATTGATCAGTACCGCTCTAAAATTGTGTTACAATCAATGGCTTGATCTAGTGCGGTATTTCTCCATTTCTTTCACCAAGTACCACCTCAGAAATCATTTGGCTCTCCATCTACTACCATAATGACCAACATTGAAATACAGTAACGTAATAGGCTTAAATATTCATTAAAAACAAGGCAGAAGTGGTGGTCGGAGGGGCCGTGGGCGCAAACTGGCAGCCACGCTTCCGTCAGTCTACCCCAGGGCAGCTGTGGCTACATATGTATCTTACCACCACCAGGTGTGAATGAATGATGGGTTTCCACTTCTCTGTGAGCGCTGTGGTTAGAAAAACGCGTTATAAATCTAATCCAATTATTATGATTATTATTAACAATAATTACCTCTATTATCAACAATACAATTGTTTCAAATGCAACAATACATATATGTAATAATAACTTGAAATATAAAAGAAAGCAGATAAATGGAGGTAAAAAAAAGAGCAGCTAACTGCAGGGTTTCCCACACATTCATTTATTTGTGGCGGCCCGCCACGAAAAAATTACGGCCGCCACAAATAAAAAAATAAATAAAATAATAATAAATAAAAATTATTCTTTTTTTTTTCTCGGCTTTTGACTCGCTCGACCGCTCACAAAAGCAATGGGACTCTGTCTGTGAATGGAGCTTGTAGCTACATATTATATAAATATGTAAATATTATATAAATATGTGTATAAATATGTACATAAAGTGTTGTAATTATAATTCATCTCCGCGTTCTTCTTGGTCATCGCCGCCGCCGCCGCTGCTGCCACCCAACCCCCCACCCCCACCCCCACCGCCCGACCACACCACCACAAATAGATGCCTGACCTGTGGTTCACCCTGGACAAGTCGCCACCTCATCGCAGGGCCAACACAGATAGACAGACAACATTCACACTCACATTCACACACTAGGGAACATTTAGTGTTGCCAATCAACCTATCCCCAGGTGCATGTCTTTGGAAGTGGGAGGAAGCCGGAGTACCCGGAGGGAACCCACGCATTCACGGGGAGAACATGCAAACTCCACACAGAAAGATCCCAAGCCCGGGATTGAACCCAGGACTACTCAGGACCTTCGTATTGTGAGGCAGACGCACTAACCCTTCTGCCACCGTGAAGCCCCTTACTTCAATCAATCAATGTTTATTTATATAGCCCTAAATCACAAGTGTCTCAAAGGGCTGCACAAGCCACAACGACATCCTCTGTTCAGATCACACATCAGGGCAAGGAAAAACCCAACCCAATGGGACAATGAGAAACCTTGGAATGGGCATCGAGTGAATCTAGCATAACATTGTGAGAGTCTAGTCCAGGGGTCCCCAAACTGCGAATCTTTGGGTGTCCCACGATTCAATTCAATATCGATTCTTGGGGTCGCGATTCGATTATAAATCGATTTTTTTCGATTCAACGCGATTCTCGATTCAAAAACGATATTTTTCCGATACAAAAGGATTCTGTATTCATTCAATACATAGGATTTCAGCAGGATCCACCCCAGTCTGCTGACATGCTAGAAGAGTAGTAGATTTAAAAAAAAAAAAAGCTTTTATAATTGTAAAGTACAATGTTTTATCAACTGATTGCAATAATGTAAATTTGTTTTAACTATTAAACGAACCAAAAATATGACTTATTTTATCTTTGTGAAAATATTGGACACAGTGTGTTGTCAAGCTTATGAGATGCAATGCAAGTGTAAGCCACTGTGACACTATTGTTCTTTATTTTTATTTTTATAAATGTCTAATGCAGTGGTTGTTAACCTTGTTGGAGGTTCCGAACCCCACCAGTTTCATACGCACATTAATCGGAACCCTTCTTTTGTGAATTTTTATTTATTTTATTTTTTTTCAAATTCAAGGCAAAGTTATGTGTCCTTTTTCCTGGTGTACAAAATGAACCTTGCACGAACTCACAACAAATTACACACCTACAATAAGTGTGACTTCTGCAGTTGCCGTATTTACGATACGCCGATATGGAGAAGTTTTTATTTACACGATGAGTCAATACTTGCCAACCCTCCCGATTTTTCCGGGGGAAATCCGAATTCCAGTTCCCCTCCCGAAAATTTTCCCGGGGCAACCATTCTCCTTTAGCGTCCTCAACAACCTGTCGTCACGTCCGATTTTCCTCCATACAAACGGCGTGTCGGCGCATTCACATTATTTATGTGGCTTTGAATGCAAGTCATACTTGGTCAACAGCCATACAGGTCACACTGAGGGTGGCCGTATAAAGAACTTTAACACTGTTACAAATACGCACCACACTGTGAACTCACACCAAACAAGAATGACAAACACATTTTGGGAGAACATCCTCACCGTAACACAACAGAACACAACACACAACACAAATACCCAGAAACCCTTGCAGCACTAACTCTTCCAGGATCTACTATACTACAATATACACCCCTGCTACCACCAAACCCCGTTCACCTCAACCCCCCCCCATCTCTCTCTCTCTCTCTCTCTCTCTCTCTCTCTACTACATTATACACCCCTGCTATGGATGAGTCGGGTGTGTCTTGACTGGCTCCGCCGAACCCCTGGGGTTTGATCGAACCCAGGTTAAGAACCACTGGTCTAATGATAACGTCAACAAGGGATTTTTAATCACTGCTATGCTGAAATGATAACTTACATTGATACTGTTGTTGATAATATTCATTTTTGTTTCACTACTTTTGGTTTGTTCTGTGTCGTGTTTGTGTCTCCTCAATTGCTCTGTTTATTGCAGTTCGGATTGTTGCTGGGTCAGGTTTGGATTTGGAATTCGATTGCATTGTTATGGTATTGCTGTGTAGTGACAACCCATAACCCCGGAATCAGCCAATCAGAGTGGTGTTTTCTCTCTCTCACTCCGTCTCTCTCTCTCTCTCTTTCTCTCTCTGAGAGAGAGAGAGATAGAGAGAGACGGAGTGAGAGTGACACGGAGAAGTGTAAACGAAACGTGGAGGTATTTGACTAAAAACAACAAAGAACGTTGACTTGCGCTAGCGATAACTCAAATATAAATACAATTATTATATTTTTTTATAATAATTTTATTTATATATATATATATATATATATATATATATATATATAAAATGGATGGATGGATGGATAATTATGGTTTTGGAATTTGATTGCGTTATTATGTATTGTTTTGTTGGATTGATTAATAAATTCACTCCCCCAAAAAAACAAACAAACAATTATTTATAATTTTTTTTACTATAATTCGTGTTGGGTCCGCCTGTTGAGGATCATTGGTCTAGTCCAGGGGTGCCCAAACTTTTTCTGCAGGCGAGCTACTTTTCAATTGACCAACTCAAGGGGATCTACCTCATTTATATATATCATTTATATTTATTTATTTATGAAAGAGACATTTTTGTAAACAAGTTAAATGTGTTTAATGATAATACAAGCATGTGTAACACATATAGATGTCTTTCTTTCACGAAGACAAGAATATAAGTTGGTGTATTACCTGATTCTGATGACTTGCATTGATTGGAATCAGACAGTAATGATGATAACGCCCACATTTTCAAATGGAGGAGAAAAAAAGTTGTCCTTTCTGTACAATACCACATGAAAGTGGTTGGTTTTTGGCATCTAATTCATCCAGCTTCCATACACTTTACAAGAAAAACATTGGCGGCAAATTCCGTAGCTTGCTTGATTGACATTCAGGGCACCCGAGGGTCTTGTGAGATGACGCTGGCTGCTGCCAGTTCATTATTATGAAAAAATGACAGAGAGGAAGGCGAGAAACACTTTTTATTTCAACAGACTTTCGCGCCGTCCCTTCCGTCAAAACTCTAAAGGCCGACTGCACATTTCCTATCTTCACAGTAAAAGCCCTGCTTCATGCTGCCTGCGCTAACAAAATAAGAGTCTCGGAAAGCTGGCGTGCACAAGTGATGTGCACGCCAGCTTTCTGAGGGATCGCTTGTGCACGCCAGTTTTCCGAGACTCTGTATTTAGTTAGCGCAGGCAGCATGAAGCAGGGCTTTTATTGTGAAGATAGGAAATGTGCAGTCGGCCTTTAGAGTTTTGACGGAAGGGACGGCGCAAGAGTCTGTTGAAATAAAAAGTGTTTCTCGCCTTCCTCTTGGTCATATTTTAATAATAATGATCTTGCAGCAGCCAGCGTCATCTCACAAGACCCTCCGGTACCGTGAATTTCACTTAGGTGACGTCTTGGTGAAGATTGATGATCACTAATTTTTAGGTCTATTTTTTTTAAAAGCCTGGCTGGAGATCGACTGACACACCCCCCGCGGTCGACTGGTAGCTCGCGATTGACGTAATGGGCACCCCTGGTCTAGTCCATAGTGGATCTAATATAATAGTGAGAGCGGCTCGTCCGGGGGTCGGCAATCCGCGGCTCTAGAGCCGCATGCGGCTCTTTAGCGCCGTCCTAGTGGCTCGCTGGAGCTTTTTCAAAAATGTATGAAGAATGGAAAAAGATGAGAGGAAAAAAAAAAAAAGTTTTAATATAGTTTCTGTAGGAGGACAAACATGACACAAACCTCCTTAGTTGTTATAAAGCACACTGTTCGTACTAAACATGCTTCACTGATTCAAGTATTTGGCGAGCGCCGTTTTGTCCTACTAATTTTGGCGGACCTTGAACTCACCCTAGTTTGTTTACATGTATAACTTTCTCCGGTTTTCTAAGACGTGTTTTATGCCACTTCTTTTTCTGTCTCATTTTGTCCACCAAACTTATAACGTTGTGCATGAATGCACAAAGGTGAGTTTTGTTGACGTTATTGACTTGTGTGGAGTGATAATCAGACATATTTGGTCACTTTATGACTGCAAGATAATCGATGCTAACATGCTATTTGGGCTAGCTGTATGTACATATTGCATCATTATGCCTCATTTGTAGCTATATTTGAGCTCATTTGGTTTCCTTTAAGTCCTCAATTTATATCTCATGACACACTATGTGTATGTATTATGGATTTAATTTTTTTGCGGCTCCAGGCATTTTTGTTTTTGTAATTTTGGTCCAATCTGGCTCTTTCAACATTTTAGGTTGCCGACCCCTCCTCGAGTCCATAGTGGATCTAACATAATAGTGAGACTCCAGTCCATAGCGGGGCCAGCAGGAGACCATCCCGAGCGGAGACAGGTCAGCTTGGTGCTTAATGTACAGTATGATATAGTGTACGTTTTTTCTAAAGTGATTTTTGCCTTAAGTATTAAGGAAAATAGTCCACAAAGTCAGATAAATGGCAGTAAATACAGCAGCGTAGACGTAATAAGACAAGCTCAATGTTCTCGGTGCAAATACGCCCTTGTTCACACGTGGATCCCAGGTTAGGGCACACGTCAAAGAAGTGACCAAGTGAGGTCTTGTGCAACAGTACAAGATGTCCCTACTTCAGCTTTTTGTTTGGTCTTTAACGGGTCCTGTTCACAGGCCTCGTCCTCGCCGCCTAGACCCAACAGACTCTTTCATTACTATTACAAAGTCTCGCTTGCTGTACACAAATCCCAGGGCCTAGTTTCAACAACAAAACCATGCCATTCTTCTCAGCAGGTGTCACTTGTTCACTGCTGGAAACAACACTACGTCTTCTTCTGCTATGTCTAATTGCTACGTCAACACCTTCCTTTGTGGGACCATGTGAGTGGAATATAAATCGAGTGTGTCGCCTCAGTCTTACTGCAGGTATGAACCTCTCATAGTGCATTCTAAACAGCCTCTGAAGTGAAACATCCATCCATCCATTTTCTACCGCTTATTCCCTATCGGGGTCGCGGGGGGCGCTGGCGCCTATCTCAGCTACAATCAAGCGGGAGGCAGGGTAAAAACAGTTCAAGTTAAAGACCTACTGAAATTTGATTTTCTTATTCAAACGGGAGAAAGCAGGTCCATACTATGTGTCATATTTGATCATTTTGCGATATTGCCATATTTTTGCTGAAAGGATTTATTAGAGAACATCGATGATAAAGTTCGCAACTTTTGGTGCTGATAAAAAAGCCTTGCCTGTACCGGAAGTCGCGGACGATGACGTCACAAGGTTGAGGGGCTCCTCACATCCTCACATTGTTTATAATGGGAGTCTCCAGCGGCAAGAGCTATTCGGATCGAGAAAACGACAATTTCCCCATTAATTTGTGCGAGGATGAAAGATTTGTGGATGATGATATTTATAGCGAAGGACTAAAACAAATAAATAAATAAAATTAAGTAAAAAAAAAAAAAAAAGGCGATTGCATTGGGACGGATTCAGATGTTTTTAGACACATGTACTAGGATAATTCTGGGAAATCTCCTATCTTTCTATTGTGTTGCTAGTGTTTTACGGAGATTAAATAGTTCCTGATAGTCGGAGGGGTGTGTCCACTGGTGTCTTGACGCCAGTCTCTGAGAGAAGTCGACGGCAGCTGCATGGACGGCGCAAGCTCAGCTGGTCTCCAGTAAGACTGCGTGGTCGGTAGTAGTGGGTTTCAGTAGGCCTTTAAACATTAAACATTTATTTTGTAAACAAATATAAGATGTCGTCCTTTCCAAATATAACTGTTAATAAGAAAACAATACAACATGTTAGTGAATATCGTTACCTGGGTGTCATTTTAGACCCAACGCTTCGCTTTGAAAAAACATATCAGACGTGCAAGAGTCTTAGACCATGTCTGCACTAAGTCGTTAAACCCCTTAAATAAATAATTATTTAGCCTAAGCCCCGTTTCAGCCACACTAAACCAGCGTTTAACGTCCCCCTCCTCGGACAAATTTTTACACGGGTGAGTCAGCCGTGTAATTCTTAGCTATGTATGGACTCATTGATTGTTTACAAACTGAGTTTGGCGAGGAAGTGACGCCAGAAAGAACACACCCACACAGGAAGTGACATCAGAAAGAACGCACCACAGCCAGCTTCATAATAAAGTGGGTTTTTTTCGTAACTCGGAGGTAACCACTGGAAATATGAAATTGAGTCATCCAGATATGCCCGTGTTTCCCCTTCCTCTAAATTGCAAAATTGATAGTATTGCAAAAAAAACAAATAAAATATTAAAAAAAAAAAGTGGAATGAGGTGAAATCTAATGAGAAAAAATGGCAATGTTGACACAGAGCAAAAAATCTATGTTAAAATGAATTATTACTTAAAAATGATCACTTGCATATGTTGTGTGGTTGCCATATAAAAACATCAAAGTTTTGACAAAAGAGCATAAAACAAACAAAATAATAGTTCAAACTTAAAACTGACAGATACATCGGAAGTTGAGCTTGAAATCTAAGTGTTAAAAGTTAAAGAAAAAAACTAATAAAAATGCATCACTTTGTGAGTGGGGAACCTTTCGGATCTCAAATATATTTAGTAGGATTTTATTTAACTTTTCACTGTGATTACTCAAAATATTAAATAATTAAAATCAATGGTGTCCTGCATTATTGATCTTTGAGGGCTTTAATTGCTAAATAAAGGAACTCTCCTGAAGGAATCAATAAAGTACTATCTATCTATCTATCTATCTGTCTATCTGTCTATCTGTCTATCTGTCTATCCATCTATCCATCTATCTATCTATCTATCTATCTATCTATCTATCTATCTATCTTGATAAATACGCCATATTTCAGTTTTACTATAAAAACAAAGTTGTCTGACAGAAAAGGCATAAAGCCTTATTTGTTTTACTTTATATCAACCTCAAGTTGATATAGAGATTGTAAGCATTAAATAAAAAATAATAATAATTTGACTTATTTTTAACATTTTAGTGACTGGAACCCTCATTGCTCCTCAGGAGTCCTCAGGATTAAAAAAAAAAATCCATATATTCTGTTTTGGTTTGAAAATGAAAAATATCAAAATGGCCCCCGCATGCTTAAATTTTTCCGTGTGCGGCCCTCTGTGGAAAAAGTTTGGACACCCCTGCTCTACATGTACAGGCGCTTGTGGAAATCACGCATAAATACCTGAAGAGAAAGCATTTGCAGCTATTTGGGATACAACACTTCTTAAACGGCAAGAGAACTTTCGCAAGTCCCGCCGGGTCAGCTGTGTTTCTGCTTAGCAAAAAACTTTGTCCATTTTTTTGAAGGAGAGCCAACGAGAATGCGAGCTCCCGTGGATTTGATAAAAAAGGTAGCATGTGCTTTTTATTACCTGGCTGTCAAGGAATACGGCGAATGTTGTAGACTCAACGTCTAGAACCAGACTATATAAAGTCACCAAAAAGGAATGGACAATGAAGGTGAAGGCAAAAGAGTGAGGAGTGTTCTGACCAGATATCTCGATACCTAGATTGAGTGACGTAAAATGTTATTTATCACATTGTTTACTTTCACATGTCTATTAAAGATTAGATGAATTTAGGATAGGTCAAGAGTGATTCACTACAATATCACACTGAATTCCAGTTCATTGAAATACCACAACACTGGATACTGTTCTGATAAGTTACATTTAAGAATTTGCACACAAAGCAACACTGGAGGTGACTATGACGTGGATTTCCCGCTCATGCGTACGGGGGTCTCAAATGGTGGCATTGTTGTTTGGACAGGGATAAGGTTAGGTGTGATTTACCCTGGATAACCTTATCCGGCTTAGTGTAAACGGGGCCTTACGTACAACATAAACATGTTCAAATGTAACAGAAATTCGTTAACACTGGAGGAAGCTCAAACTTATTTTAATGTCTCGTTTATGTCTCGTTTTTATTATTGTATAACATGTTGGTCCCAGGCAAGCAAAATGACACTGAGGCCATTGGAGACTTTGCACAAACAATCGCTCAAAACCCTTGCCTGAAAACCACACCACACACCATCACGGTTCAGTTCTCCAAAAACATACACTGTTAAATTTTGTAAACATTCAAAGATTAGCATCAATACGAATGGCCCATCGAGTCCTAAACAACACTGCGCCTGTGCCACTTAAGCACTTTGTCCAGTTTACATCTGCTGTGACTAGTAGAAACACACAACCTCCACTAGAGGGCATTGTAGCGTACCCATATGTAAAACCTCTTTTGCACAATCAGCCTTTTCATATAAAGCGATAAAGGAATGGAACGACCTCACAACAAACTTGAAAAGTTGAACAGATTACTTTTCAGTCACAATTGAAGTTAAAAAGTGGCTTTGGAGCAATCAAAGGTGCTCACACGGTCACTAAGGTGGGCAATGTTTGACTTGTCAACTTAATGTGTATTGCATGACACCGTTTTGTTGTAAGCTGTTAGGTGTGTTTGTTAAAATCATGCTTGTTTTTACAAATGATGACTAATTTGAATAGGAGCATGTATTGTCTGTGTTATGATGTAAATGATAGGTGTGGTCGTAATGTTTAATAAGTATGTGTCATTGAAAGGGAATTTTATAACTTTTCTTAATTTGATTTACATGCTATAGTATAATTTTAATATTATAATTTTATTGCATGATTTGTATATCTCTTTAATTTAGGTAGCCAGGGACTGCAGATGGAAATGAGCTATTTAGCTACAATCTGGTGAAGAACATAGACTATATTGTCAAAAGTATTTGGCTACCTGTCTTTACTCACATATGAACTTGGCATTGTCCAAAGTATTTTGGTATCTTGGAGCATTTCAAAGATCCTTTCAGTGGAACTCAGGGGTCAAGCCCAACTCCTGAAAAACAACCCCACACCATAATTCCTCCTCCACCAAATTTCACACAATGCTGTCCGAAATGTAGCGTTCTCCTGGCAACCTCCAAACCCAGACTCTTCCATCAGATGGCCAGATGGAAAAGCGTGACTCATCAGTCGAGAGAACTGCTCGCCACTGCTCTAGAGTTCAGTGGCGACGTGCTTTACACCACTAAAACCCATTCCCTGAAGCTCTCTGCGTACTGTACGTTTGCTAATTGGAAGGTCACATGAAGTTTGGAGCTCTGTAGCAACTGACTGCGCAGAAAGTCTTTGCACTATGCGCTTCAGCATCCGCCGACCCCTCTCTGTCAGTTTACGTGGCCTACCATTTGGTGGCTGAGTTGCTGTTGTTCTCAAACTCTTCACTAAAAGTTGACCTAGGAATATTTGGGGGCGAGGAAATTTCACGACTGATTTTGTGGCACAGGTGTCATCCTATGACAGTTCCATGCTGGAAATCACTGAGAGCGGCCCATTCTTTCACAATTGTTTGTAGAAACAGTCTCCATGCCTAAGTACTTGATTTTATACACCGGGCCAAGTGATTAAGGCACCTGATTCTCATCATTTGTGTCATGATCCGTGGTCCGTATCATGTTTTTGTTATTTTCTGGTGGTTTTGGACTCCCTTAATTTCTGTTTTTTTGCAACTTTGTTAGTTACCATGGTTACTTATTATTTCCTACCTGTCTCGGATTAGTGTTCACCCGCTCACCTGCTTCCCGAGCGCTAATCAGAGGCATTATTTAAGCTTGCCTTTGCCAGTCAGTCGGCCTGGCGTCATTGTTTGCTATATGCACCTGTTACGGGAGTTTTGCCTTGTCTGTAGTTTATGCTAAGTGTTAGCTTCTATGTTTCCTGCGCTATGTTTTTGCCTTAGCTTCCCGTGTGTTAGGCACGCATGCCTTTGTTGTTCGCCTGTATATTGTAAGTAGGATGATTCATGAGAAATAAATCATATCGTACCTCACTTTCATCCGGAGTCGTCCGTCTGAACGAACCCCGCAGTAAGCAGTGACAATTTGGATGGGTGGCCAAATACTTTTGGTAATATGGTGTGTCAGTCTTTGAGCTTATTGTCACTGCGCATTGTCCCTTCAAACAAAGACTGAACGAAATCCTTTGTGCGATGGAATCTCACAGGCATTCCATTATTTCATGCTTCCTCGTGTCTAAGTAGCAGCACGGGCCTCAACAACAACAACATGAGTCTCATTAGACGTGCGACTCTGACAGTGCGAGATGCGGCGCGCCTTATGCGTGACGTCACTCGCACCTAATCATACCGCAAACCGAGCCGCTAACGAGACATCGCTGGTGTGACACAGTGACATGTTGATTAGAGAGTTCGGTTCTATGTATAAGCATCTGGCCTGAGCTGGTCTTCTGCGTCCCCAGGAAATGACTATGTATGAATTACGCAGCCCACGTTAAATTTTCTATGAAGAGACCATTGTCACATTTTCAAAAGGGGAACTGCACTCCACTGCAACTTATGAGGAGCCGTTAGGGACATTATTCAGAATTACCATCTACTGAAAGGCTCTCACATAAACAACTGAAATGTTTTTCTCTCACACACACTACTGAAACACTGTTTGTGAGAGAAAAACATTTCAGTTGTTTATGTGAGAGCATTTCAGTAGTGTGTATAAGAGTGTTTCAGTAATGTGTGTGTGAGAGAAAAACATTTCAGTAGTGTATGTAAGAGGTACAGTAATTCTGAATAATGTCCCTAACGGCCCCTCATAGTCACTGCCTATTATTTACAATCCTTATGTGAGACAAGAACACGTTTGTTTTTCTTTTTTTAACGCATTCTATAATGAAAATAGACGCGAGCATAAGTCAGACGATAAAGAGCCATCGAGATGTGCTCTAATCCGCATATAAAGCCTTCCTAAAAACATTCAAAAACTTTAAAGCTCAGTGGCCTTGTGGTAAGAGTGTCCGCCCAAATCCCGGCCAAGTCATACCAAAAGGCTACAAAAAATGGGACCCATTGCCTCCCTGCTTGGCGCTCAGCATCAAGGGTTGGAATATGGATATGATATCAAACCATAACCAACCATGCATCACTATTGCAGAGCAACTACGATCAAAGTATTGGACAGGTCGTCGGAAATGTGTAAATAAAGATATACTTTATATAAGAAAAAAATAGGCATACAAAACGGTACAAAACAACCCTTTTACCTTGTTATCATCTGTCGTTAATTCATTCGCCCGTAGGCTCGTAATGTCAAAACGTGGACTGGGGTGGGGTTTGTTTTCCCGGAATGCAAAGGAAGGTGACGGGTCATGGCGTGAAGGTAAATACATGATTTTAATCTTAACTCAAAAGCTACAAACAAAAGGCACTCACAGTGGAGGCACAAAACTTAACGCAGGGAACAAAACTAATACTTAAACATAAACTATGAACATTAAAAAAACAACACTTACTGTGACATGAGCAAAGCAGGATGAACAATGAACATCAGTACGAACTATGGCATGGACAGAGCAAAAACAAGAGTGAGGACACCAGAACGACCAACAGAAAATGACAGGCTTAAATAGTGACATGATTAACAACAGGTGCGTGAGTTCAAACAAATGAGGCAGGTGAAACTAATGAGTTGTCATGGAAACTAAAACAAAACAGGGTGCGCAAAAACAGGAACTAATGGAGTCAAAAACAAACAGAACATAACTAAACAGAACATGATCACAAGACATGACACGTAATGCTCAATCTCAACCTCAACAACTACAATGCATCTGCTCCCGTTTTTTTTTTTTAACATCCGGTTTGCCGCAATTGTGGAACATGCAGTATCTGAGTTAACCCTTTGTTGGGCTATGAAGTAGAAAACAAATCAATTCAGTGACAGTGTTTCTCAAATAATAAATATCAAATTCATGTACAAACCCTGTTTCCATATGACTTGGGAAATTGTGTTAGATGTAAATATAAACGGAATACAATGATTTGCAAATCATTTTAAACCCATATTCAGACAACATATTTGATGTTAAAACTGATAAACTTTTTTTTTTTGCATTAACTTTACAATTTGATGCCAGCAACATGTGACAAAGAAGTTGGGAAAGGTGGCAATAAATACTGATAAAGTTGAGGAATGCTCATCAAACACTTATTTCGAACATCCCACAGGTGTTCAGGCTTATTGAGAACATGTGGGTGCCATGATTGGGTATAAAACCCGCTTCCATGAAATGCTAAGTAATTCACAAACAAGGATGGGGCTAGGGTCAACAATTTGTAAGCAAATTGTCAAACAGTTTTAGAACAACATTTCTCAAAGAGCTATTGCAAGGAATTTTGGGGTTTTACCATCTACGGTCCGTAAAATCATCAAAAGGTTCAGAGAATCTGGAGAAATCACTGCACGTAAGCGATGATATTACAGACCTTTGATCCCTCAGGCGGTACTGCATCAAAAACTGACATCAGTGTGTAAAGGATATCACCACATGGGCTCAGGAACACTTCATAAAACCACGGTCAGTAACTACAGTTGGTCGCTACATCTGCAAGTGCAAGTTAAAACTCTACTATGCAAAGCAAAAGCCATTTATCAACAACACCCAAAAACGCCGCCGGCTTTGCTGGGCCCGAGCTCATCTAAGATGGACTGATGCAAAGTGGAAAAGTGTTCTGCGGTCTGACGAGTCCACATTTCAAATCATATTTGGAAACTGTGGACGTGGTGTCCTCCGGAACAAAAAGGAAAATAACCATCCGGATTGTTATAGGCGCAAAGTTCAAAAGCCAGCATCTGTGATGGTATGGGGGTGTATTAGTGCCCAAGGCATGGGTAACTTATACATCTGTGAAGGCACCATTAATGCTGAATGGTCCATTCAGGTTTTTGGGCAACATATGTTGTCATCCAAGCAACGTTATCGCCCCTGCTTATTTCAGCAAAACAATGCCAAGCCATGTGTTACAACAGCGTGGCTTCATAGTAAAAGAGTGCGGGTACTTTCCTGGCTCGCCTGCAGTCCATACCTGTCTCCCATCGAAAATGTGTGGCGCATTATGAAACATAAAACGACAGCGGAGACCCCGGACTGTTGAACGACTAAAGCTCTACATAAAACAAGAATGGGAAAGAATTCCACTTTCAAAGCTTCAACAATTAGTTTCCTCAGTTCCCAAACGTTTATTGAGTGTTGTTAAAAGAAAAGGTGATGTAACACAGTGGTGAACATGCCCTTTCCCAACTATTTTGGCACGTGTTGCAGCCATGAAATTCTAAGTTAATTATTTTTTGCAAAAAAAATAAAGTTTATGAGTTTGAACATCAAATATCTTGTCTTTGTAGAGCATTCAATTGAATATGGGTTGAAAGGGATTTGCAACTCATTGTATTCCGTTTATATTTACATCTAACACAATTTCCCAACTCATATGGAAATGGTGTTTTTATAAATCAAATCAATTCCCTTTAACTCTTTTTTACTGTAAATTATAATAGATTAATTTATCAGCAATCAAATCAAGTATGTAAACGATGAATGATCATCACACATGAACTATATAACCCATAAGTTACAACAACTTTAGCTTTTGTCACTACGTCTGTCTAGTTTTAGTAGGAAATCCACGCAACTGTTGGTGGACAAGGCCCCCAGTCTCATCCTTTTATAGCTCATTTTCTCTGTGAAGTCATTCCAAGTGGTGTTAAATAAGGTAAATGTTCACTCTGGAGGCTTGATTGAAACATGAGCTGTCATATCGCATATGCTCTCGGTAAAAACAAAAACGTGAATCATCATCAACACAACTCCCTCTACAGTTTTTGGCTACAACCAGGGACACTTTTTGTGAGCCAACTAGCCCATGCAAGACCGTCATGTTCATCCTCCGACGGCCAATCGGCTGACTGTGACACGACCGACCTTGTCTCTGGATGCTGCCCGATGGCGGGAGCAGTTTTTTTTTTGTCCGTGCAGCAAAAGCACACAACGTTCTGTGCAGAGGAAAAGCTTGGGGATGACTATTGGATGAAGAGGTTATATCCTGTTCAGTAGTTCAGTATGTTTCTCTGCCGGCCTAACATAACCAGAAATCATCATCTTAATTAAAGATACAATTATTTTTTTTTACTTTCCCTAAATATCTAAAAGTATTCATATTCTCTTCATGTCATATTATGCTCCTTCCAGCGCTGTTGTTTTTAGGTATAGAGTTTTCATCCAATCAGAATTCAGCTAGCTTATGTTGCCATGTTGTACCAAATCTGCCCGAAGCCTTTTAGAATCAACAAAGCAGGCGTCTGTGCATTGTAAGTGAACAGGGACATACAGTTGATAGACAAATGTGATAGCCAATCAGATCACCAATTGTTGTCAGTAAGGCCTTCTAGCTAGCCTAAGGAAGATATATGTTGTGATGTTATGAGCTCGGTAACATAAGAACGGCATTACCCAGCATGCCACATGCGCAGTAGCCTTGTGTGGAAGTGTCTCTGCTGTGAGGGTTCTTCTGGTGCCGACAGATCTTCTTGAGCCCGGTATATAAGTTAGAGCAAGTATTTTATTTGTCATACACAAGTATGGTTTGCTTTCCAGCAATATATATTCAAACTTTTCAGTCCGGTGTGTCTCTGCTCTTGGTTCCAACTCCAACTCCCACCCCATGTCTCGGACCGGCTGCTGCTAATAAGGGAGACAGGTGATTAGATAATACCCAGCTGGGCAATCTACTCACCTGCCGCTGGCTTCGAGGCCGGGCCATACACAGCCCATTCCTTCAGGAGGCACGCCGACCACGCCCTCCTCCACACCCCGTTTAGCCAGCGACGGGATGTTTGTGATGAGCACCTTGTGGAGTAAACTTTAAGAACTCAACTCAACTTTAAGAATGATTAGACGAGACAACACATATTTGCAAGACCATTTTCAAGAAGGATATTTTAAGAGGAACTACATCTTGTGAGACCATGTCAGCCAACCCCGGAAGCTCGTATGGTTTTTTACAGATTGTGAGTTCAGATATGTTATTTCTTTATTTTTTCACGTTCAATGTATTTTTTGCAATTTTAATTTTGACAGTACCACGTAAGTTATGTTTTAATTGCTGATGCGGGTATATTGATTTTTAAATACGCCAGAAAATAACCAATCAACCTGTCAATCAATCAATGTTTATTTATATAGCCCTAAATCACAAGTGTCTCAAAGGGCTGCAAAAGCCACAAGGACATCCTCGGTTCAGATCCCACATCAGGGCAAGGAAAAACACAACCCAGCGGGATGACAATAGGAAACCTTGGAGAGGACTGCAGATGTGGGTGACCCCCTTCCTCCCTCTAGAGGAAAACGGTGCAATGGACGTCAAGTGGGTCATGACATTGTGAAAGTCCAGTCCATAATGGATCTAACATTATAGTGAGAGTCCAGTCCATAGTGGATCTAACATAATAGTGAGAGTCCAGTCCATAGTAGATCTAACAATAGTGAGAGTCAAGTCTATAGTGGATCTAACATAATAATGAGAGTCAAGTCTATAGTGGATCTAACATATTAGTAAGAGTCCAGTCCATAGTGGATATATCATAAAAGTGAGAGTCCAGTCCATAGTGGGGCCAGCAGGAGACCATCCCAAGCAGAGACAGGTCAGCAGCGAAGATATGTCTCCAGCCGATGCACAGGCAAGCGGTCCACCCCGGGTCCCGACTCCGGACAGCCAGCACTTCATCCATGGCCACCGGACTTTCGCCGGGGGCAGAGCAGTAAAGAACAGAAAGGGCAGATCAACTGGTCTAAAAAGGGGGTCTACTTAAAGGCTAGAGTATACAAATGAGTTTTAAGATGGGACCTAAATGCTTCTCCTGAGATAGCATCTCTAACTGTTACCGGGAGGGCATTCAATAGTACTGGAGCTGTTTTGTACACTGTTGATGTGTTTCAATGCTCAGTAGTGCGTACATGGGTTCCTGTATAGTATTTCTCCAGCAATGATCATCTGGCGACATAGATGATGGTATTTTGAGAGGTAATCATTGAAGTCGGACATCACTGAAGGCCTAGGTGGGAAACGCATGGTCCGCCACTGATCCTGTTGTACGGTATATGAAGTGAATTCGGGCAGGAACGGGGGTGGTAGCCTTGTTAGACCCGCTCGACATCCATTGCTTTCGGTGTCCCCTGGGGGGGTTTGCCCACATATCATCAATCAATCAATGTTTACTTATATAGCCCTAAATCACTAGTGTCTCAAAGGGCTGCACAAACCACCACGACATCCTCGGTAGGCCCACATAAGGGCAAGGAAAACTCACACCAAGTGGGACGTCGGTGACAATAATGACTATGAGAACCTTAGAGAGGAGGAAAGCAATGGATGTCATATGCGGTCCTCTCCAAGGTTTCTCATAGTCATTTTCACTGACGTCCCACTGGGGTGAGTTTTTCCTTGTCCTTATGTGGACTCTGTACCGCGGATGTCGTTGTGGCTTGTGCAGCCCTTTGAGACACTTGTGATTTAGGGCTATATAAATAAACATTGATTGATTGATCCTGGAACTGTGGACCAGCTCTATACTCTCGGCAGGGTTTTTGAGGGTGCATGGGAGTTTGCCCAACCAGTCTACATGTGCTTTGTGGACTTGGAGAAGGCATTCGACCGTGTCCCTCGGGAAGTCCTGTGGGGAGTGCTCAGAGAGTATGGGGTATCGGACTGTCTTATTGTGGCGGTCCGCTCCCTGTATGATCAGTGTCAGAGCTTGGTCCGCATTGCTGGCAGTAAGTCGGACACGTTTCCAGTGAGGGTTGGACTCCGCCAAGGCTGTCCTTTGTCACCGATTCTGTTCATAACTTTTATGGACAGAATTTCTAGGCGCAGTCAAGGCGTTGAGGGGATCCGGTTTGGTGGCCACGGGATTAGGTCTCTGCTTTTTGCAGATGATGTGGTCCTGATGGCTTCATCTGGCCGGGATCTTCAGCTCTCGCTGGATCGGTTCGCAGCCGAGTGTGAAGCGACCGGAATGAGAATCAGCACCTCCAAGTCCGAGTCCATGGTTCTCGCCCGGAAAAGGGTGGAGTGCCATCTCCGGATTGGGGAGGAGACCCTGCCCCAAGTGGAGGAGTTCAAGTACCTAGGAGTCTTGTTCACGAGTGGGGGAAGAGTGGATCGTGAGATCGACAGGCGGATCGGTGCGGCGTCTTCAGTAATGCGGACGTTGTATCGATCCGTTGTGGTGAAGAAGGAGCTGAGCCGGAAGGCAAAGCTCTCAATTTACCGGTCAATCTACGTTCCCATCCTCACCTATGGTCATGAGCTTAGGGTCATGACCGAAAGGATAAGATCACGGGTACAAGCGGCCGAAATGAGTTTCCTCCGCCGGGTGGCGGGGCTCACCCTTAGAGATAGGGTGAGAAACTCTGCCATCCGGGGGGAGCTCAACGTAAAGCCGCTGCTCCTCCACATCGAGAGGAGCCAGATGAGGTGGTTTTGGGCATCTGGTCAGGATGCCACCCGAACGCCTCCCTAGGGATGTGTTTAGGGCACGTCCAGCTGGTAGGAGGCCACGGGGAAGACCCAGGACACGTTGGGAAGACTATGTCTCCCTGCTGGCCTGGGAACGCCTCGGGATCCCCCGGGAAGAGCTAGACAAAGTGGCTGGAGATAGGGAAGTCTGGGCTTCCCTGCTTAGGCTGCTGCCCCCGCGACCCGACCTCGGATAAGCGGAAGATGATGGATGGATGGATGGATGGATGATTGATCCTAATTCCTTAACATAATCCTCCTACTTGGTCAGCTGCTAGAGAATCTTTAGGGTCTGTGCACGTCAATGTTATGACCAAGCATTAGTCACCACTTACATTCTTTTTTTCTATACCCCCCTTTGGCTTTGGGTGTTTGTGTGCTCATTATAATGAGCACATTAGCTTTGTCTATTTCTGCACAAAAAAACACCTTTTGTAAATTATTGTTGACAAAACCGGCCTAAAATATAGTCTATTTTTCCCTTATAGCAACCATGTCATATTCATAACCTGAGGATGGACTACTTCCTCTGTGTGCAGTGCATGCCAATACACACTCCCACTAACACGTTCAGACAGAAAACGTCACACTGCCTGACGTAGTTTATTTCGACGGCATCATCAGCTGAAACCACGACCCCCGATTAGAATGTAGAGGCTCCCCCGTGCTTGTACACATGAGAGTGCACATGCATAATGCATATGTAAGTATGACGCCAGCAGTGGGGTGTCTCTCAGTGCACTCTGGCGTGATGTCACTGGCATCTGTGCATCAGACAGACAGGGTGAAGCTGACTAAGTGAGGGTTACTTTCTCTGATGGATGCTTTTTGTCGTATTTAGCCTGGTTATACTGGGCTAATGTTGTACCGATACTGGTACCAAAATTATTTTGATACTTTTCGAAATAAAGGGGACCACAAAAAATGTCATTATTGGCTTTATTTTTAACAAAAAATTTCAATAGTAGGCCTACTGAAGTGAGATTTTCTTTTTTAAACGGGGATAGCAGGTCCATTCTATGTGTCATACTTGATCATTTCACGATATTGCCATATTATTGCTGGATGGATTTAGTAGAGAACATCGACGATAAATTTCGCAACTGTTGGTCGCTAATAAAAAAGCTTTGCCTGTACCGGAAGTAGCGGACGATGTGCACGTGACGTCACCCAGATCACACCTCAATCCAACCCACTTCTCCAAAGTGGGCTGGCTCAGGGTGGAGGACAGAGTAAAACAACTTGCACTGAGCCTAGTCTATAAAATCCGCTACACCTCCTTGATACCGAAGTACATGTCAAATTACTTCCTTAACGTAAATGACCGCCATAACCACAACACCAGGGGGAGCTCCACAAACCACGTTAAACCCAGATTTCGATCTAACAAAGGTCTTAACTCATTCTTTTTCTATGCCACATCAATGTGGAATGCACTCCCAACAGGTATAAAAGTAAGTGCATCTCTATATTCCTTCAAAACCGCTCTAAAACAACACCTCCAGGCAACTTCAACACTTTACTAATACCCTCCTCCATTCACATCCCATCTCCCCGGATTATAAACAACTCAAATGTACTTCTAATGTATATACCTGTTCTTATGCTATCTGAACTCACTATGTTCTCTGCTGGCTGTACATATCCTACTAAATAAGACCTACACTGTTTCAATGTCCACATTTCTCTGTTGATGCAATTGTTGATGACTGAAGTTCTGATATCAACCAAAGCTCCTCATCCCACCCCCCGGATTGTAAATAATGTAAATAATTCAATGTACATACTATGATGATTAACTTGTGTGATGACTGTATTATGTTGATAGTATATATTTGTACCATGAATTGATTAACGTGGACCCCGACTTAAACAAGTTGAAAAACTTATTCGGGTGTTACCATTTAGTGGTCAATTGTACGGAATATGTACTGTACTGTGCAATCTACTAATAAAAGTATCAATCAATCAATCAATCAACCTATAATGTTTCAATGTCCATTTCTCTGTTGATGCAATTGTTGATGACTGAAGTTCTGATATCAACCAAAGCTCCTCATCCCACCCCCCGGATTGTAAATAATTCAATGTATATAGTATGATGATAAACTTGTGTGATGACTGTATTATGTTGATAGAATATATTTGTACCATGAAATGATTAACGTGGACCCCAACTTAAACAGGTTGAAAAACTTATGGCGGTGTTACCATTTAGTGGTCAATTGTACGGAATATGTACTGTACTGTGCAATCTACTAATAAAAGTATCAATCAATCAATCAAACCGATGTGAGGGCTCCTCACATCCTCACATTGTTTATAATGGGAGCCTCCAGCAGCAAGAGCTATTCGGACCGAGAAAACGACAATTTCCCCATTAATTTGAGCGAGGATGAACGATTCGTGGGTGAGGAAATTTAGAGTGAAGGACTAGAAAAAAAAAAAAAATAAATAAAGTTTTACAAAAAAAGGCGAATGCATTGGGAACGATTAAGATGTTTTTAGACACATTTACTAGGATAATTCTGGGAAATCCCTCATCTTTCTATTGTGTTGCTAGTGTTTTAGTGAGTTAAATAGTACCTGATAGTCGAAGGGGTGTGTCCACGGGTGTCTTGACGCCAGTCTCTGAGGGAAGTCACGATGCTGCAGCAGGACAGAAGCTCCGCTGATCTCCGATAAAAGGCGACTTTTTACCACAATTTTCTCACCGAAACCTGCCGGTTGACAAGTGGTCGGGAACCATGTTCGCTTGACCGCTCTGATCCATAGTAAAGCTTCACCTCCGGGAATTTTAAACAATTTTAAACTTTATCCTTTAGCCACACAAACACAGTATGTTTGTGTGGCTAAAGGATAAAGCTTCCCACCTTCATCTTTCTACTTTGACTTCTCCATTATTAATTGAACAAATTGCAAAAGATTCAGCAACACAGATGTCCAAAATACTGTGTAATTGCGCGATGAAACGAAACGACTTTTAGCCGTAAGTGGTGCTGGGCTAATATGTCCCCTCCAACCAATAACGTCACAAACACGCGTCATTCTGCGACGTTTTCAACAGGAAACTCCGGGGGAAATTTAAAATTGGAATTTAGTAAACTAAACCGGCTGTATTTGCATGTGTTGCAATGTTAATATTTCATCATTGATATATGAACTATCTGACTGCGTGGTCGGTAGTAGTGGGTTTTAGTAGGCCTTTAAACATATTTTTCTTGTTGCACTTAAGTCCTTAAATGAAATAGTGAACATACAAGACAACTTGTCTTTTATTAGTAAGTAAACAAATAAAGGCTCCTAATTTAGTCTGCTGACATATGCAGTAACATATTGTGTCATTTGTCATTCTAATATTTTGTCAACATTATTAAGGACAAGTGGTAGAAAATGAATTATTAATCTTCTTTTTAATTTACTGTAATCTGCTTACTTTCTCTTTTAACATTTTCTCTCTACACTTCTGTTAAAATGTAATAATCGCTTATTCTTCTGTTGTTTGATACTGTACATTTCTTTTGGATGATACCACAAATTTGGGTATCAATCTGATACCAAGTAGTTACAGGATCATACATTGGTCATATTCAAAGTCCTCATGTGTCCAGGGGTTTATTTCCTGAGCTCATAAACATTGTATACATTAAAAAAAAAAAAAAAAAAAAGAAGATGTTGTGATTAGTGTTGTAACTATATTGATATTTTGGTACTGGTACTAAACATTTTTTCGGTATTTTTGTTACTTTCCTAATTAAAGGGGACCACAAAAAAATTGCATTATTGGCTTTATTTTAACAAACAAATCTTAGGGTACATTAAACATATGTTTCATATTGTTGTCCTTAAATAAAATAGTGAACATACAAGACAACGTGTCTTTTATTAGTAAGTAAACAAACAAAGGCTCCTAATTTAGCTGCTGACATATGCATTAACATATTGTGTCATTTATCATTTTATTATTTTGTCGAAATTATTAAGGACAAGTGGTAGAACATTAATTATTAATCTGCTTTCTCATTTAACATGTTTTATCTACACTTCTGCTAAAATGTAATAATCACTTATTCTTCTGTTGTTTGATACTCTACATTAGTTTTGGATGATACCACTAATTTGGGTATCAATCTGATACCAAGTCGTTACAGTATCATACATTGGTCATATTCAAAGTCCTCATGTGTCCAGGGACATATTTTCTGAAGTTATAAACATAATATAAATTTAAAAAAAACTAAAGACGATGTTTTGATGCCAGCAAATATCGACTGAATCATACGCTACTTTACTTGGTATCATTACAGTGGATGTTGTGGGTGACGGACCAGTACTTTGCAGAGGCGGTATAGTACCGAAATTGATTCATTAGTATTGCGGTACTATACTAATACCGGTATACCGTACAACCCTACATTGGCCATTTTAAAGGAGTAATGCGGTTTTTCTGGAATAGTGCCTATCATTCACAATTCCTATGTAAGACAGGAACAGATTATTCTTTTTTTTTAATTCTAATTTGTAATATACGGCAAGTAAGAAGTGGCTAACACTGAAAGTAACTTTTTGCGCTCATAAAGAAGAACATCCAAAAAAACGCCAACTATAATCCATTTAAATTTCGGCCTCCCGCAGTCGTCTACGGCTTGTGATCACGACAAACCATATTCCCGACATCTACAAAGCATCTGCTGCCACCTTTGATTGATTGATTGATACTTTTATTAGTAGATAGTTTACCAAATTGTAATTTTAAATTTCCCGCGGAGTTTCTTGTTGAAAACGTCGCGGAATGATGACGCGTGCGCGTGACGTCACGGACTGTCAGGAAATATTAGCTCAGCACCAGTTACGGCTAAAAGTCGTCTCTTTTCATCGCATAATTACACAGTAATTTGGACATCTGTGTTGCTGAGTCTTTTGCAATTTGTTCAATTAATAATGGAGACTATAAAGAACAATGCTGTTGGTGGAAAGTGGTGTTTTGCAGCTGTCTTTAGCACCGAGACAAAGCCGGTGTTTCTTTGTTTTTAACACAGAGCGGTCAAGCGAACATGTTTCTCTACGTCAACCAGCATGTTTTTGGATAGGAAAGTTGTGATATATATCTTACCGGAGACATCATTGGATTATTCGTCCTCCTGCAGTAGCTGTTTGAAAGGCAGCTGTGAGCTTGGCTTCTCTCTGAGACACTGCGTGTTCACCGCAGCCATCCGACCTCGAGGTATGTCTTTACAATCTCACTAAAACACTATTAAAACAATAAGATAAGGGATCTTCCAGAATTATTCTGGTAAATGTGTCTAATTACATCTGAAACGCTCACACTGCCACCGGCCGGAGCCGTCGCTTTTTATTTGATTTGATTTTTGATTTTTTTTCTTGTCCTTTGCTATCAGTATCATCATCGCTCAAATTAATGCGGAAATTTTCGTTTTCTTGGTCTGAATAGCACTTGCTGCTGGAGGCTCCCATTAAAAACAATGTGAGGACGTGAGGAGCCCCTCACCCATTGTGACGTCATCGTCTGCGACTTCCGGTAAAGGCGAGGCTTTTTTTATCAGCACCAAAAGTTGCGAACTTTATCGTCGATGTTCTCTACTAGATCCTTTTAGCAAAAATATGGCAATTTCGCGAAATGATCAAATATGACACATAGAATGGACCTGCTATCCCCGTTTAAATAAGAAAATCTCATTTCAGTAGGCCTTTAAGATAATATGATGGTGTTGTTTATTACCAGGAAAGCAGCAAGCACATACTCAACTCACTGAATATCGGTATGCTTCTGCACGTGTGCGGGCTCTGGCTGCATTATCGTCACTCTCCACTGTTGGCGTCATCTTAATACAGGTACAGCAGAGAATATATGCACATTATGATCCAAGTCTCAATATAGAGCACCGCGTATCCTCTCTTAACCTAACTAACACCGCTAACTTAAAGCTAAAATTAAGTCCCACCTACAAGTAGTCTTGCCATTCCCACACCTTAATGCACATACCCCGGCAGAAAAATGGCAGCTACCCAACCTGTGAGGGCGGCAGGAGGCTGCAAAGGCAGCGGTTGTGATGTACTCAAACCCTGCACCTCTAGGGGATGAAGTTAAGAACCGGGGGAAAAAAAAAAAAAGAAAAACTCACTCTTCCCAGTTGGAAACAGCTCTAGGGGTCTGAGTCATCCGAAGCCCTTAGGGAAAAGGTTGGTGCCTGCGGACGTCAAGGCGGGTACTCAGCCATGCCGAAAAAGGTCCTTAGGAACAGGAATAGCATCATCTGGAGGGCGAGAATGTGACACATAATGCTTAGTGTTGTTCGTTAAGAATTGTCATGTGACTGACAACATAACAGAAAAACAGATATGAAGCATTTCTACATGTTTATTAATATATTAGGTAGCTTGTGCTCCTTAAAAGCACATTTGAGTATTTTTAGTGAAATCTGACCAAGAATTGGTCCAAAAATGCCATATTTTGGTCCAATTGTCTGTTTAATACATTTTGCTGAAATCTCTTGTATTTAGGAGTTAGTGGACAAGTATTTATGCAACTTTACTTGGACATGGAAGTACACATAATACTTTCATTGTTGGAGAATGCACATTTTCCCCCTGAATGGTGGACACTTGGTGACGTGTTGTTTCTGGAAACAATGCCATCGCTCTCAGGGGACTGACACATGACAAATATATCCCAAACAGAAGCAGATGATTCACAAGGAAGGCAGGTACAGTGCACACATACAAGTGAGATGTGTCAACATGCTGTCACACACGCACCTGCTTGTTGGTTTTGTAAAACATGATATATATGTGTGTATATATATATATATATATATATATATATATATATATATATATATATATATATATATATATATATATATATATATATATGTATGTATGTATGTATGTATGTATGTATGTATGTGTGTGTGTATGTGTATATATATATATATATATATATATGTATATACATATATATATATGTATATATATGTAAATATATATATATATATACATACATGTATATATGTGTATGTATATATATATATATGTATATATATATATATGTATGTATATATATATATATGTATATATATACATATATATATGTATGTATATATATATGTATATATATATATATGTGTATATATGTATATGTATATATGTGTATATATATATATATATGTGTGTGTGTATGTATCTATTTGTATATATGTATGTGTATATATATGTATTTATGTTTATATGCATATATGTATATATATATATGTATACATGTGTATATAGGTATATACTTATATATATGTATATATATATATGTATTTATATGTATATATATGTATTTATGTTTATATGCATATATGTATATATATATATATATATGTATACATGTGTATAAAGGTATATATTTGTATATATATATATACATATACAGTATATGTATTTATAAATATATATGTATACATATATATATCTAATTATAAATATATATATATATGTATTTATATATACGTATATATATATATATGTATATATATGTGTGTGTGTGTGTGTACTTATATGTAGATATTTATATACACATATGTGTATATTTTTGTATTTGTATGTTTATATATATATATATATATATATGTGTGTAATTATATATGTAAAGTATATACATGTACATATTGTATATATAGATGTATATATTAATGTATATACACATATATACTGTGTGTATACATCCACTGTATATATACATATATGTGTGTGTATGTACATACACGGAAACAAAACATTTTATTTTTCAAGTGTCAGTTTTGATGGTAAGGCTGTAGTAAAGATCAGAAGGATTTGTTTGAGACTGAGTCAGCTCCTTCCTGCCACACCCGTGTTGGTAATCAAAGTGTCATCACTCCCTCCCATGTAAAACTAAAGTGAATACACATTTGAGGGGAAATATTTGCTTTGCTAAAGACCAACACACTCTGAGGTCATCTGCAAAATGTAGTAAGAAGGATGTATCCCGACAATTATTACCGCAGATGTAGGAAATGCCTTTATCTGTTGTTTGACCAAAAGTTGCAAAAGAGGACCAATATTTACATTTCACTGTATTTGCTCTTAAGTTCATTCAGTCTAACCACATCCCAGATGTTTGTTGATCTGTACAAGGTAACCTTAGCAGAAATCATGCTCGCAGATAACGATTTTTATCACTGAATGACATAAAAATATCTATTGAATGAAATAACATTTTAGAGCGCACAATGGAAGATAAGCCAAAAAATCCTGAAGAGGAATTGGTGCCAAAAGGAGGGAAAAAGAACTCCTTTGTTTGGCTTTGGATTTAAAAAGTCACACCGACCAAACAACGGTGATCTGCACAACATGCCACCGACTGGTTGTTGCTTGCGACTTGAACGCGACTAATATTTTTTATTACCTAAGAAACACGGCTTAAAGAACTAGGTCGTTCAAATCCGGGCCGAGTCATACCAAAGACTATAAAAATGGTACCCATTACCTCCCTGCTTGGCACTCAGCATTAAGGGTTGGAATTTGGGGTTAAATCACCATAAATGATTCCCGGGCGCGGCACTGCTGCTGCCCACTGCTCCCTTCACCTCCCAGGGGGTCGATCAAGGGTGATGGGTCAAATGCAGAGAATCATTTCGCCACATCTAGTATGTGTGTGACAATCAATGGTACTTTAACTTTAACAGTAAAGAGACAGTGTTTAAATGCGACAAAATACTAATAGATAGATGGATAGATAGATAGATCGTACTTTATTGATTACTTCAGGAGAGTTCCCTCAGGAAAATTAAAATTTTGTACAAGATCATTGTGACGGGTCTCCAGCCGTCTTCGTGTGGGTTGCAGTGCCGATCGGCACAAGACGCATTGTAACAGGTTTTACTCTGATTTATTATTTCAACAATCATGTCTTCTTGCCCGTCTGTCGCGCCAATTTCTAGCGCGCCGGCTCTTCCTGCTCTTCGCGGCGCACCTTTCGGTGGCCGATGGCTGCGTCTTCCGCGGGCTGGCAACTGGCTCTGGGTTGATCTCGTCGCTCTCGTTGTCTTCGTTGTCGGGTGGTTCCTCTCCTACTTCTGCCACAATTGCTCCTCCCTCTCCCCTTTTTATGCTGCAGCAGAAGAGGCAGTGATTGAGAACAGGTGTGTTGTGTACGCACCTGATTCCGACGGCTGCAGTGTCGCTCCAGACGTGCCCCGCCTCTCCGCTCTGCTGCATGCTCCGCCTCCTGGCCGCCATCTTGGGCAGGGCCATCGTTTGCCCTGGCCCGCTGTCGGCTCATCGGCTCCGGTTCTCCACAATCATCCATCCATCCATTTTCTACCGCTTATTCACTTTTTTTGGGGGGGGGCGCGGGGGGCGCTGGCGCCTATCTCAGCTACAATCGAGCGGAAGGCGGGGTACACCCTAGACAAGTCGCCACCTCATCACACACACATTCACACACTAGGGCCAATTTAGTGTTGCCAATCAACCTATCCCCAGGTGCATGTCTTTGGAGGTGGGAGGAAGCCGGAGTACCCGGAGGGAACCCACGCATTCACGGGGAGAACATGCAAACTCCACACAGAAAGATCCCGAGCCTGGATTTGAACCCAGGACTGCAGGACCTTCGTATTGTGAGGCAGACGCACTAACCCCTCTTCCACCGTGAAGCCTCTCCACAATCATTTACTCTTAAAATGTTTCACTTTATGAAACATTTGTTAGGTCCCCATAATCCATTCTATTATCTTGCTTACTCTTTTGTAGTATAAATATTGTGTTTTGTTTGCTTTATGTGCATGTCCCCAGATCTTTTTGCAATATATGGATGAGAGAAGATGGTATAAATATGTGTGGAAGATTATGAAGGAAAGTTTTGTTTATAAGAATCTACATTTGGGAATAAAAAAATATTCATGACAATTATTGTGTTTAAAACATGTTTTTCCTTTCTTAGAATCACAAAAACAATATCAATGTCAGGAAACATTAGCAAGTTTGGAATCTTGGGGAGAAGCCAATAATGTACATCATCCCACAGAGCTTTACTGTACATACATTCATCAAATTATTTGTTGATTTAATATACCCATTACAGAAAGAACAAGTGTTAATCGCAAAACAACACCTTAAAAGTTATCTAAGGGGTACATTCCGGAAATTAAAAAATGAAAAAAAATGTCCTTTGCCCTTGGCTGAATGTAGGCTTTAAAGTGAACCCGTTTTTCGTTTCATCTCGTTCCATGTCTGGCCACTAAATAATTTTTGGTTCTTAAAAAATATATTTTGGTTTTCAATAAGGAAAAAAAAAGTTCTCCACTTGACATCCAGGGGTATTTTTTTAATTAGTGTTTAAAGTCGGGACTATTTCTTGCTTTATTCATCCATCCGTCCATCTTCTTACGCTTATCCCAGGTCGCGTCACGGGAGCAGCAGCCTAAGGAGATTGAACCCAGGACTGCTCAGGACCTTCGTATTGTGAGGCAGATGCACTAACCCCTCTACCACCGTGCTGCCCGGGCTACCGTTGCATTGTGGGTATCGCACTTCTCTACCTTCAAGGTACTCAAAGCGCTTTGACACTATTTTCCCAGCCACACCAGTCATCAATCAAGACCATTGAGTGTCTTTATAACCGCGCCTTGAAAGTCCTAGACAAGAAGAGTATACCAAGGATGTCAAACTCTGGCCCGCGGGCCAAATTTGGCCCGCCGTGTAATTTAATTTGGCCCTTGAGGCAATATCAAATTAACATTAGAACTGGCCCGCCGGTATTATACAGCAGTGGTGCCGCTGTAACACCGCATTCACCGCTAATACTCATACTTGCCAACCCTCCCGATTTTCCCAGAAGACTCCCGAATTTCAGTGCCCCTCCCGAAAATGTCCCGGGTGCAACCATTCTCCCGAATTTCTCCCGATTTCCCCCCAGACAACAATATTGAGGACCCTGCCTTTATCGTACTCTACAACCTGTCGTCATGTCCTCTTTTCCTCCATACAAACAGCGTGCAAGCCCAGTCACATAATATATGCGGCTTTTACGCCAAGAAATGAATGCAATGCATACTTGGTCAACACCCATACTGAAGGTGGCCGTATAAACAACTTTAACACTGTTACAAATACGCGCCACACTGTGAACCCACACCAAACAAGAATGGCAAACACATTTCGGGAGAACATTCGCAACATAAACACAACAGAACAAATACCCAGAACCCCTTGCAGCACTAACTCTTCCGGGACGCATTACTATACATCCCCCCCGTTACCACCAAATTTTTTATATTCATTTCATTTAATATGCCGTTTATGTTTTTTCGTTTGTTTTTTGAAAGTTGCTTTTGCACTGTTAAGTTATATAAGCGTTGCTTGTTCCATATTCAGTGTTAAAGCAAATCAGTGTAGCAAACTGAGCAATAATTAACGTTTTTATTCATGCACTTTCTCTGGCTACTTCAAGGCCAGAATGTTTGATTCATTCCATCCATCCATCCATCCGTTTCCTACCGCTTGTCCCGTTCGGGGTCGCTGGAGCCTATCTCAGCTTGACAAGTCGCCACCTCATCACAAGGCGTTTGATTCATTCATTATTGTGATTTTATTTTCAAATGTATTATTAGCCTGTGGAAAAAGTTTATTTTGATATTTACCTCAGAGGTCTGCAAATAGAAAAGAGGCATTACATTTTTATTTATATTTTATTTGATATGCAATTGCTTTTTTTTTTAATTATAATTATTATTATCATTATTATTTGAAACTCGATTTTGCATGTCACTATTAAGTAACATAAGCCTTGCTTGTTCAATATTCATTGCAAAACTTGTTTGGGTGCCTATTAAAAGGTTAATTTGTTGAAATTTGGCCCGCGGCTTTGTTCAGTTTTTAAATTTTGGCCCACTCTGTATTTGAGTTTGACACCCCTGGAGTATACGATATCATCATTGCCAAATTTCAACCAAATATAATATTTTACGTTTTACCAATTTTATTTTGTTACACACAGTCAAACTGTTTTTTAAATACCTGGATAACTCTGCTCCCCTATTGCTCGGCAAAGCAATTACAAGACTGCAAAGTGGTACCACAGCTACCACCAGCACAATGTCAAAAGGCAACTGTTGCGTTCCATTCCGTAGAACAGGGGTGCCCATTACGTCGATCGCGATCGACTGGTCGATCTCGGAGGGTGTGTCAGTCGATCTCAAGCCAGGCATTAAAAAAGAGACATAAAAATGAGCAATCATCAATCATACCAAGACTTCACTTTCGTCAGTTGTTTGACATTCTCGGCACCCGAGGATCTTGTGAGATGACGCTGGCTGCTGCGAGCTCATATTTAAGAAAAAAATCACTAACAGGGCGGACGCAGAGAAACACATATTTATTTCCTACTGTCAAAACTCTAAAGACCGACTGCACAGTTCCTGTCTTCACCATAAAAGACCTGTTTCATCCTGCCTGTGCTAACAAAATAAGAGTCTCAGAAAGCTAGCGTGCACAAGCTAGCAAGCTACGGAGTTTGATGCCAATGTATTTCTCCCCCGCCCTCAGCGACCGCTTTCTCACTTGCTTGCCCACCCGCACTCTCACTGACGTCACTCACCTGCTGCCAGACATTAAAGGGCCACACACATATGCTACTCTCATAACAAAGTGTTTAAAAACGAGTATGCAAGTTGGACAAATGAGATGCCAAATCCAACCACTTTCATGTGGTATTGGACAGAAAGGAGGACTTTTTTTTCCCTCCATTTGAAAATGTGGGCGTTATCATTACTGTCTGATTCCAATCAATGCAAGTCATCAGAATCAAATACACCAACTTATATTCTTGTCTTCATGAAAGAAAGGAATCTATGTGTGTTAAACATGCTTGTATTATCATTAAACACCATTAACTTGTTAACAAAAATGTCTCTTTCATAAATAAATAAATATAAATTATAAATAGAAATGAGGTAGATCTCCTCGACTTGGTCAATTGAAAAGTAGCTCGCCTGCAGAAAAAGCGTGAGCGCCCCTGCCGTAGAACATCTTTTGCCCAGACTGCCTTTACAATAAAAGGACCACAACTATGGAACTCTCTACCTGACACTTTGAAAAGTATACCTGCACTTTGTCACTTTCAAAAAACCAACAAAATTGTGGATAATTGAGCAACAATCGTGTTCCCATGTTTAGTTTTTACAAATTTTTACTAATTGGTTTTTTATCTAGTCTGCACGTTGTCTGGGTAATTATTATTATTGGCTTTTATCTAGTTTACACTTTGTCTGTAATATTATCATTATTATCGAGTCATTTTTGCCTTATTCTTTTTATGTTCCTATTGTAATGATGTTGGATCTGTGTTGTTGTTGTTGTTGTTGGGGACAAATGTTGTAAATTAGCTTTGGCTACAAACACTATGATGCATACATTGGATAACGGTTTAAGATGTCTATGTTTCTGTATCTGTCCCTATTTCCTATGTCCCTATTACCGTTACATTTCCACATTCACCCATTCACACACTGATGTCTGGAGCTGCCATGCAAGGCACTAACCACGGCCCATCAGGAGCAAGGGTGAAGTGTCCTGCTCAAGGACACAACGGACGTGACGAGGTTGGTAGAAGGTGGGGATTGAAACAGGAACCCTCAGGTTGCTGGCACGGCCACCCTACCAACTACACCACGCCGTTCCCAGGGTAATGTAGTATTAGTGCGTGCAAAAGAGCAGCAGGCGGCTGTGGCCTGCGGGCCGGTTTTAATACCAATCAAATATCATAGATAATAATTCGGCCCGTGGGCCTTGACTTTGACACCTAAGCCATACTTCTTGTAAAATCCGTATCCTGTGAGACTACACATTGAGGAAGATACTGCATTTACCGGTGTGTGATGTCAATTGAAAACGAAAAAACGGGTGATTGCTCAAAGGCAACATCCTTACGTCCCCCTTGACACTGTTCGGCATTGTGGGTCTCTCCGAGCCTGTGGGTCGGCCTCTATATTTTTACCATGAATTGATTAACGCAGCACGGTGGTACAGGGGTTAGTGCATCTGCCTCACAATACGAAAGTCATGAGTAGTCCTCATTTCAATCCCGGGTTTGGGATCTTTCTGTATAGAGTTTGCATGTTCTCCCCCTGACTGCGTGGGTTCCCTCCGGGTACTCCGGTTGCCTCCCACCTCCAATGACATGCACCTGGGGATAGGTTGATTGGCAACACTAAAAGGTCCCTAGTGTGTGAATGTTGTCTGTCTGTGTTGGCCCTGCGATGAGGTGGCGACTTGTCCAGGGTGTACGCCGCCTTCCGCCCCAATGCAGCTGAGATAGGCTCCAGCGACCACAAAAGGGACAAGAGGTTGAAAATGAATGGATGGATGGAATGGATTAACGTGGACCCGAACTTAAACAAGTTGAAAAACCTATTCGGGTGTTACCATTTAGTGGTCAGTTGTACGGAATATGTACTGTACTGAGCAATCTACTGATAAAAGTCTCAATCAATCAATATTACCGGGAAGGGACTTGGAGACGTGCTGTTGCAGGACCCCCGGGTGACCAATTGGAAGCGAGACCATGATGATCCCTAGTCTTGCCTAGTTGTCCTACATTGGCGTCCCGCCGGTTTGGTGCTTAAGTTTAGTTTCCATCATGCTTAAGCAAAACATTTCAATATCGATATTTGAGATGTTTTTTGAAATATGCGTGTTTCCATTACCAGTTTGTTTGGCACATTTCTAATAATAATGGCTTCTGTCTTGTTAAAACTCTCCTTTAGGCATTTTACCTGCAGAGTTGAGGTCCACCGCAACTGACTCCAACTCTAACCAGCTCTCCTTCCCAGATGGGACCCGGTTTGCTCCTGCACCGCAGCCTCGTCATCTTCACAGGTCAGATCTTAGTATAAGTCAGGGGTCGGCAACCCAAAACGTTAAAACAAATCTGTCCGGAGTCGCAAAAAATGAAAAGCTGTATATAAGTCTTACAATGAAGGCAATACATGACGTAAGTGTCTATACTAGCTATAATAGCCTACTATCAGAATGTCTTTGTGTCGCAGGCTTAGGCAAATCTTCGTTGACAGAAGTGTTGCTAATGTTTGCTGTGGTCTGGAACAACATGGCACACAAACAAATATGTGAAATGCAGCCAATATTACATACAGATAATGTGTCATGAGACATCCATCCATTTTCTACCGCTTATTCCCTTTCGGGGTCGCGGGGGGCGCTGGCGCCTATCTCAGCTACAATCGGGCGGAAGGCGGGGTACACCCTGGACAAGTCGCCACCTCATCACAGGGCCAACACAGATAGACAGACAACATTCACACACTAGGGCCAATTTAGTGTTGCCAATCAACCTATCCCCAGGTGCATGTCTTTGGAGGTGGGAGGAAGCCGGAGTACCCGGAGGGAACCCACGCATTCACGGGGAGAACATGCAAACTCCACACAGAAAGATCCTGAGCCTGGATTTTAACCCAGGACTGCAGGACCTTCGTATTGTGAGGCAGACGCACTAACCCCTCTGCCACCGTGAAGCCGTGTCATGAGACATGCAATACAAAATTATATACAAAGAGGACAAAAGTAAAGGATATTAAAGTAGCTCAAATATACCTACACATGAGGCATAATGATGCAATATGTACATACAGCTAACCTAAATAGCATGTTAGCACGGATTAGCTTGCAGTCATGCACTGACCAAATATGCCTGATTAACCCTCCAATAAGTCCATAAAATCAACAAAGCGCACCTTTGTGCATTCACGCACAGTATAAAACTTTTGGTGGACAAAATGAGACAAAGACGGACTGGACGATTTTTGATGTAAACAAACTGTTGCGTCACAGTCCACACTATGGTGAGTTCAAGAACCGCTGAAATAAGTAGGACAAAACGATGTTCACCAAATACTCTCATCAGTGAAGCGTATACACAAACATTAAACAGTGGGCTTTCTAACCATTGGGGAGGTTTGTGTCATGTTTGTCCTCCAACAAAAAAAACATACTAAAACCAAAAAAATGTTTTTCCTCCATCTCTTTCCATTTTCAAACTTTTTTTTTAAAATGCTCCAGGGAGTCACTAGGTTGGCACTAAAGAGCTGCATGCGGCCCGATAGCCGTGGGTTGCTGACCCCCGGTCTAAGTTGTGCGTCCCAAGGTCACCAGCCTTGGCGTCACTATAGACAGCGATTTTAAACTTGACAAACAAGTTAATGGCGTTTTAAAATTGTGTTTTTATCATATTCGTCTTTTAGCAAAGGTAATACCATTTTTTATCTTTTGACCTTTTTGAACAAGTTGTGCATTCTTTTATTTCAAGTCGCCTGAACTACTGCAATGCACTTTATGCTGGCATCAGCCAAAAAGGTCCAGTTAGTCCAGAACGCGGCAGCACGACTTTTAATAGGGGCCAGGAAGCGCCAGCATATAACCCCAATTCTTGAGAATTTGCACTGGTTCCCTGTTCATTTTAGAATTGATTTTAAAACGTTGCTCTTTGTTTTTAAAGCTTTACAATGGACTGGCACCTCATTATATCTCGGACCTCATCCAAATTTACACTCCTGCGCGCGCTCTGAGTTCCGAAAGCCAGCTCCAGCTAGTGGTGCCCAAGACCAGACTTAAAACCAGGGGAGACGGGACCTTCTCTGTGGTCGGCTCTAAACTCTGGGACACTCAGCCCCTCCATGTTGAAACTGCTCCCACCATACTTGCCAACCCTCCCGGATTTTCCGGGAGACTCCCAAAATTCAGCGCCTCTCCCGAAAACCTCCCGGGACAAATTTTCTCCCGAAAATCTCCCGAAATTCAGGCGGAGCCGGAGGCCACGCCCCCTCCAGCTCCGTGCGGACCTGAGTGACGTGTATAAAGAGCGTGTCTGCTCAATGACGTTATAACTGTAGAATGATCGAGGGTGAGTTCTTGGTTTCTTATGTGGGTTTATTGTTAGGCAGTTTCATTAACGTCCTCCCAGTGCAGTTATAACACACAACAACAGCAGTCACGTTTACGTCTACCGTAAGGCAGTTCGTCTGCCGTAAACCGCATGTGACACTCTTAAACAGGACAATACTGCCATCTACTGTACATGCACCACAACACCTCCAGGCAACTTCAACCCTTTACTAATCCTCCTCCATTCACATCCCATCTCCCCGGATTGTAAATAACCTAATGTAAATAATCGAATGTATTTATAATGTATACACTTGTTCTTATGCGATGTGAACTCACTATGTTCTCTGCTGGCTGTACATATCCTACTAAGTCAGACCTAAACTGTTTCAATGTCCATTTCTCTGTTGATGCAATTGTTGATGACTGAAGTACTGATATCAACCAAAGCTCCTCATCCCACACCCCGGATTGTAAATAATTCAATGTATATACCGTATTTTCCGCGCTATAAGCCGCCCCGTGTTATAAGCCGCACCTTCAATGAATGGCATATTTAAAAACTGTGTAAACCTATAAGCCGCACCGGGTCATAAGCCGCGCCCCCGCTGCGCTAAAGGAATGTCAAAAAAAACAGTCAGATAGGTCAGTCAAACTTTAATAATACAAACCAGTGTGCAAATGTGCAATCACAACAATAGTAACACTCAAAATATTGCAGAGCAATAGCAACATCAATAACTCAACTTTGCTCGAACGTTAATGTCACAGCACACAAGATAAACATTTAAAGCTCACCTTCAGAAGTTATTCCTCATCCATAAATCCCTCAAATTTTTCTTCTTCGGTGTCTGAATTAAAAAATTGGGCGAATACGGCATCCAAAATGACGGGCTCCGTCTCGTCGAAGTCATCAGAGTCAGTGTCGCTGTTGTTGTCCGGCAGTTCCATGAATCCTGCCTTCCTGGCCGGATCTTTTTTTCAGCTATCTTGTTTTTACAATATGCGTGGAAAGTAGCCAGCTTTTCTTGAAAGTCTTTTGGCAGTTGCTGTGAAATAGTAGTCCGTGTGCGGATGGAGAGATTGCGTCTTTTCATGAACCGGAAACACCAAGAAGCACCACCTTTAAAATCATCCAAGTGAAGTTCGCTTGCTAGCGCTGTTGCCTTCATTGGAATAGTGATGGTATTGACATTTCTGCTTGCTGCTCTCTGCTCAACAACCCACTGTTCCAGTTTGTCCTCCAACTGTTGCCATCTTGCTTTGATCCCTCAAACTCTGTGTTGTCTTCTTTACTTGGCGCAGGTCATCTTGTTGCTTCCTCCACCTAAGCACCATTGATTCATTTATGTTCAATTCTCTCGCTGCTGCTCTATTTCCGTGTTCTTCTGCGTGACTTATTGCCTTGAGTTTAAATTCTGCGTTGTACGCGTGTCTTTTAGTAGGCGCCATTTTGTGGTCGTCTTTACAGAAACACACAAATGAAATGAATCGGATTAGCCGCGCGCTTCTTCTTCTACGGGGGCGGGTGCTTACCTTGGCGGTTGCGTACCGTAGAAGAAGAAGCGCTTCCTCTTTCCAGGTGGGCGGGCGCTTACCTTGGCGGTTGCTTACCGTAGAAGAAGAAGCGTTTCCTCTTCTACGGGGAAAAAAGATGGCGACTGTTTACCGTAGTTGCGAAACCTAAACTCTATGAAAATAAATATTTATATTAATATATATATAAGGCGCACCGGGTTATAAGCCGCACTGTCATCTTTTGAGAAAATTTTGGGTTTTTAGGTGCGGCTTATAGCGCGGAAAATACGGCACTATGATGACTAACTTGTGTGATGACTGTATTATGCTGATAGTATATATTTGTACCGTGAATTAACGTGGACCCCGACTTAAACAAATTGAAAAACTTATTCGGGTGTTACCATTTAGTGGTCAATTGTACGGAATATGTACTAGACTGTGCAATCTACTAATAAAAGTATCAATCAATCAATCATGCATATGTGACAATAACGTCTACGGCTTTTAGAAAGTGCAGTGCACAACTGCGCACACTACAGATGTAAATATACTCCTCCCCTCTTAACCACGCCCTCGTTTTATGACCCACTTTTATTCTTTGGCTTTTAACACTACGTGAGTTGTGTGGTCCTCTGTGTTTTTTTAAATCTATTTATTGTTTTAATTGGCTTTACCCTTTAAAATTGTTTTTAATCATATTTATTTTTATATGGTTTTTACATTGGTTTTATTTTTAATCAGTCATTGGTGGAGGTAAGGAAAATATCCGAATATTGTTTTTAATATTGTTGTGCCGCACTTTGGACACATTTATGTTGTTTAAATGTGCTATACAAATAAAGTGGATTGGATTGAAAAAGTTCACAGCCAGTTAAGCAGCCAAGGTCTGCTGCGTGTGCACATAGTTAACACCGCGCCGCCGTCCCTGCATGACGCGCATTAGGCTCCCGGCTGCAGTCTGCAGTGTCGGTTAGAAGCAGAAGCAGCAGAATATGGCGGAACAGATTGGGCTGGATTACTCACTGTTGTCTTACTCCCAGGCTAAAGCAGGCCTGTTTATTTAGGATGTTGGTTCATAAAACAAGGATTTGGAATCTCCAGGTATCCAACATTAGGAGAAGATTTTTGGAAAGGTTGTTTGTCGAGCTGTTCAGATCAGAGATTAACGCTGCTGATCTCATAACCGATCTTCCGTGAGTGAGATCGGCCAATACTAATACCGATCAGTCTAACTTTAAAGTTTTTAGTTTATTCAAGACAAGTGCTATTGACAATTTAACAATATAAGAACAATATTCACCAACTCTGTGGTTTTGTGGTTAGATTGTCTGCCCTAAGATTAATAGGTTGTGAGTTCAAACCCCGGCCGAGTCACACCAAAGACTATAAAAAATGGGATCGTTACCTCCCTGCTTGGCACTCCGCATCAAGGGTTGGAATTGGGAGTTAAATCACCAAAAATAATTCCCGGGCGCCGCAACCTCTGCTGCTCCTTGCTCCCCTCACCTCCCAGGGGGTGATCAAGAGTGATGGGTCAAATGCAGATAATAATTTCGCCACACCTAGTGTGTGTGTGACAATCTTTGGTACTTTAACTTTTAACTTTAATATTTGAACTATTATCTACCTTTTCTCTTTTATTATTGCATTTTCCTGACTATAGAGCGCACCTAGACCCGCCAAATTTTAGCGGGTATATATATATATATATATATATGTTATAGGGACGGCGTGGCGCAGTGGGAGAGTGGCCGTGCGCAACCCGAGGGTCCCTGGTTCAAATCCCACCTAGTACCAACTTCGTCACGTCCGTTTTGTCCTGAGCAAGACACTTCACCCTTGCTCCTGATGGGTGCTGGTTGGCGCCTTGCATGGAAGCTCCCTCCATCAGTGTGTGAATGTGTGTGTGAATGGGTAAATGTGGAAGTAGTGTCAAAGCGCTTTGACTACCTTGAAGGTAGAAAAGCGCTATACAAGTACAACCCATTTATCATTTATATATATATATGCAGCACGGTGGAAGAGGGGTTAGTGCATCTGCCTCACGATACGAAGGTCCTGAGTAGTCCTGGGTTCAATCCCGGGCTCGGGGTCTTTCTGTGTGGAGTTTGCATGTTCTCCCCGTGAGTGTGTGGGTTCCCTCCGGGTATTCCGGCTTCCTCCCACTTCCAAAGACATGCACCTGGGGATAGGTTGATTGGCAACACTAAATTGGCCCTAGTGTGTGAATGTGAGTGTGAATGTTGTCTGTCTATCTGTGTTGGCCCTGCGATGATGTGGTGACTTGTCCAGGGTGTACGCCGCCTTCCGCCCATTTGTAGCTGAGATAGACACCAGCACCCCCTGCGACCCCTAAAAGGACAAGCGGTAGAAAATGGATGGAAATGATGGATATGTATATATATAATATATATATATATACATATACATATATATATATATATATATATATATATATATATAGATATATCCAGTGGGGCAAAAAAGTATTTAGTCAGCCACCGATTGTGCAAGTTCTCCCACTTAAAATAATGACAGAAGTCTCTAATTTTCATCATAGGTACACTTCAACTCTGAGAGACAGAATGTGAAAAAAAAATCCAGGAATTCACATTGAAGGAATTTTAAAGAATTTATTTGTAAATTATGGTGGAAAATAAGTATTTGGTCAACCATTCAAAGCTCTCACTGATGGAAGGAGGTTTTGGCTCAAAATCTCACGATACATGGCCCCATTCATTCTTTCCTTAACACGGATCAATCGTCCTGTCCCCTTAGCAGAAAAACATCCCCAAAGCATGATGTTTCCACCCCCATGCTTCACAGTAGGTATGGTGTTCTTGGGATGCAACTCAGTATTCTTCTTCCTCCAAACACGACGAGTTGAGTTTATACCAAAAAGTTCTATTTTGGTTTCATCTGACCACATGACATTCTCCCAATCCTCTGCTGTATCATCCATGTGCTCTCTGGCAAACTTTTGGAGACAAAGTGGAAACTAATGAGTTACTATGGAAACAAAAACAAACCAGGAAGTGCAAAACAGAACTAAGTGTCCAAAAAACAAAACACAGCATGACCAAAACGAAACATAATCCATAGGCGTGACACTTTTAGTACGACTTTATCTATAAAGCTGCAGCGTTTGATGGGTTGTGGGAGCATTACGGCTATCGTAGTCAGACGTACTGTGCTTCAAAATACGGGTATTATTATGTTGGCACCTGTTAGCAGACATATTATCTGGCGTTTTGTGACGCCATATTGTGCATAACCAACTTGTCTTACCTTCTAGTACCTGCTGATGAGTATTTAGGAAATGTGTAAGTCCTAAAAATGTGCGCTCGTCCGCCAATGTAGTCCGTGTCGACACCGTAATCGATAAGCTCCTTCTTTTTCTCTATATTCTTGTTATGGGGCAGTCAACTTCCGCTGTTGCCATTTGTTGCATAAAGTAGCGTACAGTTCTAACTTATATCTGTCAGTAGACTCGCTATGGAAGTGCTAAAAAGTATTTGTATAGTGAGTTTACATTATTCACCCAAGGAACTTTAGTTACTAGAGAGTTCCAATCGGACGTTATTTCACGGGACACATTTCCAGCGTTGTTGTTGCACTAGTGAGTAAAGTCGGAATGTCATTAAAACAGTTAGCTCCATCTTTTGACACTTCTTCCACTCCCGTCCTTGCACGCTACACCGCTACAACAAAGATGATGGGGAGAAGACGCTGCCAAAGGTGAGCCACGTAAATAAGACCGCCCACAACATCTTGAAGCAACTGTTAGAAAGCGACTTGAAGATGATCTGAAAACATAATCTACGCAACATTTTGACCAAAGAAGCACCATTACATGTTATGTAGACCACAAGGAAGTGTTTAAAACGTAGAAAACAAATCATGATATGACCCTTTAATATGCCTTATCATCTGATGCACCTTTTGTATGAAAATAGGGTAACACTTTAGTATAGGGAATACATATTCGCCATTAATTAGTTGCTTATTAACATGCAAATTAGAAACATCCATTCATTTTTATACCGCTTGTCCTTTTTGGGGTGGCGGGGGGGTGCTGGAGCCTTTCTCAGCTGCATTCGGGCAGAAGGCGAGATACACCCTGGACAAGTCGCCACCTATTCACAGGGCCAACACAGATAGACAGACAACATTCCCACACTAGCGCCCATTTTTAGTGTTGCCAATCAACCTATCCCCAGGTGCATGTCTTTGGAAGTGGGAGGAAGCCAGAGTACCCGGAGGGAACCCACACAGTCACAGGGAGAACATGCAAACTCCAGACAGAAAGATTCCGAGCCCGGGATTAAACCCAGGACTGCTCAGGACCTTCGTATTGTGAGGCACTTACACTCATCCCTCTCCCACCGTGCTGCCCAATTAGTAACATATTGGCTCTTAATTAGTCATCATTAAGTACTTATTAATGCCTTACTCTGCATGGCCTTATTATACAGCCAGTAAGCCATTAACTAAGAGTCTTCTCTCAATAACCTCAAAATTATTGCTTATATGCTTATATGTTCCCCTAGGATCCAAATAACTCTAAATTAAGTATTGGTTACTTTAATAAAGAACTAATTAATGGTGAACATGTTCACCATACTAAAGTGTTACCGAAAATAGACCTGAATAGACCCGCTCATCGGCAGTGCGCCTTATAATTCGGTGCACCCTATGGTCCCAAAAATCCGGTACTTAAAGGGGACATTATCACCAGACCTATGTATGCGTCAATATATACCTTGATGTTGCAGAAAAAAGACCATATATTTTTTTAACCGATTTCCGAACTCTAAAAGGGTGAATTTGGCGATTTTAAACGCTTTTCAATTGATAGCCTGTCAAGCGATGACCTCTCACCTGTGACGTCACAACATGAAGCAGTCCGCCATTTTCTCAATCTTATTACACGCACCAAGTCAAATCAGCTCTGTTATTTTCAGTTTTTTCGACTGTTTTCCCGTACCTTGGGGACATCATGCCTCGTCGGTGTGTTGTCGGAGGGTTTAACAACACGAACAGAGACGGATTCAAGTTGCACCAGTGGCCAAGAGATGCGAAAGTCCCTCGTTTGTTCCGCACACTTTACCGACGACAGCTATGCTACGACAGAGATGGCAAGAATGTGTGGATATCCTGCGACACTCTAAGCAGATGCATTTGCAACGATAAAGTCAACGAAATCTGCAATATTGGAAAATAAACCACCACTAAATCTGCAGGAGTGCGAGCTATTCAGGGACGACGGCAGTCTCTTCCCGTAGACGAGCGAGGTATACCCCCTGGATATGTTGGCTAAGACGTGATTTATGCCACGTCTTTTTCCGTCTCATTTTGTCCACCAAACTTATAACGTTGCGCAGGAATGCACAAGGGTAAGTTTTGTTGATTTTGACTTATGTGGAGTGTGCTAGTCAGACATATTTGGTCACGGCATGACTGCAAGCTAATGGATGCTAACATGCTATTTAGGCTAGCTGTATATACATATTGCGTCATTATGCCTCATTTGTAGCTATATTTGCATCCAGCCTTTCCCTCCACCCACAGTTAATGCCAAACAAACACATACCAATCGTTGGTTAGAAGGCGATCACCGAATTTGTCCTCGCTTCCTCCCGTGCCGCTGTCTGTCGTGATATGGCTCAACAGCTTCAGTTTCTTCTTCAATTTAATTTTCGCTACCTGCCTCCATACTCCCAACCATCCGTTTCAATACATGCGTAATCTGTTGAATCGCTTACGGCGCTGAAATCCGAGTCTGAATCCGAGCTACTATGCTATACCTTTCTGTGCTATCAGCCATGTTTGTCTCTGTGTGGTCACGCTGTGACGTCACAGGATAATGGACGGGTGGATATAACGGCGGTTGAAATCAGGCACTTTGAAGCCGTTTTTCGGGATATTGCGTGATGGGTAAAATTTTGAGAAAAACTTCGAAAAATTAAAAAAAGCCTCTGTGAACTGATTTTTATCGGTTTTAACCCTTCAGAAATTGTGATAATGTTCCCCTTTAAGATTCTAAGAAATGCAGTTTATTAGCCGTACTGGAGGTGATTATTAATAGATGGATAGATACATAGATAGTACTTTATTTATTCCTTCAGGAGAGTTCCTTCAGGAAAATTACAATTCCAGCAGCAGTGTACAGAGGTGAGATCATTTTAAAAAGTAAATAATGGGGGTATAAATGGAAACAAAATATATAATAATAACCTACACACTGTGGAAGGACATACACAGTTATCTGCCAGCTAGTCAAGGAATATACAAAAGTAATTTAAAAAAAACATAACTGTGTTTGTAGGATTAAAAAGCATTAATCGTCAATGAATTGATTAACGTGGACTTCGACTTAAACAAGTTGAAAAAGTTATTCGTGTGTTACCATTTAGTGGTCAATTGTACGGAATATGTACTGCACTGTGCAATCTACTAATAAAAGTTTCAATCAATCAATCAATCAATGGCAAAACCTTTTGACAAAATATAATGACTTCACATATGCGACTCAGTTACTGGTATTTTTTTTTTTGTTATTTGCATTTTTCATTTTCTTAACTAGGAAGTGATACTTCTTCATTTGATTCATGAACTGACCACAGACTTTCCCAACCTCCATGTTTGACAAGAGTAGAACTAACGCCGTTTCAGATGGAACCACAAAGACAGGGAAACGACCGTCTCGTATAGATAGCAGGGCACTACAACGTTGGTACACAATCTCATTCTGTGCACACATGCACACACCCACACAGTTTTGGTTGAGCAGTGAACCAAGCAGTTCCCTTTTTTTTTCAAGATGACCTGTCTTATGTCTCACTTGTCTGGCCTGACTACTAAAACCCATTCAGCGTTCAAAACACCCAGCACCTATTCTGATTTTACACAAGATGTTATGTACATTAATTAGCGGCACAGCTTTAAATGGAGTGGTGGTTAGAACAATCTGTCTTTAGTGGTTAGATTTTTAATGGTTGGATCAAAGTAAAGAGGAACAGTTGCTGCATTTAAGCCCATCAAATTCAGACAGAAAGCTCTTCAAAATGGCCACATGTATTTCTGTTACGCCCTCCCACTCTCCACCATGGCTATAAATACAAAAAAATATATAAATATGTTAATGGGTGCAACAAAAAGCACCTCCTTTAACACACCAGACATTTTGTAATTGTTTTCTTTTTTTTTTTATAATATTTTCAGACATAGCACAGACATTGAGCTGCCTGAACCCGTTTTTTTTCTCCACACAGAACACTTTTCAACAATAACGTTTCCAATAACTTTGGAAACGTTATTGTTGTTTAAATGTGCTATATAAATAAAGTGGATTGGATTGGATAAATAATATAATTTGTCTATGATTTTGTAACTATATCACTGCATAACATTGTAAGCTTTTTAACATAAAACGACACAACACATTGGTCTGCTATCTATATGAGGCTGTATAATACGTATGTTCCTTTTTGACTACTTAAAGGCCTACTGAAATGAGATTTTCTTATTTAAACGGGGCTAGCAGGTCCATTCTATGTGTCATACTTGATCATTTTGCGATATTGCCATATTTTTGCTGAAAGGGTTTACTAGAGGAGATCGACGATAAAGTTCGCAACTTTTGGTCGCTAATAAAAAAGCCTTGCCTGTACCGGAAGTAGCAGACGATGTGCGTGTGACGTCACAGGTTGTGGAGCTCCTCACATCCTCACATTGTTCACAAACATGGCCACCAGCAGCTAGAGCGATTCGGGCCGAGAAAGCGACAATTTCCCTATTAATTTGAGCGAGGATGAAAGATTCGTGGATGAGGATAGTGAGAGTGAGGACTAGAAAAAAAAAAGACGAGGGCAGTGGGATCGATTCAGATACTAGACACATTTACTAGGATAATTCTGGAAAATCCCTTATCTGCTTATTGTGTTACTAGTGTTTTAGTGAGATTATATAGTCATACCTGAAAGTCGGAGGGGTGTTGTGACCGCCAGTGTCTTTGAGGGAAGCCACGGAGGAGCCAAGAAAGTTGAAGCTGCCTCTTTGACAGCTGCAGGAGAAACGACACAATCTCCGCTCATGTTTTCGGTAAGAGCCGACTTATTACCACAATTTTCTCACCGAAACCTGTGGTAGAGAACCATATTGGCTTGACTGCTCTGTTCCATATTAAAGCTGCACCGTCATCTTTAGGGAATGTAAACAAAGAAACACCGGTTGTGTTTGTGTTGCTACAGCAATACACCGCTTTCCACCAACATCATTCTTATTTGTAGTCTCCATTATTAATTGAACAAATTGCAAAAGATTCAGCAACACAGATGTCCATAATACTGTGTAATTATGCGATAAAAACAGACTACTTACAGCCGTGATTGGTGCTGGATGAACATGTCCGCTACCACTGGTGACGTCACGCGCACACGTCATCATTCCGCGACGTTTTTAACAGGATACTTCGCGGGAAATTTAAAATTGCAATTTAGTAAACTAAAAAGGCCGTATTGGCATGTGTTGCAATGTTAATATTTCATCATTGATATATAAACTATCAGACTGTGTGGTCGGTAGTAGTGGGTTTCAGTAGGCCTTTAACTGTGTTATAGACTGTCTTTATATTTTTCACTTGTGAATAATGCTGTATAATAGACAGTATTTATATAAATCACATGTGCTAAAACATTCGTAAGATGACATTTTGCAACAGAACTCGGTAAAACTTTAGTATGGGTAACATATGAACCAGTTGCTTATTAACATGCAAATTAGTAACATTGGTTTTTATTAAGTACTTATTAATGCCTTATTCTGCATGGCCTTATACAACCAGTAAGCCATTACGAAGAGTTTTCCCTAACCCCAACCCTAACACTGATATTAACACTTACCCTAACCCTAGACCAGGGGTGCCCATTACGTCGATCGCGAGCTACCAGTCGACCGCGGGTGGTGTGTCAGTCGATCTCCAGCCAGGCTTTTAAAAAAAATAGACCTAAAAATTAGTGATCATCAATCTTCACCAAGACGTCACTTAAATGACATTCACGGTACCGGAGGGTCTTGTGAGATGACGCTGGCTGCTGCAAGATCATTATTATGAAAATATGACCGAGAGGAAGGCGAGAAACACTTTTTATTTCAACAGATTCTCGCGCCCTATCTTCCGTCAAAACTCTAAAGGCCGACTGCACATTTCCTATCTTCACAATAAAAGCCCTGCTTCATGCTCCCTGCGCTAACTAAATACAGAGTCTCGGAAAACTGGCGTGCACAAGCGATCCCTCAGAAAGCTGGCGTGCACATCAGCTTTACGAGACTCTTATTTTGTTAGCGCGGGCAGCATGAAGCAGGGCTTTTATTGTGAAGATAGGAAATGTGCAGTCGGCCTTTAGAGTTTTGACGGAAGGGACGGCGCGAAAGTCTGTTGAAATAAAAAGTGTTTCTCGCCTTCCTCTCTGTCATTTTTTCATAATAATGAACTGGCAGCAGCCAGCGTCATCTCACAAGACCCTCGGGTGCCGTGAATGTCAATCAAGCAAGCTACGGAATTTGCCGCCAATGTTTTTCTTGTAAAGTGTATGGAATCTGGATGAATTAGATGCCAAAAACCAACCACTTTCATGTGGTATTGTACAGAAAGGACAACTTTTTTTCTCCTCCATTTGAAAATGTGGGCGTTATCATCATTACTGTCTGATTCCAATCAATGCAAGTCATCAGAATCAGGTAATACACCAACTTATATTCTTGTCTTTGTGAAAGAAAGACATCTATATGTGTTACACATGCTTGTATTATCATTAAACACATTTAACTTGTTTACAAAAATGTCTCTTTCATAAATAAATAAATATAAATGATATATATAAATGAGGTAGATCCCCTCGAAATGGTCAATTGAAAAGTAGCTCGCCTGCAGAAAAAGTGTGGGCACCCCTGCCCTAGACCATAAATCATTTAATTTTCTCTACTGCTCACTAGTGTTATCATATCTGAGTTACTGTGTAGAAATATGGGGAAATAATTACAAAAGTACACTTCATTCACTAACAGTGTTACAAACAAGATCAGTTAGAATAAAACATAATGTTGGATATAGAGAACATACAAACCCTTTATTTATTGAATCAAAGATACTGAAATTCCACGACATAGTGAAATTGCAAACAGCTAAAATTATACATAAGGCAAACTATAACCTGCTACCCAAGAATATACAACAATTCTTCTCAACAAAAGAGGAGAAATATAATCTTAGAGAAAAAATGTATTTAAAACATTTGTACGCACGTACAACACTTAAGACCTTCAGTGTATCAGTATGTGGAATTAAATTATGGAATGGATTAAGCAAAGCAATCACACTATGTACTAATATGATCCACTTCAAGAAACTCTTCAAACTTAAAGTGTTTACAAAGTACAAAAAAGAAGAACCAAGATAAACATTCTGAATTTATTCACCCATTCATTCTTTCATTCTCAAAATAATCTTACTTATCTTCACCAATTATTTATTTATTTATTTCTATTGTAATTACTTACGGAGTATATTGTGATACCATTGAGAACAGGAAGTGAACAAAAGTTTTAGCAACTGTTATGTAAAGGAAAAGGGGTAGGATTAAAAAAAACTCTGCTTCTTCCTACTCCTTTTCGAACATGTTGGAAAGAGAAACTGGAAATTGTGATGTATCATGTTATATGCTTGCATGTTCCAAATAAACTTAACCTCAACCCTATGTTAATAAGCAACTAGTTAATGGTTCATATGTTCCCCATTCTAAATTGTTACCCAGAACTCTTTAGTTTTCTGTGACTAAAGACATGTTTTTTTTTATACAATTCAAACAAATTCGGAATTGTAGGACCCTAGCAATATTTAATGAATTTATTAGTTTTATTTAGATTTTGGCGAATCTCTTGGTGCCCAGTGCTTGACTCACATGTAGGTCAAATCAGTACAAACAGCAAACATCTGCGAGCATTGAACGTTCCAGAGTCCCGCCTTAGAGACCCTGACAAGAGCAGGTCCACTTCCTGCCGGGGAAACGCATGGCTGGTCCTGTGTCGTTCTGTGGTGTGGGGACAGGAAGTCTACGCTGGCCGACAGGAACCTGTTTCCTCTGGCATGCCAAACATTGTGCGGTCCTGTTGTTTGCATGACCTTTCTAATCAGTTGTGTTAGTGCTGAATCTACAGTTTTGTTTACCCACACAGGAAGTCTACAACCTGTCAGTCTGTTCCAAGAAGCTATGAGGCTTTAACCAGGGACTATATTAATGAGAACGGCAAAAAAGGACCATTTTCAAATGGTGAACTCGAACCCGGAACTACACAGTCAGGTCATCACGGCACATGTATGGAAGTCATTTAAATGCAAATTAAAATGAGACTTGCTGTTTGTGACCATGACGACAATGAGCAAGGTGCTTGAAATGTCATTTTCCTCGCTATAGCCGAACGGGTTCATTCCAATCTGACTGGATTATTCAGTTATGTTTCATTTTAGAGCTTGGTTGGGACAATATGGCTTTTTTCTTTTTTTTTAAATTCAGAATTGATTGATTTATTGATTGAAACTTCTATTAGTAGAATGCACAGTGCAGTACATATTCCGTACAATTGAGCACTAAATGGTAACACCCGAGTAAGTTTTTCAACCTGTTTAAGTCGAGGTCCACGTAAATCAATTCATGGTAATAGCGTCATAGGTTGTACAATAACCTCCACATTGCCCGCAATGAGAAAGTTCTTGTAACTTGTAGTTGCAGTTTATAGGAAACAGGAAGTTGACCTTATTTGTCCATTTACCGTCCTTCCATTTTTCTGTGTGTCTACAACAAACTACTTCCTCTATTGCATGTGATGAGTAATATTCTTTTTTTTTTTTTTAACATAAACAAATATGATTTATTTGGATGAAAATGGATGATAGAGATAGCAGTTGACAACTCCAAAAACTAAATACAATCAGGAAAGACATTTACTTTAGATCAGGTCTGGGCAATTATTTTGACTGGGGGGCCACATTTAGAGAAATAAATGTGTCTGAGGGGCCGGTATATCTATTTTTAGGAACACTAATACAAAACCTCACAATAATGTCTGATTGAATGCAAAAAACGTTTTGACAGACTGTCTTAAAAAACAGAATGGAATTTGACATTTTTCTATGAACGATAAAACACTGAATATTGACAACATGAACGAGAAACCCCCTCTCGATCGACATATTTTACAATCAAGCAAAACGCAAACAGCAAAATATCAACGCAAAGGGTAAAAATACAATATACAATCGGATATATCACTAAGCTTTAGAACTTTGTTGTGAAAATCTCCTTCTGCGTCTGCCCCTGACACCCACATTTTAGGCTGACACTCTGTGTAAACGCTCCCCACTCACACTGGGTATTTGTTCTGCTGTGTTTATGTTGTGTTACAGTGAGGATGTTCTCCCGAAATGTGTTTGTCATTCTTGTTTGGTGTGGGTTCACATTAGTAAGAGTGTTAAAGTTGTTTATATCACAACCTTCAGTGTGACCTGTATGGCTGTTGACCAACTATGCCTTGCAGTAGTGTACGTTTGTCTGCAGAAGCCACATAAAACATGTTACTGGGCTGCCAAGCCGTTTGTACATGTTGTAGAAGGCGTCAAAGGCAGTGCCTTCACAGCACGCCCTTATTATTGTTATCTGGCTGAACATCAGCAGATATTCGCGAGACTAGTTGCTACGGGAATTCGGGAACCTCCCGGAAAATTTGGGAGGGTTGGCAAGTGTAATGCTGTCAAGCGGCATTCATATAAAACTCGCGGGCCGCACTAATATTACATTTTCTTATCACATGTCTGAGACCCCTGGTTTACACATAGCACATAGCACTGGCTTCCTGTGCACTTAAGATGTGACTTTAAGGTTTTACTACTTACGTATAAAATACTACACGGTCTAGCTCCAGCCTATCTTGCCGATTGTATTGCACCATATGTCCCGGCAAGAAATCTGCGTTCAAAAGACTCCGGCTTATTAGTGATTCCTAGAGCCCAAAAAAAGTCTGCGGGCTATAGAGCGTTTTCCGTTCGGGCTCCAGTACTCTGGAATGCCCTCCCGGTAACAGTTCGAGATGCTACCTCAGTAGAAGCATTTAAGTCTCACCTTAAAACTCATCTGTATACTCTAGCCTTTAAATAGACCTCCTTTTTAGACCAGTTGATCTGCCGCTTCTTTTCTTTCTCCTATGTCCCCCCCTCCCTTGTGGAGGGGGTCCGGTCCGATGACCATGGATGAAGTACTGGCTGTCCAGAGTCGAGACCCAGGATGGACCGCTCGTCGGGACCCAGGATGGACCGCTCGCTTGTATCGATTGGGGACATCTCTACGCTGCTGATCCGCCTCCGCTTGAGATGGTTTCCTGTGGACGGGACTCTCGCTGCTGTCTTGGATCCGCTTGAACTGAACTCTCGCGGCTGTGTTAGAGCCACTATGGATTGAACTTTCACAGCATCATGTTAGACCCGCTCGACATCCATTGCTTTCGGTCCCCTAGAGGTGGGGGGTTGCCCACATCTGAGGTCCTCTCCAAGGTTTCTCATAGTCAGCATTGTCACTGGCGTACCACTGGATGTGAATTCTCCCTGCCCACTGGGTGTGAGTTTTCCTTGCCCTTTTGTGGGTTCTTCCGAGGATGTTGTAGTCGTAATGATTTGTGCACTCCTTTGAAACATTTGTGATTTGGGGCTATATAAATAAACATTGATAGATTGATTGATTGAAAAAAAACAACTCTTTATGCAGTGTTATTTCTTTTTCAATTTCATAAGAGTTTTGCGCCTCCCATTGTTCTCTTTATTTTGTGAAACGGGTCAAAATGGCTCTTTGAGTGGTAAAGGTTGCCGACCCCTGTTCTACATGTACAGACGCTTGTGGAAATCACACATGAATACCTTAAGACAAAGCGATTGCTGCTATTTGGGATACAACACTTCTCAGACGGCATGCGAACTTTCAAATGCACGAAAAACTTTGTCCATTTGTCGAAGGAGAGTCAACGAGAATGCGAGCTCCCATGGCTGTGATTAAAAAATGTAGTGTGTGCTTTGTATTACCTGACCGTCTAGCTACGGAAAACAGGTGAATGCTTTTGGACTGGCAAAGCGGACTGTATCAGTTATTGTCCGCCATGTATGTCGCAGACTCAACGTCTAGGTCTAGAGTATATGAAGTCACCAAAAAGGAATGGACAATGATGGGGAAGGCAAAACAGTGAGGTGTGTCCTGACCAGATATCTAGATCTGTAGTTTGATTGATGTAAAATGTTCTTAATCACGTTGTTTACGTGTCTGATAAAGATGTGATGAATATATGATGGCTCAGGTGTGATTCACTACAATAGGGCCCCACAGCACACTGGATTCCAGTTAATTGAAATACCACAACACTGGATACTGTTCAAATAAATTACATTTAAGAACTTGCACACAAAGCAACACTGGAGGGGACTATGACATGCGCATTTTCCGCGCATTGAGACGGAGGGGGGAGGGGGTTTTAAACAATGGCATTGAGTGTGTGTGGACACGGATAAGGTTAGGTGTGATTTACCCTGGATAAACTTATCTGGCTTAGTGTAAACGGGGCCTTAAACTGTTTGTTTGCTGTGCTGTTAATACCCGTTTTGTTTACAGTACAGTTGTCATTCACTTCAATTAAAGTGAATATCGCTCAAATAATAATACCTTTATATGTATATTTTCACAGAAAAATATATCAAGATATACACTGGGGAAAAAAAAGTATTTAGTCAGCCACCGATTGTGCAAGTTCTCCCACTTAAAATGATGACAGGTCTGTAATTTTAATCATCGGTACACTTCAACTGTGAGAGACAGAATGTGGGAAAAAAAATCCAGGAATTCACATTGTAGGTATTTTAAAGAATTTATTTGTAAATTATGGTGGAAAATAGGTATTTGGTCAACCATTCAAAACTCTCACTGATGGAAGGAGGTTTGGGCTCAAAATCTCAAGATACATGGCCCCATTCATTCTTTCCTTAACACGGATCAATCGTCCTGTCCCTTTAGTAGAAAAACAGCCCCAAAGCATGATCTTTCCACCCCCATGCTTCACAGTAGGTGTGGTGTTCTTGGGATGCAACTCAGTATTCTTATTCCTCCAAACACGACGAGTTGAGTTTATACCAAAAAGTTCTATTTGGGTTTCATCTGACCACATGACATTCATAAACGCTGCAGCTTTATAGATAAAGTCGTACTAAAAGTGTCACGCCTATGGATTATGTTTCGTTTTGGTCATGCTGTGTTTTGTTTTTTGGACACTCAGTTCTGTTTTGCACTTCCTGGTTTGTTTTTGTTTCCATAGTAACTCATTAGTTTCCACTTTGTCTCCAGAAGTTTGCCAGAGAGCACATGGATGATACAGCAGAGGATTGGGAGAATGTCATGTGGTCAGATGAAACCAAAATAGAACTTTTTGGTATAAACTCAACTCGTCGTGTTTGGAGGAAGAAGAATACTGCGTTGCATCCCAAGAACACCACACCTACTGTGAAGCATGGGGGTGGAAACATCATGCTTTGGGGCTGTTTTTCTGCTAAGGGGACAGGACGATTGATCCGTGTTAAGGAAAGAATGAATGGGGCCATGTATCGCGAGATTTTGAGCCAAAACCTCCTTCCATCAGTGAGAGCTTTGAATGGTTGACCAAATACTTATTTTCCACCATAATTCACAAATAAATTCTTTGAAATTCCTACAATGTGAATTCCTGGATTTTTTTTTCACATTCTGTCTCTCACAGTTGAAGTGTACCTATGATGAAAATTACAGACCTCTGTCATCATTTTAAGGGGGAGAACTTGCACAATCGGTGGCTGACTAAATACTTTTTTGCCCCACTGTATATCGAATATCGAGTTTAAGCAAAAATACATCGAGATATACTTTTTCGTCCGTATCGCCCAGCCCTAAAAGAAAGCATTCTCCTTTGAAATGGCAGTTGTCTAAAACAGTAAGCGGGCTCATCATCATTGCAAAGACACCTCATTCGTCCACGTTTCTCATACCCACATCCCATCAACGTGCCTTACTTAGTCACCCGTCCCCTCATCTGTGGTATTCTGAGGATCACACTAGAAAACGCGGCAACTATTTCCACGGGGTCTCATCATCACCACTGAGGTCAGCAGCGGCATTAGCAGGCTGACTATGGCAGCTGCTAACAAGAGTGTGAATCCAGACCGGGGGCCGCAAGGCACTGACTCACTGGGTGAAGCCTCACTCCCACAGTCAGGGAAAACGGCGTCTACTTAGTTCACGGGGAATTGGACGGGCGTTTGCAGGGAATAATATCGTTGCACGAGTTGAGTTATCGAAAAAGGCGAGGGAAGTGAAGACTGAGAGCTATTTGGGTTGACATTTCTCAGGTCTTTGGCGGCGGGTGAAGACAAAGCGCGATGGAATGAGTCAAGAAGAGGCAATGTGAGTGACATTGCACGGGAAAAAAATAAGCCGTTCAAGCGCACTTGCTAAGTGTCAGGGACGGGGGCGCTCATTCTTCTGACTCATCCAGTGGGTTATAAGCACTCGCCTTATGGTTTGTCACATTTGTCACTAGACAGAGACGTGGGGATATTCTGGTGAATGTCAACACCGATGAGGTTCAAAATGGACGTTTATATCAACAGTTTCTACTAAAGTATGTGTTGTTGGTAGAGATGTCCGATAATGTCAGACTGCCGATATTATCGGCCGATAAATGCTTTAAAATGTAATAACAAATTATCGGTACACCCTGGACAAGTCGCCACATCGTCGCAGTGCCAACACAGATAGACAGACAACATTCACACTCACATTCACACACTAGGGACCATTTAGTGTTGCCAATCAACCTATCCCCAGGTGCATGTCTTTGGAGGTGGGAGGAAAGCGGAGTACCGAGACTGTATCCATCCATCCATTTCTACCGCTTATTCCCTTTCGGGGTCGCGGGGGGCGCTGGCGCCTATCTCAGCTACAATCGGGCAGGAGGCAGGGTACACCCTGGACAAGTCGCCACCTCATCACAGAGCCAACACAGATAGACAGACAACATTCACACTCACATTCACACACTAGGGCCAATTTAGTGTTGCCAATCAACCTATCCCCAAGTGCATGTCTTTGGAGTTGGGAGGAAGCCGGAGTACCCGGAGGGAACCCACGCATTCACGGGGAGAACATGCAAACTCCACACAGAAAGATCCCAAGTCTGGATTTGAATCCAGGACTGCAGGACCTTCGTATTATGAGGCAGACGCACTAACCCCTCTGCCACCGAGACTTTATATTTTTTTATTTATCCAAAAAGCCGTGATTTATTAATGCATTTTAGGCAACAAGAAGTTAGGCGCATGCGCTTAAGCGTCTTTTGGGCTTGATAAACATGGCGGACTAACGACACGGACTTTGCTCCGGAGATTTCTCCTGGGAGTAAACGGAGCCAAGCGCTTGGTTTAACGTCCTTTTCCCTCGCTTACCGCCGTGCGTTTAAGAGCGCACTGCTGTGTTTAGATGGAGACTGGTGTGGGCAATATTGAAGACGGATGCACTTGTCCCCACACTAAAAGTAGTGAAGTGAATTGTGAAGTGAATTATATTTATATAGCGCTTTTTCTCAAGTGACTCAAAGCGCTTTACATAGTGAAACCCAATATCTAAGTTACATTTAAACCAGTGTGGGTGGCACTGGGAGCAGGTGGGTAAAGTGTCTTGCCCAAGGACACAACGGTAGTGACTAGGATGGCGGAAGCGGGAATTGAACCTGCAACCCTCAAGTTGCTAGCACGGGCGCTCTACCAACCGAGCTAAATTGTTGTTTATTCACAGAAGTGGAAGTGTGAGCGAGAGGTCATATACTACAACAATTATTTATTCAAAACTAACACATTCAATCAAAAGGCAGCAAAGAAAATAGAAGCAATAAAAAAAACTAAAGATTTAAGAAGGTAGGCCTGGCTGGATGTACAGTATATTTGTCTATCTATAGATAGACCAATAGATCAATAGATATATACTTATACATATATATATATATATATATATATATATATATATATATATATATATATATACATACATAAATATAAAGAGAGAGAGAGAAAATACTGTACTAGCTTCACGTGCCTGCATGGTCTATCTTCTTGAAAAAATCAGGGCTGCAAGAAAGTCATGTGACATTGTCCCCTTATCCCTCCTCACTTGTTCCTCTTGTAGATCTTCTTGGCGAAGTTGAGGAAGACGGCGTGAGGGAGGTTTTGAGCGTGACGGGCGATGAGCTCCTGTAGCCGCTGGTAGCTCGCGTCCTCGTATTTGCGATACAGGCTGGGCATCTGCACGGCGTCGTACAGCGCTTTGACCTTTCCCACGCTGATAGCGGGAGCTGCCATGCAAGGCACTAACCACAACCCATCAGGAGCAAGGGTGAAGTGTCTTGCCCAAGGACACAATGAACTTGACGAGGTTGGTAGACTGCGGGGATCGAACCAGGAACCCTCAAGTTTCTGGCACGGCCACTTTCCCAACCGCGCCACGCTATCCCTTTTTCATCGTAAAATTTTATCAATCAGATAAAATTGCTCCACTAGCGTTCTTCGATCGTGACACGACATGACCACCAGGGGCAGCAATGTTCATGTCGCAGGTAGCAGCACAGCGTAAGTTAATTTTTGGTGGGTTTTTTTTGTTTTTTTTAAACAAAACATTACAGTTAAGTGTACAGAGTGTGCAATATTCATTAGGGTTGTAACGGTACACAAAAATTTCGTTTCGGTACATACCTCGGTTTAGAGATCGTGGTTCGGTTCATTTTCGGTACAGTAAGAAAACAACAAAATATATACATTTGTTTGGTTATTTATTTACCAAATTTGTAAACCATGGCTTTATCCTTTTAACATTGGGAACACTATAATAATTCTGCCCACGTTAATCAACATTAAACTACCTCAAATTGTTGCTCAGATCAAATAAAATGACAAAAATGTTCTTCTACATATAAAAAGTACAACAGTTTCAAGTCAACTCATCATGCTTAATTTATCACAGCATTTGGGAAGCCTGTAGTTGATTTGTATTATGTAAATGTTATATTCTTATCAACATGTGATAGGAGGGACCCTGCCATTCAAATATTTACTGTCCGTAAAACAAACACACACTCCACAAAACGTTACACTAAAAGCCAATTAGCCTTCACCTCAAGCCAGACCTGCGAGCGAGCTGAGCTGCAGTTTAAGTTTCTAGAAGGTCAACGGGCTCATAGTGATGTTAGTTGCAGTTGACTGGGAGGTGCTTATTATCATTTGGGGAGTGTACGCTGCCTTATGCTAACCTGCTAAACACCTATCTGCTCGACGCTGAAGCATCTACTTCATGCGCTCTGAATACGCACTGCTGATTGGCTGTTACCACTTTATACGTAACCAATCAGATGGTTGTGTGGCTGGGACAAGAAGAAGCAAAGCAGCTTGTTAAGACTTTAGCTTAGAAACTCGTTCGGTACACCCCTGTACTGAAACGATTCAATACAAATACACATACAGTTACACCCCTAATATTCATACATCCCTATTTTTATTGTTACTAAAACGTTTTTTACGTTTGTGCCCAACAATGCATTCATCGTTGGATGATGAGTTTCATGTGAGTATCACATAATAAATTAACGACAACTTATGTGCAAAATCCTCTCCGGCGTTGTGAAATATTCACGTTCAAAACCCGGATCACCGCTCCCAGTTATCTATCTTGGAATTCCAATTCCCTTTCTTTGCCTCGAACCCCGCCCGCCTCCTTTGTGTCCTGGGAGACGTCTGCCTGCCTCGTCCCCTTTCATCAGTCCAAGAGGTAACTCATGATAACAGGCTTGAGCAGCATCCCTGATTGAATTCAGGTAGAAGTGCTCATTTCCAGCCATTGATTGCTTCCTCCGTGAGCAGACGCCACGGAGCCACTCACATTAAGTCAAGTCCATTTTATTTATATAGCAGCAAATCAAACCTGAAGTTATCTTAAGGGCACATTTTCAAGACTCCATTGTTTACTTATATGGCAGTAAACCTCAGATAAACGAAACCGAGAGATAACCTCGTTTACCCACATATCGGGGGAGGCGCCATTACAAAATCAGGCTGCGTCAGTGCCTCATTTTACACAAGACAGGAAATTACCTCAACTTAATGTCCTGCACCTTTTTTTTTTTTTTCTCGGGCAAATTCGACAATCACGGAATGAATATTTTGCTCGCGGATTGCGAGGACATTAGTTCAACAAATTAAACTGCAGCCCATTTCCTTACAAATCATGGAACGCAAAATGAGATTTGGAAAAAAATGCAATGTACTGTGCACTGAGGTTTTCGTGATGTCACATCTGCACGGAATCGAAACAAGATTAAATGTCTGAAATATATTCTTAACAGGCCTGGAGACGTAATGAAGTGCGAAAAATTTACAGAAAATGGTGTTATCGTTCCTCAGTGTAGCTGCATGTGACAGGGACTTCTCTCTTGTATTTAAGTCCAAAATACTGTTTTTTAATTATTTACGAAATGTAACATTGTAAAACTAGAGCCACTTGTTAGGGTCTTGGTAAAGTGGTGGTGACCTTAGGATGCAGAGACGGGAGACAGGGTGAAATTACAAAAAAGAAATTGAAAATTTAATTAGACAAAAATGGATAACTAAGGGCAATGGGGCAGAAAGGCACACCATGAAATCTGGACAAAAAGGTTCCTCAGCGGTTGGCAGGAGAAAGGGCCAGGGTACACTGAGCAGGGCAAGAGTCCAACAAAAGTTATCCTTTTTACTTCAGGGGGACTAGGAGATAAACACAGGAGGTTAGGGAATTCAGGACAAAGGAGCGAACACATACCAGGTCTGGTGAAGCAGGTGCATGCACGACAGGAGTACTTGAGACAATAACCGGCTAGGCCAAGCTGACAGTGACGAGCCTAAACACCGGTGTGCTAATTGCGAGCAGGTGTGCCTCCAGGTCCGCCCCTCGCCGAGGACGAATCACTAAAAGCACAGGTGCAGAAAAAGGAGAAGGCAGGAAAACATTAAAAACACAACACCACTAATCTTGTTTTTGACTAATAAGATATGTTTTATTTGTGTACTTTGTGTCTGTGTGAGACCAATTTACTGTACTTATAGGGTTCATATTATGTGATTTTTTTCTAATTGTGTTTGGGTCTGTGGGACCCGTTTAAATTTTTGTATTGAAAGAAAAATAATACAATTAATTAATTTTTCAAACTGAGACTCACTGACTTTGGCTCATATTCTGTGAATAACATATATCAGAATACATATTTAATGACCACACACCATAGACACCCCCTACACATTTCTATTACATATAAGATGTCCGGGTCCACTGGACCCGGGGCTAATAATAAACACATACAAACAGCAGGCCTAGACAGGAGGAAAACGGAGTGTAGGTACACAGAACATCAGGAGGGTGAAATGTGCGAGAAAATGAGAGCAGACAGTGTTGTGTGAATTGTGTGAATTATATTTATATAGCGCTTTTCTCTAGTGACTCAAAGCGCTTTACATAGTGAAACCCAATATCTAAGTTACATTTAAACCAGTGCGGGTGGCACTGGGAGCACGTGGGTAAAGTGTCTTGCCCAAAGACACAACGGCAGTGACTAGGATGGCGGAAGCGGGAATCGAACCTGCAACCCTCAAGCTGCTGGCACGGCCACTCTACCAACCGAGCTATACCCCGTGTTGACAAACAATGTTGCAACCTTGTGTGCGAACCGCAGGTGCAGAAACACAAATGAAGAATCCCCGTGGGATGCAGAAACTGCAGAGAAATTTTCCGTGCAATGTTCATATTGTTGTTACTCAGCCAGCGTTTGTGGGTCTGATGGACCCATTATATTTTGGGTCTTTTAATGCCTCACAATCAAACACTTTTATGTTGAAATACTGAACAGATGTTTACCGTATCCCAATTCAGTCCATCAGACCCACAAAAGCTGGTTGAGTAACAACAATATGAACGTTACACAAGGGTTAAAACACTTCCTTGTGGTTTACCTAACACAGGGGTGTCAAAAGTAATTTTATCCCAGGGACCGCATGGAGGAAAATGTATTCCCACATGGGACGCACTGGTAAAATCCTTGCATGATAACTTAAAAATAAAGACAACTTCAAAACTGTTTTCTTTGGCCAAAAATAGAACAAGCATATTCTGAGAATGTACACGTGACAAATAATCCTCTTGGCAAAACACTTCCAAGTTAGTGGAAAAATGTGGAAAAAATTTGTGCCGTTTCCAAAACACCACAAACTTCGACTATGTCTCAGTGTTTTTTACAAAGCCATTCAACTTTAAGCACTTCCCGTTCAGTATTTTTATGTTTGGATAAGCAACCTAGTGTTTCCTCAAAGCTCAAACCTCCGCTTTGGTGACATCCGCAACTGCCACAACACATTAATTTACCATCATTCAAATATTGCTATTATGATATAATCAAAACAATGATCAAAATGACACCATGATAGCTGAATTAAAGGTAACATAAATACAAACTTAACCAATATGAAAATGGTCGAACAAATATAACAAACAACAAATGTAGAAACACACATTTTTACAATAGAGTTCAGGGTGCACATCGTGCCATCAACAAACTGCGAGCGCTGCACGGAACTCTAACTACAAAGATGATGGTCATGTTGACTTTGCATTTTACTGTTTCTTTATTTTTATCTGTTGAGGAAAGCCGTATTGAACTTGTTTGTGGGCCTGTTACGGCCCCCGGGCCGTACGTTTGTCAACCCTGACCTAACACATAACGCTTGTTCTTTGGTCCACATTTTGCAAAAATTATGTTTTATAGACCATCTTCAAACCGCTTTCTGACCGTTTCTTCAGGATGCGCCATTTTGTGGGCAGAAGGGTTGTCCCGATGCCAATATGTTGGTACCAGTACCGAAATTAATTTTGATACTTTTGAATACTTAGATGGCAGATGGCCAGATGGAGGAGACCCTGCCCCAAGTGGAGGAGTTCAAGTACCTAGGAGTCTTGTTCACAAGTGAGGGAAGAGTGGATCGTGAGATCGACAGGCGGATCGGTGCGGCGTCTTCAGTGATGCGGACGTTGTACCGATCCGTTGTGGTGAAGAAGGAGCTGAGCCGGAAGGCAAAGCTCTCAATTTACCGGTCGATCTACGTTCCCATCCTCACCTATGGTCATGAGCTTTGGGTCATGACCGAAAGGAAAAGATCACGGGTACAAGCGGCCGAAATGAGTTTCCTCCGCTGGGTGGCGGGGCTCTCCCTTAGAGATAGGGTGAGAAGCTCTGCCATCCGGGAGGAACTCAAAGTAAAGCCGCTGCTCCTTCACATCGAGAGGAGCCAGATGAGGTGGTTCGGGCATCTGGTCAGGATGCCACCCGAACGCCTCCCTAGGGAGGTGTTTAGGGCACGTCCAACCGGTAGGAGGCCACGGGGAAGACCCAGGACACGTTGGGAAGACTATGTCTCCCGGCTGGCCTGGGAACGCCTCAGGATCCCCCGGGAAGAGCTAAACGAAGTGGCTGGGGAGAGGGAAGTCTGGGTTTCCCTGCTTAGGCTGTTGCCCCCGCGACCCGACTTCGGATAAGCGGAAGAAGATAGATGGATGGATGGATGGATGAATACTTAGATAGTTTTCAAAATAAAGGGGACCATGAACATAATTTAATTGTGCCTTTATTTTAACATAATCTCTTTTGACACATTAGACAATCAAAGACCAATGCTAGCATTAAATTAGATAGTGAGCATATAAGACAACTTCTCGATTTGTGGTATTTTAGTTAACTGGAATACAGTATGCTGTGGGGCCCTCTTGTAGTGAACCACACCTGAGCCATAAAAAATGATCAATTCTTTAATGAACCTAGATATCTGGTCAGGACAACCCGAGACGTCATCATACGAGTCATCATACCGCGACGTTTTCAACACGACACCTGGCGGGAAATTTAAAATTGCAATTTAGTAAACTAAAAAGGCTGTATTGGCAATGTTAATATTTCATCATTGATATATAAACTATCAGACTGCGTGGTCGGTAGTAGTGGGTTTCAGTAGGCCTTTAAACGCTGGTTTGGTGTGGCTGAAATGGGGCTTAGGCTAAATAATTATTCGTTTAAGAGATTATCCGTCTTAGTGTAGACATACCCTTAAAAGAAAACATGTCCGAACTTGTCCCGGTTGTGTGGGCAGGTCACATGATCGCAATACATTCTTTGTGTATGACACCTGCAGTATTTTTTAAGGTATTTTTGCGACGTTGCTGTAGGAACGTTTCCTAGGAACAAACATGACTAAGAAGATTCTTTGCAAGAACTTTCCTCTGCGCTGTTTATGCAGGTTTGTCGCCTCAGTGGCGGGCAGGTGGTTGATCTCCACGATGACTTTATTGTACAAGAGTATTCACTCCAGGACCTGATGTGCTCTGTTGTATGTATTTATGGGTTTTGTGTTTGTTTGGCCACAAACAGAACACTTTGTCTTTTTTGTTGTGTGACATACTGTATTGCTCATCAGTGACTCAAGGCTGACTTTCCACTTTGCTCATTCACAGACTGCATTTTGATTGGAAGCTCAATATCTGTCATGAATTGGTTGTAAAAAAAAAAAAATTGAGAGAGCTATTTTGGCTGTTTACCCTCTCAGTTGTTGTTGTTGAATGGATATTGAATAATTCTGTCTTTCAAAGTGATAAGTGTGAATATGTAGCAGTTATGAATGTTGTGGTAAATTCCCTAGATCGGCTTTAGATTTGATAATGGCATGAAGCTACTACTCCTGCGACAATCTTAGAAGTGTGTCCAGATGTCCACATTTTCCCTTTCAAATAAATATCCGTCACTTCGGGCAAATAGGTTTACATCAGGGGTGTCCAAAGTGCGGCCCGCAGCTAATCGTTTACTGGCAAAAAATTGCAAAATTGATAGTATTGCAAAAATATAAACATATCTAATGAGAAAAAGTGGCAATCTTGACACAAAGCTGCCATGCAGGCAGTTTTTTTTTTTCCTTTTGTCTTTATTTTCTTTTTTTTTTCATTGCTCAAAAAAAAAAAATGACCAAAAAAAATCTATGTTATAGTGAATTATTACTTAAAAATTATCACTTTAAAATGTTTTATGTGGAAAAAAATATTGCATATGTTGTGTGGTTGCCATATAAAAACATCAAAGTTTTGACAAAAGAGCATAAAACTAACAAACTAATAGTTCAAACTTAAAATCGACAGATATATCGGAAGTTGATCTTGAAATTTAAGTGTTAAAAGTAAAAAAAAAAATACTAATAAAAATGCATCACTTTATGAGTGGGGAACCTATCGGATCTCAGATATATTTAGTAGGATTTTATTTAACTTTTCACTGTGATTACTCAAAAATATGAAATAATTAAAATCAATGGTGTCCTGCCTTATTGATCTTTGAGGGCTTTAACTGCTAAATAAAGGAACTCTCCTGAAGGAATCAATAAAGTACTATCCGTCTATCTATCTCTCTATCTATCTATCTATCTATCTAAATACGGCATATTTCAGTTTTACTATAAAAAACAAAGTTGCCTTTGACAGAAAAGGCATAAAACCTTATTTGTTTTACTTTATATCAACCTCAAGTTGATATAGAGATTTACTGTAAGTATTAAATAAAAAAATAATAATAATTTGACTTATTTTTAACATTCTAATGACTGAGACCCTCTATGCTCCCCAGGAGCCCTCAGGATTAAAAAAAAAAAATCCATATATTTTGTAATGGTTTGAAAATGCAAAATATCAAATTGGCCCCCGCATGTTTAAATTTTTCCGTGTGCCGCCCTCTGTGGAAAAAGTTTGGACACCCCTGGTCTACATGGTGGTGAAATAGGAGCCCCCTCCCCAGGGCACGATCTGCGGCATCTTGCAGTTGCAGCAAAACCATTGCCATTGTGTGAGTTGAGTTGCAACAGGGTGTGAGAGGCCTGTTGGTCTTTTAAAGAGACACCAATAACTCGTAATTGATGATTTGATGTCACATTCTTGGGATATTGTCGATGGATCTGAATGTGATTTCCTCATTTTATTCGGCAGATATCATTCCGTTGTGCAGAGACTCGTGTTTCTCCGTAGGCCCTGCCTTCTTTTTCATTTTCAAAAACAACAAGTACATGTCAGTCATGTTATGCTGGCATTTTGGTAGTAATCTTCGCCAAAAGGTCAGCCGAAATTGTACAAAACCGAAGCGATCTTTCCCTTAAAAAAATCCAATTAATCTGTTTCAGAGACCCCAAAAATAAGAACACGAAACACATTTCATGGAAAATAGTCAGAGTTTTGCGTGCAGAAAATAGTGTAAAATATCTAGAAATGACTACCGTATTTTTTGCTACTTTTTCCCCATGCTTTGAACTAGAGATGTCCGATAATATCGGCCGATAAATGCTTTAAAATGTAATATCGGAAATTATCGGTATCTGTTTCAAAAAGTAAAATTTATGACTTTTTAAAACGCCGCTCTGTACACGGACATAGGGAGAAGTACAGAGCGCCAATAAACCTTAAGGGCACTGCCTTTTGCATGCCGGCCCAGTCACACAATATATACGGCTTTTCACACACATAAGTGAATGCAGCACATACTTGGTCAACAAACATACAGGTCACACTGAGTGTGGCCGCATGAACAACTTTAAAAATGTTACAAATATGCGCCACACTGTGACCCCACACCAAACAAGAATGACAAACACATTTCGGGAGAACATCCGCACCGTAACACAACATAAACACAACAGAACAAATGCCCAGAGCCCCTTGCAGCACTAACTCTTCAGGGACACTACAATATAGACCCCCGCGACTCCCCAACCCCCCACCTCAACCCCGCTCACCTCAACCTCCTCATGCCAAAGCTGCTGTTTTGAGGCATGTTAAAAAAAATAATGTACTTCCTGACTTGAATAATAAAAATGGCAGTGCCATGTTGGCATTTTTTTTTTCCATAACTTGAGTTGATTTATTTTGGAAAACCTTGTTACATTGTTTAATGCAGGGGTGCCCATTACGTCGATCGCGAGCTACCAGTCGACCGCGGGAGGTGTGTCAGTCGATCTCTAGCCAGGCTTTTAAGAAAAATAGACCTAAAAATTAGTGATCATCAATCTTCACCAAGACGTCACTTAAATGACATTCACGGTACCGGAGGGTCTTGTGAGATGACGCTGGCTGCTGCAAGATCATTATTATGAAAATATGACCTAGAGGAAAGCGAGAAACACTTTTTATTTCAACAGACTCTCGCGTCGTACCTTCCGTCAAAACTCTAAAGGCCGACTGCACATTTCCTATCTTCACAATAAAAGTCCTGCTTCATGCTGCCTGCGCTAACTAAATACAGAGTCTCGGAAAACTGGCGTGCACAAGCGATCCCTCAGAAAGCTGGCGTGCACATCACTTGTGCACGCCAGCTTTCCAAGACTCTTATTTTGTTAGCGCAGGCAGCATGAAGCAGGGCTTTTATTGTGAAGATAGGAAATGTGCAGTCGGCCTTTAGAGTTTTGACGGAAGGGACGGCGCGAGAGTCTGTTGAAATAAAAAGTGTTTTTCGCCTTCCTCTCTGTCATTTTTTCATAATAATGAACTGGCAGCAGCCAGCGTCATCTCACAAGACCCTCGGGTGCCGTGAATGTCAATCAAGCAAGCTACGGAATTTGCCGCCAATGTTTTTCTTGTAAAGTGTATGGAAGCTGGATGAATTAGATGCCAAAAACCAACCACTTTCATGTGGTATTGTACAGAAAGGACAACTTTTTTTCTCCTCCATTTGAAAATGTGGGCGTTATCATCATTACTGTCTGATTCCAATCAATGCAAGTCATCAGAATCAGGTAATACACCAACTTATATTCTTTTCTTTGTGAAAGAAATACATCTATATGTGTTACACATGCTTGTATTATCATTAAACACATTTAACTTGTTTACAAAAATGTCTCTTTCATAAATAAATAAATATAAATGATATATATAAATGAGGTAGATCCCCTCGAGTTGGTCAATTGAAAAGTAGCTCGCCTGCAGAAAAAGTGTGGGCACCCCTGGTTTAATGCATCCAGCGGCGCATCACAACAAAATTAGCTATAATAATGTGTTAATTCCACGACTGTATATATCGGTATCGGTTTATATCGGAATCGGTAATAAGGAGTTGGACAATATCGGAATATCGGCAAAAAAGCCATTATCGGACATCTCTACTTTGAACCCTGCGGCTTATAAAGCAGCGCAGCTATTTTGTGGATTTTTCTTTGCTGACGGCCATATTGTTTTGTATTCAACAAATAGTCTTCATCTTACACCGACAGAGGCGCTGACAAGGTGTTGCATTGTTTCTGCGTTGTTTATTTTTATTCAACCTTTATTTAACCGGGAACCAAATCCCATTGAGATTAAGAACCTCCTGGCCCAGAGGCAGCAAAATTACACCTAAAATCACATTCACATTAAAAATGACAGGATGGACATCAAGTAAAACAGTTACAGATAACTGAGGCTCCTTCCATTTTATTAGTTTAGATTTAAAAGCATTTAAGGATATTACATTCAGTCTGCTTCCAGTCTCTTTGTGGCATGTTTCAAGCACAATAAGCTGCATAGACAAAAGCTGTTTCCCCCCAGCTAAGTGCTAGGAAAAGGGATAGAGAGCAACAGCTGATCGTTGGATCTCAGTGCATAATAGTCCGTACTTCTCTGTGAAATCAATCCACAAATATATTGGACTTAGACTTAGACTTCCTTTTCATTGTCATTCAAATATGTCCCCCCCTCCCTTGTGGAGGGAGTCCGGTCCGATGACCATGGATGAAGTACTGGCTGTCCAGAGTCGAGACCCAGGATGGACCGCTCGTCGGGACCCAGGATGGACCGCTCGCCTGTATCGGTTGGGGACATCTCTACGCTGCTGATCCGCTTGAGATGGTTTCCTGTGGACGGGACTCTCGCTGCTGTCTTGGATCCGCTTGAACTGAACTCTCGCGGCTGTGTTGGAGCCACTATGGATTGAACTTTCACAGTATCATGTTAGACCCGCTCGACATCCATTGCTTTCGGTCCCCTAGAGGGGGGGGTTGCCCACATCTGAGGTCCTCTCCAAGGTTTCTCATAGTCAGCATTGTCACTGGCGTCCCACTGGATGTGAATTCTCCCTGCCCACTGGGTGTGAGTTTTCCTTGCCCTTTTGTGGGTTCTTCCGAGGATGTTGTAGTCGTAATGATTTGTGCAGTCCTTTGAGACATTTGTGATTTGGGGCTATATAAATAAACATTGATTGATTGATTGAAATTTGAACATTACAGTACAAAATAAGAACAACATTTTGTTGCATTAGCTCTTGGTAGTGCAGGATCAAAAAAAGCAATAAGGTGCAGATATAAATAAATAGATTACTGTACAAATAAATGCATTGCACTTTTGCATATGCATCCAGGATTATGGATGTATGTTATATTGTCTTTTTTATTCCAGCAAGTTAGTCCATTTTGGGGGGAGTTGAGGAGATAATTTAATTATGATGCGTTCAAGAGTCTTACGGCCTGAGGGAAGAAGCTGTTATAGAACCTGGAGGTTCTGCTACAGAGGCTGCGGAACCTCTTCCTAGAGTCCAGCAGTGAAAACAGTCCTTGGTGGGCGTGGGAGGAATCTTTGCAAATTTTCTGAGCCCTGGTCAGGCAGCGGCTTTTTGCGATCTCCTGGATAGGAGGAAGAGGAGTCTTAATAATCTTTTCCGCCGTCCTCACCACTCTCTGGAGAGACTTCCAGTCTGAGGCATTGCAGGCTCCAGTCCAGACAGAGATGCTGTTGGTCAGCAAGCTCTCTATAGCAGTGGTCCCCAACCACCGGGCTGTGGCCCGATTGGTACCAGGCTGTGGCCCGATTGGTACCGGGCCGCAAAATGATTTTTTATTCATTTAAAAAAAAAAAAAAATAAGATAAATAAATTATTTTTATTTTTATTTTTTTATTAAATCAACATAAAAACACAATCTACGCTTACCCGCCTTCCGCCCGATTGTAGCTGAGATAGGCGCCAGTGCCCCCCGCGACCCCGAAAGGGAATAAGCGGTAGGAAATGGATGGGTGGATGAATTAGGGCACCAACTACAAAAACCTCCATTTTTCATGACAAAAACGTCCCTTTTCTTTGACGAAAAAAAAAAGGTCTAGCGGGTGGCAAGCAGGAAAACAGAAGTCATAACGTGTAGTACAAAACCAACTGGAAGCAGGGAACAAAAAACAGTAAGCTATATAGCGTACCGCTACGCTGCAAATACAAGACACGGCACGACACGACAGGAGCAACATCGACATGACAATAATCCAGCCCTCGACTGGAGGATAAAAACAGGTTCAAATAGGAAGTTGGCTGATCGACACCAGGTGTGGCCAGGTGCCAATCAGCCGCAGCTGAGCGGAAAACAGTGCACAGGGAAAAAAACAGGAAACAGAGAAAAAAAAAGAGCGCTGACAGGAACTAAAAACAGGAAATACTAAACACACACACACAGAGGAAAAACTAAAACACAAACAAACTGTCAGTGGCAAGCCTGACATTTACGTTTTTGTTCCTAGCTAAGTTTGTGTCTCCGCCTGGTTTGTTCTTTTAGATTCATTAAATCGTGTCTTTACCTTCACGCCTTGTCCAGTCCAGTCGCTTTGCACCATGGGAAAACAAACCGCTCCATAGTCCTAGTTCTGACAAACTCGACATTCTAGCTTTCATTGGGCCCCGTTCAGCAACCGTTCTTAAGAACAAATTTTGTCCTTAGGCCCACTTACAAAGTTTTTAAGGAGATTTTTGTGTTCGCCAATGTTTTCTTCGCTGGGATTTGTTCGTAAGGTAAGAACAGAATCTACAAGTGCTCCAGAGCACCCTTAGGGTGGCCTATTTGTTCTTAAGTGTGACAACTTCCCATAGTTCTATTGTTTAATGTTAAATTAATATTATAGATGGATAAATAAGACAGACATATAGCAGAATGAGCAATATATATACATTTCAAAATACCGTGCACACACACACTGTGTGCTAAATTATATCATCGTTTTCTCCCAGTATTGTGAGCATTCTGATGATCAGCATATATTCTGCATATTCATGAAGACACACAAGCTAAATGGATCGGACTCCCTATTTGGCTCACTAAAGAGACGCAATCGTCCGCTCAAAGGTTTAATGGATCAGCTTTGCATTTGCTACCAAGTTTTAGTACGCACAAAGCTGTGGTAGATCAGGCCCTATGTGTTCACAAAGATGACAATGGCATATTAGTCAAGGCATACAATGACTCATCACGTCCTGGTTTCAAAACACCGCATATGAAGGCACTCCCAACATATCATTGAGCAATGCAGATGCAAACATTTCGTTCTCGTTTCATTTGAATCAAGCCCGATCTTGCAGGATTTGGCTGTGCATAAATCATATTTAGACCAGAGGAAAAACATAAAGGTGGGTTTGTTAACTCCGTCAGCTAGAGGCTCGTTTTTATTCTATTTTTTTCGCATATAGTATAACTCCTGTTCATTGAGCTTTAGCCGTGCAGATGTCAAAGTATCATGAATGTTTAGAGACGAATGTATAATGATGAGTAGCCCGCTGGCCTGTTCTAAAAATAGCTCAAATAGCAGCACTTACCAGTGAGCTGCCTCTATTTTTTTAATTTTATTTATTTACTAGCAAGCTGGTCTCGCCTTGCTCGACATTTTTAATTCTAAGAGAGACAAAACCAAATAGAATTTGAAAATCCAAGAAACATTTTTAAAGACTTGGTCTTCACTTGTTTAAATAAATGCATTTATTTTTTTACTTTGCTTCTCATAATTTTCAGAAAGACAATTTTAGAGAAAATATACAACCTTAAAAATGATTTTAGGATTTTTAAACACATATACCTTTTTACCTTTGAAATTCCTTCCTCTTCTTTCCTGACAATTTAAATCAATGTTCAAGTAAATTATTTTTTTTTATTGTAAAGAATAATATATTAATGTTAATTTAATTCTTCATTTTAGCTTCTGTTTTTTCCACGAAGAATATTTGTGAAATATTTCTTCAAACTTGTTATGATTAGAATTCAAAAAAAATATTCTGGCAAATCTAGAAAATCTGTAGAATCAAATTTAAATCTTATTTCAAAATCTTTGGAATTTCTTTTAAAATTTTTGTTCTGGAAAATCTAGAAGAAATAATCATTTGTCTTTGTTAGAAATATAGCTTGGTCCAATTTGTTATATATTCTAACAAAATGCAGATTGGATTTTAACCTATTTAAAACATGTCATCAAAATTCTAAAATTAATCTTAATCAGGAAAAATTACTAATGATGTTCTATAAATTCTTTTTAAAAATGTTTTCAAAAAGATTTGAATTAGCTCATTTTTATCTTCTTTTTTTCGGTTGAATTTTGAATTTTAAATAGTCGAAATTGAAGATAAACTATGTTTCAATATTTAATTTTCTTTTTTTTTCCTGTCTTCTCCTCTTTTTAATTTTTCAATTAAGTGTTTTTTTCATCATTTATTCTCTACAAAAAAACCTTCCGTAAAAGGAAAAAAACGTACGACGGAATGACAGACAGAAATACCCATTTATATATATATATATATATATATATATATATATATATATATATATTTGTTTATCAAAGGTAAATTGAGCAAATTGGCTGTATCTGGCAATTTTTTAAAGTGTGTATCAAACCGGTAGCCCTTCGCATTAATCAGTACCCAAGAAGTAGCTCTTGGTTTCAAAAAGGTTGGTGACCCCTGATCTAAACATATCTGGAAATGGAGTGGATTTATACTCTTAAAAATAAATCTTTTTCACAAAATTCACTTAAGTGGATTTTTCCAACCATTTGATGAAACACACTTAATTCTACACTCACAAGGAGAAAACGTATAAAAGTATGGAGGCAAATGATTTATTTTCATCAATAGGTCCACAAATTAAATGTTATGATAGCAATTTTTTGGATTCATTAAAGCAGTGTTTTTCAACCACTGTGCCGCGGCACACTAGTGTGCCTTGAGATACAGTCTAGTGTGGTGTGGGAGATTATCTAATTTCAGCTATTATGGTTAAAATATTTTTTGCAAACCAGTAATTATAGTCTGCAAATGATGTGTTGTTGTTAAATGTTGGTGCTGTCTGGAGCTCTGCAAAGTAACCGTGTAATACTCTTCCATATCATTAGGTGGCAGCCGGTAGCTAACTCCTTTGTAGATGTCGGAAACAGCGGGAGGCAGTGTACAGGTAAAACGTTTTTTAAACCAAAAATAGACAAAAGGTGAGTTCCCATAAGAAAAGGCATTCAAGCTTAGGGAGGGCTATGCAGAATGAAATTAAAACAGAACTGCCTACAAAGTAAACAAAAACAGAATGCTGGACCACCGCAAAGACTTACTGTGGAGCAAAGACGGCGTCCATAATGTACATCAGAACATGACCTGACAATCCATAATGTCCCCGCAAAGAAGGACGGCGTGGCGCAGTGCGAGAGTGGCCGTGCACCACCCAAGGGTCGTTGGTTCAAATCCCACCTAGAACCAACCTCGTCACGTCCGTTGTGTCCTGAGCAAGACACTTCACCCTTGCTCCTGATGGGTACTGGTGGGCGCCTTGCATGGCAGCTCCCTCCATCAGTGTGTGAATGTGTGTGTGAATGGGTAAATGTGGAAGTAGTGTCAAAGCGCTTTGAGTACCTTGAAGGTAGAAAAGCGCTATACAAGTACAACCCATTTATCATTTATTTAACTGAAATACTCTTCAATACTAAAACAAAGTAGATGCGGGAAATATCGCTCAAAGGAAGACATGACACTGCTACAGGAAAATACCAAAAAAAAGAGGAAAAACCACCAAAATAGGAGTGCAAGACAAGAACTAAAACTATACACACAGAAAAACAGCATCAAACTCAAAATAAGTCAGGGTGTGATGTGACAGGTGGTGACAGTACACCTACTTTGAGACAAGAGCTGTAGTCATGCATGCTTGGTTATGGTTTAAAGTCATATCCAACAATTGCGACAACGACTTTTTACTGTCAACTGAGTTTTGTTTTTTTAATGATTTTTGCTGGTGGTGTGCCTCCGGATTTTTTTAACGCAAAAAATCTGCCTTGGCTTAAAAAAAAGGTTGACAAACACTGCATTAAAACATGGTAATTGTTATTGTTTTTTTGTTGGACATTGATTAACGCTGTACATTCTGTCTTTATCCATGTTATTATCTTATTTATAGAATATAGTAGTGTTTCACTGTTCAATGTTTCCCATTTGAAATGACTTAAAATCTATTTAAATGGTTTGTTACACCCCTACCACCAAAACGGCACAAATTTAACACGTAAACAAACTTGAAAAATTGTATGAAAACAATATATGTATATATATATATATATATATATATATTTATATATATACATATATATATATATCAACGACCCAGATTTCCCTCGCCCGGACGCGGGTCACCGGGGCCCCCCTCTGGAGCCAGGCCCGGAGGTGGGGCACGATGGCGAGCGCCTGGTGGCCGGGCCTGTTCCCATGGGGCCCGGCCGGGCACAGCCCGAAGAGGCAACGTGGGTCACCCCTCCAATGGGCTCACCACCCATAGCAGGGGCCATAGAGGTCGGGTGCAATGTGAGCTGGGCGACAGCCGAAGGCAGGGCACTTGGCGGTCCGATCCTCGGCTACAGAAGCTAGCTCTTGGGACGTGGAACGTCACGTCACTGGGGGGGAAAGAGCCTGAGCTAGTGCGCGAAGTCGAGAAATTCCGGCTGGATATAGTCGGACTCACTTCGACGCACAGCAAGGGCTCTGGAACCACTTCTCTCGAGAGGGATTGGACCCTCTTCCACTCTGGCGTTGCCGGCAGTGAGAGGCGAGGGGCTGGGGTGGCAATTCTTGTTTCTCCCCGGCTCAAAGCCTGCACGTTTGAGTTCAACCCAGTGGATGAGAGGGTAGCCTCCCTCCGCCTTTGGGTGGGGGGCCGGGTCCTGACTGTTGTTTGTGCTTATGCACCAAACAGCAGTTTAGAGTACCCACCCTTTTTGGGAACACTCGAGGGAGTACTGGAAAGTGCCACCCCGGGTGATTCCCTTGTCCTACTGGGAGACTTCAACGCTCACGTTGGCAACGACAGTGAAACCTGGAGAGGCGTGATTGGGAAGAATGGCCGCCCGGATCTGAACCCGAGTGGTGTTTTGTTATTGGACTTTTGTGCTCGTCACAGTTTGTCCATAACAAACACCATGTTCAAACATAAGGGTGTCCATATGTGCACTTGGCACCAGGACACCCTAGGCCGCAGTTCCATGATCGACTTTGTAGTTTTGTCATCGGATTTGCGGCCTCATGTTTTGGACACTCGGGTGAAGAGAGGGGCGGAGCTTTCTACCGATCACCACCTGGTGGTGAGTTGGCTGCGATGGTGGGTGAGGATGCCGGACAGACCTGGGAGGCCCAAACGCATTGTGAGGGTCTGCTGGGAACGTCTGGCAGAGTCTCCTGTCAGACAAAGTTTCAATTCCCACCTCCGGAAGAACTTTGAACATGTCACGAGGGAGGTGCTGGACATTGAGTCCGAGTAGACCATGTTCCGCACCTCTATTGTCGAGGCGGCAGATCGGAGCTGTGGCCGCAAGGTAGTTGGTGCCTGTCGGGGCGGCAATCCTAAAACCCCTTGGTGGACACCAGCGGTGAGGGATGCCGTCAAGCTGAAGAAGGAGTCCTATCGGGTCCTTTTGGCTCATAGGACTCCGGAGGCTGTGGACGGGTACCGACAGGCCAAGCGGTGTGCAGCTTCAGCAGTCACGGAGGCAAAATCTCGGACATGGGAGGAGTTCGGGGAAGCCATGGAAAACGACTTCCGGACGGCTTCGAAGCGATTCTGGACCACCATACGCCGCCTCAGGAAGGGGAAGCAGTGCACTATCAACACCGTGTATGGTGCGGATGGTGTTCTGCTGACCTCAACTGCGGATGTTGTGGATAGGTGGAAGGAATACTTCGAAGACCTCCTCAATCCCACCAACACGTCTTCCTATGAGGAAGCAGTGCCTGGGGAATCTGTGCTGGACTCTCCTATTTCTGGGGCTGAGGTCGCTGAGGTAGTTAAAAAGCTCCTCAGTGGCAAGGCCCCAGGGGTGGACGAGATCCGCCCGGAGTTCCTTAAGGCTCTGGATGCTGTGGGGCTGTCTTGGTTGACAAGACTTTGCAGCATCGCGTGGACATCGGGGGCGGTACCTCTGGATTGGCAGACCGGGGTGGTGGTTCCTCTCTTTAAGAAGGGGGACCGGAGGGTGTGTTCCAACTATCGTGGGATCACACTCCTCAGCCTTCCCGGTAAGGTTTATTCAGGTGTACTGGAGAGGAGGCTACGTCGGATAGTCGAACCTCGGATTCAGGAGGAACAGTGTGGTTTTCGTCCTGGTCGTGGAACTGTGGACCAGCTCTATACTCTCGGCAGGGTTCTTGAGGGTGCATGGGAGTTTGCCCAACCAGTCTACATGTGCTTTGTGGACTTGGAGAAGGCATTCGACCGTGTCCCTCGGGAAGTCCTGTGGGGAGTGCTCAGAGTATGGGGTATCGGACTGTCTTATTGTGGCGGTCCGTTCCCTGTACGATCAGTGCCAGAGCTTGGTCCGCATTGCCGGCAGTAAGTCGAACACATTTCCAGTGAGGGTTGGACTCTGCCAAGGCTGTCCTTTGTCACCGATTCTGTTCATAACTTTTATGGACAGAATTTCTAGGCGCAGTCAAGGCGTTGAGGGGTTCCGGTTTGGTAACCGCAGGATTAGGTCTCTGCTTTTTGCAGATGATGTGGTCCTGATGGCTTCATCTGACCGGGATCTTCAGCTCTCGCTGGATTGGTTCGCAGCCGAGTGTGAAGCGACCGGAATGAGAATCAGCACCTCCAAGTCCAAGTCCATGGTTCTTGCCCGGAAAAGAGTGGAATGCCATCTCCGGGTTGGGGAGGAGACCCTGCCCCAAGTGGAGGAGTTCAAATACCTAGGAGTCTTGTTCACGAGTGAGGGAAGAGTGGATCGTGAGATCGACAGGCGGATCGGTGCGGCGTCTTCAGTAATGCGGACGTTGTACCGATCCGTTGTGGTGAAGAAGGAGCTGAGCCGGAAGGCAAAGCTCTCAATTTACCGGTCGATCTACGTTCCCATCCTCACCTATGGTCATGAGCTTTGGGTCATGACCGAAAGGATAAGATCACGGGTACAAGCGGCCAAAATGAGTTTCCTCCGCCGTGTGGCGGGTCTCTCCCTTAGAGATAGGGTGAGAAGCTCTGCCATCCGGGAGGAACTCAAAGTAAAGCCGCTGCTCCTTCACATCGAGAGGAGCCAGATGAGGTGGTTCGGGCATCTGGTCAGGATGCCACCCGAACGCCTCGGGATCCCCTGGGAAGAGCTAGACGAAGTGGCTGGGGAGAGGGAAGTCTGGGTTTCCCTGCTTAGGCTGTTGCCCCCGCGACCCGACCTCGGATAAGCGGAAGATGATGGATGGATGGATGGATCAACGGAGGGTGCTTACAGACATCAGTCGTTTACCAAGCAAAGGTAACACGCAAGGACATTAACACATCCGACACGTACGTAGGATTAACCGAAGGAGCGTTCAAAACAAGATGGAATAATCACAACGCCTCCTTTAGAAACCAGACTTTGCGGAATTCTACAGAACTCAGCAAGCACATTTGGAACCTCAAAGACAATAATGTTGAATATTCAATAACATGGCAAATTCTTGCATCCAGCACACCTTACAACAGTGGTAATAAAAGATGCAACCTATGCTTAAAAGAGAAACTGTTTATTATATATCATCCAGACCTGTCATCCCTCAACAAGCGCAGTGAAATCATTTCAACATGCCGCCACAGACGGAAACACCTCCTAGGTAACACATGAGCCAATCACCACACCCTACGCCTGCCTGTACCCACCCACTCTGTGCCCTATATAAACCATTGTATGTGAATGCTTCCATTAAAATCTCCTGATGATTGAGGGAACCCCTCATGAAACAGTTCTGTAGAGATGAAGTAGTCTTGTGATTTTTCCCACACCTACATATATACATATATATATATATATATATATATACATGTATGCATCTGAGCCCCTGCATGGAAAGAAAATGTTTGCCTTGGTGCCCTAAAATATAAGCCCCCCGTTAAGGGGCAACACTTGCTTTGACTTTAAAAAGTTAAAATTCGACACCTGTAAATGTAATATTGATTTTCCCAAAATTTATTTTTGGGTTTGCACGGTTGGTATATCGTTTTTTGTCCAAGGGTTCACACATCCCTGTTCTTTACCAGGTAACATTTTGCTTTGTTCTCATTGATCCGACTTCGCAGCCATTTCCTTTTTCCTTCTTCGAAAGGATGCTGCGCCTTGAACACTTGGCTGCACACCCCCCCAACGTTCCCCCCCCCCCCCCCCCCACCCACCCCCGCCGCCCAGCCCTACAACCTCCACCTCGCCCGCGGTACAGCTTTATCAAGATCCAGCGTTTCTTCGTAATCAAGGCTGCGGGTTAAGATAAAATGAGTCTGTTGTTCCGTCTGATAGCTCTGTGGGAAGACAGAAAGGGAGGAGTATGAAAAGTATGACCTTTCTGTCCTTTCAATCAAGAATCCCCCCTAGACTCAGCGGGTAGAGGTGGTTGTCTGCGGTGGAACAACCTCCAGGAAATTTAGCGTCACGTTCTTCACTCGCACATCCTCTAAATGGGGGGTGGTGGGATTGAGATGCTGCGTGAGTCACCAGTTGGTCCGCCTATATCAGGGCTTCTGAGAGAATTCTCAACCAATCATGTTAAGAGAACTGTCAGACTCCACCCAAAGAACAAACACACATCCTCACTGATGGCTGAATTTACCGATTAGGTCTAAGTTCCAATCCCAACAAAGTGATTGTATCCAATTATTTATAACAGGGGTGCTCATTACGTCGATCGCGATCGACTGGTCGATCTCGAAGGGTGTGTCAGTCGATCTCAAGCCAGGCATTAAAAAATAGACATAAAAATGAGCAATCATCAATCATACCAAGACTTCACTTTCGTCAGTTGTTTGACATTCTCGGCACCCGAGGATCTTGTGAGATGACGCTGGCTGCTGCGAGCTCATATTTAAGAAAAAAAATCACTAACAGGGCGGACGCAGAGAAACACATTTTATTTCTAGAGACTCTGTCAAAACTCTAAAGACCGACTGCACAGTTCCTGTCTTCACCATAAAAGACCTTTTTCATCCTGCCTGTGCTAACAAAATAAGAGTCTCAGAAAGCTAGCGTGCACAAGCTAGCAAGCTACGGAGTTTGATGCCAATGTATTTCTCCCCCGCCCTCAGCGACCGCTTTCTCACTTGCTTGCCCACCCGCACAGTCACTGACGTCACTCACCTGCTGCCAGACATTAAAGGGCCACACACATATGCTACTCTCATAACAAAGTGTTTAAAAACGAGTATGCAAGTTGGACAAATGAGATGCCAAATCCAACCACTTTCATGTGGTATTAGACAGAAAGGAGGACTTTTTTTTTTTCCTCCATTTGAAAATGCGGACGTTATCAGCACCACTGTCTAATTCCAATCAATGCAAGTCATCAGAATCAGGTAATACACCAACTTATATTCTTGTCTTCATGGAAGAAAGGAATCTATGTGTGTTAAACATGCTTGTATTATCATTAAACACCATTTAGCTCGCCTGCGGAAAAAGTGTGAGCGCCCCTGATTTAGACTGTGTGTTTTAGTAGTTTTTCTTTAGCCATATCTTCCGTAAAAAAACGTTTGTCTATGGATGTTCTCATTCAGAATTGTACTGTTACACTCCATACCCTCGCGTTCTTTTCTTGAACAGTCTGAGGTCAGGACTTCTGGAAGATTTCACAAGCATTCATTAAAACAGGTCACAGGTAAATGTTTCAGTTTGTCACTCCCGCAAAAGCATTGGGGCCCCATTCAGCAACCGTTCCTAAGAACACATTTTTGTTCTTGGGCCCACTTACAAAGTTTTAAAGAAAATGTTTGTATTCACCAATGTTTTATTACCTGGGATTTGTTCGTAAATAAGAACAAAATATACCAGTGCTCCAGAGCACTCTTAGGGTGGCCTATTTGTTCTTAAGTGTGACAGGTTCCCTTACTTCTATTGTCTAATGTTGAATTAATATCATAGATAGATAGATAGATAGACAGATAAAACAGACTAATAGACATATGGCAAAATGAGCAATATATAAACATTTCGAAATGCCGTGTGCACACACACACGCAAACACACACACAAAATACCAATTACCGGGGCGTTAATTTTGTGATTGGTGACTCTTTAAAAGACCAACTCAACTCACACAATGGCAACTCTTTTGCTGCTACTGCAAGATCGTGTCCTGGGGAGGGAGCGCATATTTCACGACCATGTAGACCTATTTCCCCGAAGAGACGAATATTTATTTGATCGCTTCAGGCTACCTCAGCAGTCCCCCCTTTCTTAAACTTACGTTTTGACATTATGTATTTCCCCCCGCGGGATAATACGGATTTCTCTTCTGTAACCTGTTTGTGTTTTCGCCGTGTGTTTGATGTTCGTCTTTTCCTCCGTAATGGTGCCATTATATACCATACCAACTTCTTTTTTATGAAGCCCTTTAAAAACAACCACAGTTGACCAACGAAGGGCTGTACACCACAAAGAAATAGAGGCAAAAGACAGACTAAAAAAAGAATATTTAAAACAGATGTAAAATACACATTGAAAAAGCAGATACAAATTACCCTAAGAACAATTTGTTAGATAAAAATCAGTTCAAAAGTTAAAACAGTTGAAAAGGTTAAAAACAGTTTAAAATCTCATGCCGGGTTAAAAGCCAGTTAATAAAAATGGGTTTTAAGAAGGGTCTTAAAAGTAGCCAAAGAAGGGGCCTGTCTCAGATGGAGAGGGAGATCGTTCTAGAGTTTGGGACCCGCAACAGAGAAGGTTTAAGTCCCCGTTATATGGGGAATTACGGGTGTTTACTTATGCATATTGGAGAGATACGGGCGTGTTTATATGCAAATTATGATAGACACGCATGCGCTAACCATTTGGTATTCATCAATTTTTAAGAAAAGTATGTGGGAACAATTTGGCCGTTTAAGAACACGTCATGAATTTGAATTGACTCCTCTTCGCAAATCACTTAGGAAGAAAGATAAGAGGAAAACTTAAGAACTTATTGCCGAATGGGGCCCACTGTCAATTACGTACGAAAACACTACAAGTGAGCGCCGCCGCAAGCGAGCATTTGGAGAATTCTTTACTCTCTGGATGGCTAAAGACGATTCTTCCAATCGGTCAATAAGTTTATGGTCAGTGAGTGTTTACAAGGGTTTGGGCCAGTCCAATGAAGGGGGAGACACTTGGGTGCTATAGATGAGGGGATTTTTTTGTCAAAAGGATGTGTAGATAATTAAAAGGATTCATCCATTTTCTTTGTGGTGAAGAAGGAGCTGAGCCGGAAGGCAAAGCTCTCAATTTACCGGTCGATCTACGTTCCCATCCTCACCTATGGCCATGAGCTTTGGGTCATGACCGAAAGGATAAGATCACGGGTACAAGCGGCCGAAATGAGTTTCCTCCGCCGTGTGGCGGGGCTCTCCCCTAGAGATAGGGTGAGAAGCTCTGCCATCCGGGAGGAACTCAAAGTAAAGTCGCTGCTCCTTCACATCGAGAGGAGCCAGATGAGGTAGTTCGGCATCTGGTCAGGATGCCACCCAAACGCCTCCCTAGGGAGGTGTTTAGGGCACGTCCAACCGGTAGGAGGCCACGGGGAAGACCCAGGACACGTTGGGAAGACAATGTCTCCCGGCTGGCCTGGGAACGCCTCGGGATCCCCCGGGAAGAGCTAGACGAAGTGGCTGGGGAGAGGGAAGTCTGGGTTTCCCTGCTTAGGCTGCTGCCCCCGCGACCCGACCTCGGATAAGCGGAAGAAGATGGATGGATGGATGGCATCCATTTTCTACCGCTTGTCCTTTTTGGGAGTGTCGGAGTCTATCTCAGCTGCATTCGAGTGGACATAAATATGTTAATATCCAAAGCTTGGGTCCTTCTTTTCATTATTTTAACCTTTTGTATCATTTTTTTAAGCTATTGAAGACAGCTTGAACTTAAGGTTCCATTTAGAGACATTTTGTTAAAAAAATTCGAAGTACTAAAACGTACTTCAATGTCTCCAAAACAATAGATAGTAGTCGGGCTAGCCTGAAGGCCGAGTGTGTGTGTATGTGTGTGCTTATTCAAACTCTTTGACCACGTTGACCAGACCTGGGAAAATTAAGGCCCGGGGGCCACATGCGGCCCGTTAAGCTTTTCAATCTGGCCCGCCGGACATTCCCAAATCATTCTTTTAGATCTTTAAGATGTAAAGTGTAGCTGCCATTATGATGCGCAGTGATCTTTTCTAATGACCGTAAGTCTTCAACTATACTAAGTCTTTAACCTTCGTCTTGTGTTAGGGTCGGCACCGACCCGTTTTAGTTTTTAAATGCATAAAAGAACCACATAAATTTATTTTTATGCATCAAGGCTTTTTGACTTTGTCAGGAACCTCTATTTCAACAAAATAAAACTTGTTTTTTTTGTTTCACTAAATTATAAAATGCTCTGGTTGAAATTATGACATTGGTGTTGTTAGGGTCGGTTTCGACCCAGTTATAAAAAATAAGACTATAAAGCACTAAGTAGAGCCAAACTGAACACAGTGACAGCCAGCTCCTCTCCCAATCATGTGAGCTTTAGTGGATCCTCATTTTACCTTGTTATCCAGTACAAAAACAAAGAAAATTCATGTGGTTCTTTTATGCATTTAAAAACTAAAATGTCCAGACATTGGAGGTCAATTCAGTATAGAGTTGTTACTATGTTAAAATTATTCAAATGAAAAAATAAATAAAACAAATGTATTTAAGAGATGTGTTCTAATACCCCTCAGTAATAGTTAGGTAACACAACAACCTTTTTTTTATTTATACGATTCTCTTGAGGTTCGTTTTACCATTTTTTTCAATTGAAATCGAGGGGTATACTGACAAAAAAAAGGCCCAATGGCCCACACCAAAAATATTAAAACCAATATTTTCATGGATAAGGAAACCTAACGAGGTAACCAAGAGATGAGAAACAAATTGGATGATAGATAATTGTTTTTAGTGTATTTTACAGCTGATTTAAGACATGGGTCAAAACCGACCCGTTAACATAAGAGATGGTAACAGAAAGCTAACACAAGAGGAAGGTTAAATGCTTGGATCCTGCATGATATACTATAGTCATCTATTTAGTTACTATGGTCATCTATTTAGTTACTATGGTCATCTAATTAGTTACCATGGCCATCTAATTAGTTACTATGTTAATGTAAGTCACAACAGCTCAGATGAGGTACCAAGCAGTGTGGGTGGGGAGCGTTTCCACTGAATGTTTCCGGAGCCTGAAACATGGGTGTCAGGGACAGACGTGGAAGGAATTTTTTGTACAACAAAGTTCTAAAGCTTAATGATATATCCGATATGTCAGATTGTAGGTGTTTTGTGTACCCTTTACCTTTGTGTTTCACTGTTTGTTGCATTTTTGTTGCGTTTCGCTTGATTGTGGAATATTGATTGTGATTATTCAGTGCTTTATCCTTCATAGTTGATCTTGTAAATCCATCCATCCATCCATCCAATCTTCTTCCGCTTATACGAGGTGGGGTCGCGGGGGTAGCAGCCTAAGCAGGGAAGCCCAGACTTCCCTCTCCCCAGCCACTTCGTCTAGCTCTTCCCGGGGGATCCCGAGGCATTCCCAGGCCAGCCGGGAGACATACTCTTCCCAACGTGTCCTGGGTCTTCCCCGTGGCCTCCTACCGGTTCCAAATTCTTTATTTTCATGTGCAAACCTTGTTTCCATATGAGTTGGGAAATTGTGTTAGATGTAAATATAAACGGAATACAATGATTTGCAAAGCCTTTTCAACCCATATTCAGTTGAATGCACTACAAAGACAAGATATTTGATGTTAAAACTCATAAACTTTTTTTTTTGCAAATAATAATTAACTTAGGATTTCATGGCTGCAACATGTGCCAAAGTAGTTGGGAAAGGGCATGTTCACCACTGTGTTACATCACCTTTTCAATAAATGTTTGGGAACTGAGGAAACTAATTGTTGAAGCTTTGAAAGTTGAATTATTTACCATTCTTGCTTGATGTACAGCTTAAGTACAGTCCTGGGTCTTGTTGTCGTATTTTACGCTTCATAATGCGCCACACATTTTCGATGGGAGACAGGTCTGGACTGCAGGCGGGCCAGGAAAGTACCCACACTCTTTTACTACGAAGCCACGCTGTTGTAAGACGTGGCTTGGCCTTATTTTGCTGAAATAAGCAGGGGCGTCCATGATAACGTTGCTTGGATAACAACATATGTTGCTCCAAAACCTGTATGGACCATTCAGCATTAATGGTGCCTTCACAGATGTGTAAGTTACCCATGCCTTGGGCACTAATACACCCCCATACCATCACAGATGCTGGCTTATGAACTTTACGCCTATAACAATACGGATGGTTATTTTCCTCTTTGTTCCGGAGGACACCACGTCCACAGTTTCCAAGTATAATTTGAAATGTGGACTCGTCAAACCTCAGAACAGTTTTCCACTTTGCATCAGTCCATCTTAGATGAGTTCGGGCCCAGCCAAGCCGGCGGCGTTCCTTGGTGTTGTGGATAAATGGGTTTTGCTTTGCATAGTAGAGTTTTAACTTGCACTTGCAGATGTAGCGACCAACTGTAGTTCCTGACAGTGGTTTTATGAAGTGTTCCTGAGCTCATGTGGTGATATCCTTTACACACTGATGTCGGTTTTTGACGCAGTACCGCCTGAGGGATCAAAGGTCCGTAATATCATCGCTTACGTGCAGTGATTTCTCCAGATTCTCTGAACCTTTTGATGATTTTACGGACAGTAGATGGTAAAGTCCTTAAATTCCTTGCAATAGCTCGTTGAGAAATGTTGTTCTAAAACTGTTCGACAATTTGCTTACAAAGTGGTGACCCTCACCCCATCCTTGTTTGTGAATTACTTAGCATTTCATGGAAGCTGCTTTTATACCCAATCATGGCACCCACCTGTTCCCAATTTGCCTGCACACCCGTGGGATGTTCCAAATAAGTTTTTGATGAGCATTTCTCATTTTTATCAGTATATATTGCCACCTTTCCCAACTTCTTTGTCACGTGTTGCTGGCATCAAATTCTAAAGTTAATGATTATTTGCAAAAAAAATATAAATGTTTATCAGTTTGAACATCAAACATGTCTGTGTAGCGCATTCAACTGAATATGGGTTGAAAAGGATTTGCAAATGATTGTTTTCCGTTTATATTTACATCTAACACAATTTCCCAACTCATATGGAAACGGGGTTTGTAAAAAATAAATATGCCGGCCCCCAGACACATTTTTTTCCTCTAAATTTGGCACCTGAGTCAAAATAATTGCCCAGGCCTGACGTCGACTATAGTCTTCTCAAGCCCGGTCTGTCCTGGACAAGATGTGGAACTTGTTCCAGGGACATGTCGTATGCCAGGGGTACCCATTACGTCGATCGCGAGCTACCAGTCGACCGCGGGGGGTGTGTCAGTCGATCTCCAGCCAGGCTTTTAAAAAAAATAGACCTAAAAATTAGTGATCATCAATCTTCACCAAGACGTCACTTAAATGACATTCACGGTACAGGAGGGTCTTGTGAGATGACGCTGGCTGCTGCAAGATCATTATTATTAAAATATGGCCGAGAGGAAGGCGAGAAACACTTTTTATTTCAACAGACTCTCGCGCCGTACCTTCCGTCAAAACTCTAAAGGCCGACTGCACATTTCCTATCTTCACAATAAAAGCCCTGCTTCATGCTGCCTGCGCTAACTAAATACAGAGTCTCGGAAAACTGGCGTGCACAAGCGATCCCTCAGAAAGCTGGCATGCACATCACTTGTGCACGCCAGCTTTCCGAGACTCTTATTTTGTTAGCGCAGGCAGCATGAAGCAGGGCTTTTATTGTGAAGATAGGAAACGTGCAGTCGGCCTTTAGAGTTTTGACAGAAGGGACGGCGCGAAAGTCTGTTGAAATAAGAAGTGTTTCTCGCCTTCCTCTCTGTCATTTTTTCATAATAATGAACTGGCAGCAGCCAGCGTCATCTCACAAGACCCTCGGGTGCCGTGAATGTCAATCAAGCAAGCTACGGAATTTGCCGCCAATGTTTTTCTTGTGAAGTGTATGGAAGCTGGATGAATTAGATGCCAAAAACCAAACACTTTCATGTGGTATTGTACAGAAAGGACAACTTTTTTTCTCCTCCATTTGAAAATGTGGGCATTATCATCATTACTGTCTGATTCCAATCAATGCAAGTCATCAGAATCAGGTAATACACCAACTTATATTCTTGTCTTTGTGAAAGAAAGACATCTATATGTGTTACACATGCTTGTATTATCATTAAACACATTTAACTTGTTTACAAAAATGTCTCTTTCATAAATAAATAAATATAAATGATATATATAAATGAGGTAGATCCCCCTCGAGTTGGTCAATTGAAAAGTAGCTCGCCTGCAGAAAAAGTGTGGGCACCCCTGTCGTAGGCGTTTTGATCCTGGTGCAAGGTGGCATTTCCAGCCGGCATGTCAGGGGGTCAACGTGCAGGGTGACCCGGAAGTTTGTGTGGGAGGGCCAGCTTCAGGCAGATTTTGAAAACATGCCATATGCTTTTATCAGGAATTAACTATGGCTTTAACTGTATGACAAGAGAGTTGCAAGTATCTTGTCCCAATGGCCTTTTCTCTGTGTCATTCAGCGTGTTCTTTGGTCCTCATTTGCAATTGTGGCAGGAATACTAATGAACCAGAGACTGCAGCTGCGGGCAGACACAGGTGTTCTTAGACCACAACCGCTTGACACACATTAGCTGCACACAGGTGATCTCCATTCCACTAATTGTGACAAAGCAGGCGTTAACTAGCCGGATCTCTACTGAATGAGGTCAGTCACTTTTAAGGGGGGATGCAAACACTTGATAAAATCTAATATTATACTGTATATATTTAGTTTAATGACACTGTAACTTGCGCATTGTCAGTGTTTTTTGTTGTCGAACCCCAAGATGCAGAGACGGAGGGAGGCATAGAATATGAAAACATGATTTAATTAAAACTAAACAAGAACAAACAAAAAGCACGCACATGGGCGGAATAACAAACTAAGGGAGCTAGCACAGGAGGCTAGAAAACAAAAAGGAACTTTAGCATGGAAGCTAGTGGATAGCAATCAGAAAAACTGGAAATAACTAACGCTAACAGAAACAGCTTACCGCTACGACGACCAGGACAAAATGTAGCACGACAGGTAGTAGCTGTAACAAAAACGACACGACAGGTAGCACGACAAGAGTGATATGTGGCAACGACAATACAATGATCCAGCAACTGACACAAGACAAAGCAGGTACAAATAGGAGCAGGCTGATTGGTAACAGGTGTGGCCAGGTGCCAATCAGCCGCAGCTGAGGAGGAACACCGCACTCAGGGAACAAGACAGGAAGCTGCAAAAATAAGAGCACTAGACAGGAACTAAAGACAGGAGACACTAAACACAGAGGAAACAGACAAATGCAGAGGAAAAAACTAAAACATAGACAAACTGTCAGGGAAAAGCCTGACACGCATGAAATTAGTTAAGGTTCTTGTCAGAAAAAGCCGAATTTGATCAACTATGATTTTATTTATAAAAGCAACAAAAGGCGGAAACTGGGGTAAACCTGTAAATACCACGCACCAACCTTAACCTATTATTATCAGAACACTGCATGTATAAATTCATATATTCTTCTCCTTTTTTGTGTTTTTTTTCACCATTTGCCTATTGATCTAATTGATGTATTGGTACATTTGAACTTATAGTAATAACGATACTAAAGGTACATGTTATTCTTACCATAGTTTTGGGGAATATATGCCACTTTTTTTTGTCAATCTTTGAACCCTGCGGTTTATACAAAGGTGCGGATAATCTGTTTTTGTTTTGCTAATGGCTAAATTATGGAATGTATGTATATTATTATTTTGTTTTTTATTACTTTTATTCTTTGGCTTTTAACCCTATGTGAGTTGTGTGGTCCCCAGTGTTTTCTTTTTTTGTTTGTTTGTTTGTTTTTCTATTTATTGTTTTAATTGGTTTTACCCTTTAAAATCGTTTTTTTTTTCATATCTATTTTTTATTTTTGTATTGGTTTTCTTTTTTATTCAATCATTGGTGGAGCTAAGGATATTTGAAGATTGTTTTTAATATTGTTGTGCAGCACTTTGGAAACAGGTATGTTGTTTAAATGTGCTATACAAATAAAGTGGATTGGATTGGATATGTATTATATATGTATGTAAATATGTATGTATGTATATATGTATGTATTATAAGATTTAAAGTGGTGTTTATATTTTATTTAGTTGGTATGTCTTATGGTCCCAAAAATATGGGATTTATTATTATTGTTAGTACTATTACTATAATTATTGCTGTTATTATGGGTTAATAATAATTGTTGTCTGTACTTTATTATTACTGTCTGCTTCAGTTGGTTTTTATGAAAACTGGTATCACATAATGCAACAAAAGATGTCTCCTACACTTCTCTTTTGTAAAGTATATCTGTACAGCAGATTCTGATATGATTACTCAGTGGTCTGACGGGGGGGAAATTGTCACTTGCTCATGGATAATGTCAGAAACTCAGGATAGTGACCATGATGTGTGCTAACTCAACGTCTTAGGTACAGCATTCACTTCTATGACTCAAATATTGTTAGTCACGATATAGAAAAAAAAAATTAAACCGGCACAAAAAGTCAACACAAAAGGTCACGCATCACACAACCTGCTCACTATATAAATAAATAAAAAAAACATCCATTCAAAATAGAACATTCAAAAAAACACTCTCTCCACAATTATCTATGTTGGACTTTTAGCTGCTGGATATTTATGATTGATTGCAAAGCTTTAAAAAGATCATCACGGTGGTAAACACAGTTGGAGTTTAAATTTCACATACGCTTAATATTCAATTATAATAATTATTAATTATATATCACTTATATTATTATAATATGCAATCGCATGCGCACACACACACATACTGTATGTATGTACATATATATCTATATATACATACATACAGTACAGGCCAAAAATTTCTCATTTCAACGGGTTTTCTTTTGTTTAATGACTATCTAAAACGTACATTGTCACTGAAGGCATCAAAACTATGACACCTGTGACGTGAAAACCATTTCAGGTGACTACCTCTTGAAGCTCATCGAGAGAATGCCAAGAGTGTGCAAAGAAGTAATCAGAGCGAAGAAACTACAATGTAAAACATGTTTTCAGTTTGGTTATTTATTTCCTTTTTTTGTTAAGTACATAACTCCACATGTGTTCATTTATATATATATATATATATATATATATATATATATATATATATATATATATATATATACATGCCTTCAGTGACAATCTGCAATGTAAATAGTCATGAAAATAAAGAAAACACATTGAATGAGAAGGTGTAGCCAAACTTTTGGCCTGTACTATATATATATATATATATATATATATATATATGTATAAGTACATACATATATATATGTATACATATGTATGTATGTATACATATGTATGTATGTATACATATATATGTATATATATATGTATAAGTACATATATATGCATATATATGTATATAAACATATATATATGTATATGTATGTATATATGTATATATTCATATATATATATGTTTTATATGTGTGTGAACATCCATCCATCCATTTTCTACCACTTATTCCTTTTGGGGTTGCGGGGGACGCTGGTGCCTAGCTCAGCTACAATCGGGCGGAAGGCGGGGTACACCCTGGACAAGTCGCCATCTCATCGCAGGGCCAACACAGATAGACAGACAACATTCACACTCACATTCACACACTAGGGACCATTTAGTGTTGCCAATCAACCTATCCCCAGGCGCATGTCTTTGGAAGTGGGAGGAAGCCAGAGTACCCGCAGGGAACCTACGCAGACATGCAAAATCCACACAGAAAGATCCTGATCTCGGGACTGAACCCAGGACTACTCAGGACCTTCGTATTGTGAGGCATATGCACTAACATATGCCTCCCGGGAGCCTTTTGGCCATGGAGACCAGCTGCTGGGTGTCTGCCACACCGGAGTCTGTTTGGAGAGACTGGAGGAGATGCGGATGAGGGGACAGGGCTGCGGAGCTAGCACTGAGCGCTGGGACGGAGAGGCTTCGCGGTGTCTCGACTAGGTGAGCAGGTGTCGGACACCTCAGTCACCTTGGACGTATCCTCGCTCATCCATGCGGACTGGACACTGGCCGAGAGTGGAGTCGGCTGTCTTGGTTGCTTTGTTGGGTCTGCTCCTGTCTCTGGCCATGCTCCCTCCACTCCAGCGGACAATGGCGTGGAATACCGCAGAGGCCACCACAGTGGACATCTTTCTTTTACTTTTTTATTCATAGCTGTATGTAGAAGTGTCTGGTTGCATCAGCTGCTTTAATGTCCTCTGTGTTCTTTGATGTTTGATGTTTCCCTCTTACACACATGGAAGAGGGATGTGTACTATGGCTATGAGTTGTTTTTTTTTCCCCTTTGCCTCAGTCTGCACCCCCTCTCCAGGGCCCAGGCTAAGACCGATTTTTATATTTAATTTTAATCTTCTATTTTTTTCTCCCATCCCCCCCCCCCCCTGTTTACCTGTATCTAATCATTTTTGTAAGGGGCGCTGGAAGCCGGCAGACCCGTCAGCGATCCTGTTCTGTCTCCCTGTAATGTTTGTCTGATCTTGAATGGGATTGTGCTGAAAATTAAAATTTTCCTGAAGGAACTCTCCTGACGGAATAAATAAAGTACTATCTATCTATCTATCTATCTATCTATCTATCTAACCCCTGTTCCACCGTGCTGCCTATATATATATATATGTATATATATCTATATCTATATATATATAGATATAGATATATATAGATATAGATATATATATATATATATAATATATATATACATCTTAATTAGATTATCCAGAGAATAGTGCTCGATACCGTGGTAGAGCGCAATATATGTCTGTGTGGGAAAAATCACAAGACTACCTCATCTCTACAGAACTGTTTCATGAGGGGTTCCCTCAATCGTCAGGATCTGGCAATCTCCTGACGATTGAGGGAACCCCTCATGATGAAACAATTCTGTAAAGATGAAGTAGTCTTGTGATTTTTCAAACACACACACACACACACACATATATATATATATATATATATATATATATATATATATATATATATATATATGTGTATATGTGTATATATATATGTGTATATATATGTGTATATATATATGTGTATATATGTATATATACATGTGTATATATATATGTATATATATTTTATGTGTGTATATATATATATATGTATATATATTTTATGTGTGTATATATATATATATATATATATATATATATATATATATATATATATATATATATATATATATATATATATATATACGTGCGTGTGCGGGCGTGTGCGTATATGGTTACTTTGCATGCAGTCGGCTTTTGGCCCCCGGCCCGGCCAAAACATTTTTGCCCAATGTGGCCCTCCAGGGAAGAGTGGATCGTGAGATCGACAGGCGGATCGGTGCGGCGTCTTCAGTAATCCGGACGTTGTACCGATCTGTTGTGGTGAAGAAGGAGCTGAGCCGGAAGGCAAAGCTCTCAATTTACCGGTCGATCTACGTTCCCATCCTCACCTATGGTCATGAGCTTTGGGTCATGACCGAAAGGATAAGATCACGGGTACAAGCGGCCGAAATGAGTTTCCTCCGCCGTGTGGCGGGGCTCTCCCTTAGAGATAGGGTGAGAAGCTCTGCCATCCGGGAGGAACTCAAAGTAAAGCCGCTGCTCCTCCACATCGAGAGGAGCCAGATGAGGTGGTTCGGGCATCTGGTCAGGATGCCACCCGAACGCCTCCCGAGGGAGGTGTTTAGGGCACGTCCAACTGGTAGGAGGCCACGGGGAAGACCCAGGACACGTTGGGAAGACTATGTCTCCCGGCTGGCCTGGGAACACCTCGGGATCCCCCGGGAAGAGCTAGACGAAGTGGCTGGGGAGAGGGAAGTCTGGGCTTCCCTGCTTAGGCTGCTGCCCCCGCGACCCGACCTCGGATAAGCGGAAGGAGATGGATGGATGGATGGGCCCTCCAGTCAGAAAAGTTGGACACTTGTGGAATAAAAAATAACCGAACCCACCCCCCACCTCCCAAAAAAAACATTTGAACAAATAATACTTTTTCTTTGTATTCAAATGTTTAAAAAAAACAAACAAACAAAAAAAACACCACGGTCTTTCTATAATAATAACAGGGGTGGGAAATTGGATTTCGCCTCCCGGGGACTGTTTGTTCTTTTTCCCTTAGTCTGAATAGTTCCTGGTGCTTAAACACCAGCAACATTCATGTTGTTTCCCTCAGCTGTCACCAGTGTTCCCAAGCTCTCCTCTCCCTCCTGTGACACACCAGCACTTGCCTTCAGTGATAACAGTGTCTGCCTACACTTGCATGTGCGGTGTGTGTGTGTGTGTGTGTGTGAGTGTGAGTGCGTGAGTGTGTGACAGTCCTGCCCACTTCCTGTGACGTGTGCTACTTCCCCCATCACCACCCTCTCCCGGTGCGCCTATCTATTACATCTTTTCCATCCCTGCCTCTGCATGTCTTTCCATCCCCTGAGTGGGAGCGCTTCTGTGTCAATGTGAGAACATCTGTGGTAATGTACAGGTGTGTGTGTGCGTGTGTGTGTGTGTCTTTGTCTGTGATTAAAGCAGATCAGCACAATCTGTAAGGTCCCACTGAGTTTAATCTCAGCTGAGTGAATTGGGTTTTGTGCCTCCCACACAGGTGATGAGAGGGGAAGCGGGCTGGACTATAGGAGGGGGAACTAATGACAGACGAGGGGGAGGGTGTGTTCATCTATTAATACCATGTCTCTAAATTAGGAAAAGTCAGTAGTTCTCATGTCATCGTTGTCCTTACAGTAATGGCGCATTTGTGACATTTGTTTTCATGAATACACATGAGTTCTAAAAAAATATATATAAACAGAATACAATGATTTGCAAATCATTTTCATCCCATATTCAGTTGAATATGCTACAAAGACAACATATTTGATGTTCAAACTGATAAACATTATTTTTTTTTTTTTGCAAATAATCTTTAGAATTTGATGCCAGCAACACGTGACAAAGACGTTGAGAAAGGTGGCAATAAATACTGATATAGTTGAGTGCTCATCAAACGCTTATTTGGAACATCCCACAGGTGTGCAGGCTGATTGGGAACAGGTGTGTGCCATGATTGGGTATAAAAACAGCTTCCCAAAAAATGCTCAGTCTTTCACAAGAAAGGATGGGGCGAGGTACACCCCTTTGTCCACAACTGCGTGAGCAAATAGTCAAACAGTTTAAGAACGTTTCTCAAAGGGCAATTGCAAGAAATTCAGGGATTTCAACATCTACGGTCCATAATATCATCAAAAGGTTCAAAGAATCTGGAGAAATCACTCCACGTAAGCGGCATGGGCGGAAACCAACATTGAATGACCGTGACCTTCGATCCCTCAGACGGCACTGTATCAAAAACCATCATCAATCTCTAAAGGATATCACCACATGGGCTCAGGAACACTTCAGAAAACCACTGTCACTAAATACAGTTTGTCGGTACATCTGTAACTGCAAGTTAAAGCTCTACTATGCAAAGCGAAAGCCGTTTATCAACAACATCCAGAAACGCCGCCGACTTCTCTGGGCCCGAGATCTTCTAAGATAGACTGATGCAAAGTGGAAAAGTGTTCTGTGGTCTGACGAGTCCACATTTCAAATTGTTTTTGGAAATATTCGACATCGTGTCATCCGGACCAAAGGGGAAGCGAACCGTCCAGACTGTTATCGAGGCAAAGTTCAAAAGCCAGCATCTGTGATGGTATGGGGGTGCATTAGTGCCCAAAGCATGGGTAACTTACACATGTGTGAAGGCACCATTAATGCTGAAAGGTACATGCAGGTTTTGGAACAACATATGTGGTCATCTAAGTCTTTTTAATGGACGCTTATTTCATTCATCAGGTGTTACAACTGCGTGGCTTTGTAAAAAAAGAGTGCGGGTACTTTCCTGGCCCGCCTGCAGTCCAGACCTGTCTCCCATCGAAAATGTGTGGCACATTATGAAGCGTAAAATACGACAGCGGAGACCCCGGACTGTTGAACGACTGAAGCTCTACATAAAACAAGAATGGGAAAGAATTCCACTTTCAAAGCTTCAACAATTAGTTTCTTCAGTTCCCAAACGTTTATTGAGTGTTGTTAAAAGAAAATGTGATGTAACACAGTGGTGAACATGCCCTTTCCCAACTACTTTGGCACGTGTTGCAGCCATGAAATTCCAAGTTAATTATTATTTGCAAAAAAAAAAAATAAAGTTTATGAGTTTGAACATCAAATGTCTTGTTTTTGTAGTGCATTGAACTGAATTTGGGTTGAAAAGGATTTGCAAATCATTGTATTCCGTTTATATTTACATCTAACAGAATTTCCCAACTCATATGGAAACGGGGTTTGTACACTTTGTCGCCAAAAGTATTTGGCTACCCATCCAAATAATGAGAATCAGGTGTCCTACTCCTTTGGCTTGGCCACAGGTGTGTTAAATCAAGCACTTAGGCATGGAGACTTTTTCCACAAACATTTGTGAAAGTATGGGCCGCTCTCAGTGATTTCCAGCTTCATAGGATGCTACCTGTGCAACAAAAAAAGTCATGAAATTTCCTCGCTCCTAAATATTCCAAAGTCAGCTGTCGCCTTTATTATAAGAAAAGTGAAGAGTTTGGGAACAACAGCAACTCAGCCACCAAGTGGTAGGCCACGTATACTGACAGAGAGGGGTCAGCGGATGCTGAAGCGCATAGTGCAAATACTTTCTGCACTGTCCGTTGCTACAGAGCTCCAGACTGCACGTGACCTTCCAATTAGCCCACGTACAGTACGCAGAGAGCTTCATGGAATGGGTTTCCATGGCCGAGCAGCTGCATCTAAGCCAGACATCACCAAGTCCGAAGCAAAGCGTGGGATGCAGTGGTGTAAAGGACGTCGCCACTGGACTCTAGAGCAGTGGAGACGCCTTCTCTGGAGTGATGAATCAGGCTTTTCCATCTGGCAATCTGATGGACCAGTCTGGGTTTGGAGGTTGCCAGGAGCACGGTACATTTCAGACTGCATTGTGCCGAGTGTGAAATTTGGTGGAGGAGGAATTACGGTTTGGGGTTGTTTTTCAGGAGTTGGGCTTTGAACTTTGAATGCTCCAGGATACCAAAACACTTCGGACAATTCCATGCTCCCAACCTTGTGGGAAAAGTTTGGAGCGGGCCCCTTCCTCTTCCAGCATGACTGTGCACCAGTGCACAAAGAAGGTCCATAAAGACATGAATAATATGGATGCACTTGACTGGCCTGCACAGAGTCCTGACCTGAACCCAATAGAACACCTTAGGGATGAATTAGAACGAAGACTGAGAACCAGGCCTTCTCGACCAACATCAGTGTGTGACCTCACCGATGCGCTTTGGTAAAAATGGTGATAAATTCCTATTAACACACTCTGCAACCTTGTGGACAGCCTTCCCAGAAGCGTTGAAGCTGTAATACAGTAGCTGTAAAAAGGTGGACCGACATCATATTTAACCCTATGGGTTAGAAATGGGATGGCACTTCAAGTTCATATGTGAGTCAAGGCAGGTGGCCAAATACTTTTGGCAATATAGTGTATTTCAGCTGTAAAAGTCTGATTTGTTAAAGAAAGACCATGCTTAGAAACAAATCAATTCACATTGCTAATATTTTATGTGTATTTCTTGCACTAATCCACCCATCCGTCCATTTTTTTCTACCGCTTATTCCCTTTGGGGGCGCTGGTGCCTATCTCAGCTACAATTGGGCGGAAGGTGGGGTACACCCTGGACAATTCGCCACCTCATCGCAGTTTCTTGCACTAATGCCGGATATAATCCTCTCTAGTTCGTTTGATCGTGAGACATTTTTTTTCCATAAAAACTGTTTTAAATATTCGGGGTGTTCCAATACAGCTTTTTCTTTTCCGATACGAAAAGAAAAGACCTGCACACTCCCCTGCTGGTTGTTCAGGGGAGTGTAGGTCACATTTATTTGTGCATCTGGTTTGTGGAAGGAATGTCTCATCGACACAAAAGCCAAAAAGCGATCCACATATGCAAATTCAGAGGTTTCACGGTGGAAGAGGGGTTAGTGCGTCTGCCTCACAATACGAAGGTCCTGCAGTCCTGGGTTCAAATCCAGGCTCGGGATCTTTCTGTGTGGAGTTCGCATGTTCTCCCCGTGAATGCGTGGGTTCCCTCCGGGTACTCCGGCTTCCTCCCACTTCCAAAGACATGCACCTGGGGATAGGTTGATTGGCAACACTAAAATTGGCCCTAGTGTGTGAATGTGAGTGTGAATGTTGTCTGTCTATCTGTGTTGGCCCTGTGATGAGGTGGCAACTTGTCCAGGGTGTACCCCGCCTTCCGCCCGATTGTAGCTGAGATAGGCGCCAGCGCCTCCCGCGACCCCGAAAGGGAATAAGCGGTAGGAAATGGATGGATGGATGGATATGCAAATTCAATACAAATACAAAATCAAGCATATTTATATTCTAATCTCAAAAATATATTTAAAAATACACATTAATTTATACAAATTATTCATTTGTATAAATGTAGCATTTAAGTCTCACCTTAAAACTCATCTGTATACTCTAGCCTTTAAATAGACCTCCTTTTTAGACCAGTTGATCTGCCGCATCTTTTCTTTCTCCCATGTCCCCCCCTCCCTTGTGGAGGGGGTCCGGTCCGATAACCATGGATGAAGTACTGGCTGTCCAGAGTCGAGACCCAGGATGGACCGCTCGCCTGTATCGATTGGGGACATCTCTACGCTGCTGATCCGCCTCCGCTTGAGATGGTCTCCTGTGGACGGGACTCTCGCTGCTGTCTTGGATCCGCTTTGAACTGAACTCTCGCGGCTGTGTTGGAGCCACTATGGATTGAACTTTCACAGTATCATGTTAGACCCGCTCGACATCCATTGCTTTCGGTCCCCTAGAGGGGTGGGGGGTTGCCCACATCTGAGGTCCTCTCCAAGGTTTCTCATAGTCAGCATTGTCACTGGCGTCCCACTGGATGTGAATTCTCCCTGCCCACTGGGTGTGAGTTTTCCTTGCCCTTTTGTGGGTTCTTCCGAGGATGTTGTAGTCGTAATGATTTGTGCAGTCCTTTGAGACATTTGTGATTTGGGGCTATATAAATAAACATTGATTGATTGATTGATTTATTTGTATGTCTCTTGTTTTTATTTATCAATTTTATTTGTATATATTTTCAAATCTCAAAAATATATTTACAAATACGCCTTTATTTGTATATCACATTTGGATTTGTATATTTATACTACATGCATATGTATTACTATCCTATTGATATATATAAGTTGATGTGAGACAATTCTACTTCCAAAAAATAGCAGTGTGATTAAAAACAAAAATTTTGGCCGTTGATGAATGAATCATTTTTTTTATCTGATATTATTGCATGTGGACTGAATAAGGCCCTTTTTTTACAATCAGGGTGCTAAATCGAAATAGTCTTCATGCGAATAGCGACGATGCAAATAAACGTTTTCAGTGTGCGATGGAGTTTACTAGGCAGCGCTTGGATGATGATGATGACGATGATTCAAAGGCGGAGGATTTTTTTGGGTTATATTTATTTCCTTTTCAAACATCACACATGCTCAGTTTTCTTTTGTGTGTGTTCTCTGACTTCCTTCCTCATTCTCCTCTGTAGCGCGCAGATAACACGTACACTTGGCATGCCGTACATGTACATATATAGGCAGTGAAAAGCTGCCGCGGGGCAGACCCACACAGTCTGGCTGAGCTTTACAAATGGTCGTCACACACTCTGGTTGGTTATCACGATGTTATTTTAATAGTACTATTGGAAAAAAAAAAAAAAGGAAAGTAAAGAGAACTCAGTAACTTCATGCATCGTAACAAAAACGAGCAAAGGACGGACAGTAAACACACATTTAGGCCATGCTACTGTATGTACATATATGTGTATATATATATATATATATATATATAAAACATTTTTTCTTGATGTTGATTACCTGGTCATCTCGACATATATTGATATTGTTGTGCCCTCCATATCATCACAATCTGTTTATTTCTGTCTTTAAAAAAATGTCAATATCGATTCGAATGATCGTCAACTATGCGCACAACCTCTAACGACTCAGATTCAACTATGAAATCCTCAGTCAAAGACAGCCGAGTACACAGTAAACAAACTTAAATTTTTGACCAAAACTGACTCCATATACTTTAGGAGTGCGCACACTAGTCGGGTGTTGTTTCATGCGTTAGGGGTTTGTCACGGCGCGTTCTCCATCCCGCATGTCATCTGCGGCAAGCTCTACCGGCGCTTCCGCTGGCAGCGCTCCAGGACATCGCGGCCACATGCCGGCAGAGCTGCAAGCAATCAGCAATTTGCACACCTGGGATTGAATGTTGTCTGTCTATCTGTGTTGGCCCTGCGATAAGGTGGCGACTTGTCCAGGGTGTACCCCGCCTTCCGCCCGATTGTAGCTGAGATAGTCGCCAGCGCCCCCCGCGACCTCAAAAGGGAATAAGCGGTAGAAAATGGATGGATGGATGGATTTAATGAAGGCAAGCAGTATAAAAACCAGCGGACCCGAGGATCCTGCGCCGGAACATAGTTCACTCTCTGGCTTCACCTCCTGCATACTTGCTCTCTCCTGTGGTCCCCGCAGTGTTTTTCTTGTTCCCCGTGATCAAGCGTTGTGCCTCGACTCCTCTCTACATTTTGGATTGCCTCCCTCGATCCTCGACCCCTGCTTGGACGCGGACCTCGTTGCTCCTCTCCAGCTCCCAACCGCTTGCTTGCCCCCTGGACTGACGAAAGATTCATCCGATACGCACATATAACTGTCAGGCATGCCCCTGACTGTTTGTGGTTTAGTTTTTCATCTGTGTGTGTGTAGTATTTCCTGTCTTTAGTTCCTGTCATCGCTCTTATTTTGTCTGTTTCCTGTTTTTTTCCCCGTGCGCTGTTTTCCCTGGCCACACCTGGTGTATATCAGTCTGCTCCTATTTGAACCTGTTTTGTCCTCCAGTCGAGTGCCGGATTATTGTCATTTATTATCGCTCCTGTCGTGTCTTTGCAGCGTAGCGGTAAGCTATATTTGTTAGATGTTTGTAGCTTACTGTTTTTTTGTTCCTTGCTTCCAGTTTGTTTTCATATTACAAGTACGACTTCTGTTTTCCTGCTCGCTACCCTCTAGCTTCCACACTAGGCCCCTTTTTTGTTTTTGCTAGCTTCAATGCTAAGTTAGTTTTGTTTTCTAGCTCCCATGCTAGCTCTCTTAGTTGGTTATCCGCCTTGTTCGCACTGTTTGTTGTAACCATTTTGTTTGTTCTTGTTTTAGAATATATATTAAATCATGTTTTCGCATTCAATGCCTGCCTCCTTCTCTGCATCTTGGGGTTCGTAACAAAGTAGCTCTGACAACAACAATCCTACACATCATTTCACACCAAACACATTGAGTAGCATACACCTCCCACACACTCATCAACGGGTTCAATAAACCTGTTGAACCGGTCTTGGTTTTGGTGTTGTCTCCTTCCCCCACGGTACATAAAAGAGTTTTCATCATAGCAATGCTCGGGAAACAGCCTGGCATCTCATCCCTGACTATCATTTGTTTGTGGGTCTTGAGCAGGTCTCACATCGGTCCCCAAATCCACATCATTTACCTACATTTCCCTATCAATACCATTTCCCTCAGTGCAGTAAACGCCATTCAGCCTTATGGCGGACGTGCGTAGGCAGGACAGCAATAGCATCGTCTTTGATTGATTGATTGATACTTTTATTGGTAGATTGCACATTACAGTACATATTCCGTACAATTGACAACTAAATGGTAACACCCGAATAAGTTGTTCAACTTGTTTAAGTCGGGGTCCACGTTAATCAATTCATGGTAAAGCTACCGTATTTCCTTGAATAGCGCCGGGCATGCAATATGCGCCTGCCTTGAATTACTGCCGGGTCAAACTCACTCCCCAAATGTATTAGCGCATGCTTACTTTTATCCCCGGGGTCAAAGTCGTGACGTCACGAGTGAAGCTTCCCCTGTCGTCATTTTCAAAATGGCGGAGGAATTTTTTTTTTTTTGCTTTCACTATGTGTAAACCAGGGGTCTTGTTCCACGGCCATACAGATCACACTGATGGTTGTGATATAAAACAACTGAAACACTCTTACTAATATGCGCCGCACTCTGTGAACCCACACCAAACACATTTCTGGAGAACATTGGCTCTGTAACACATAAACGCAACATAGGAATTACCCAGGATTCCCATGCATCCATGACTCTTGGCTATATTATACACCCCGCTAGCACCAACCCCCCCCCCTCCGTGCGCCGGTTGAGGTGGGCGGGGTTAGGGGGCGTGTGTATAATAAAGCCAAGAGTCATGGATGCATTGGAACTCGGGGTAATTCTTATGCGTTGCGTTTATAATGTGTTACAGAGCCAATGTTTTCCAGAAATGTGTTTGGTGTGGGTTCACAGAGTGTGGCACATATTAGTAAGAGTGTTAAAGTTGTCAATATCACAACCAGGTATGGCCGTTGACCAAGTATGCATTGCAATCTCGTATGAGAAGCAGGGATATGCAATTTGCGCCTACCTTGAATTACTGCCGGGTCAAACTCGCTCCCCAAATGTATTAGCGCATGCTTACTTTTATCCCCGGGGTCAAAGTCGTGACGTCATGAGTGAAGCTTCCCCTGTCGTCATTTTCAAAATGGCGGAGGAATTTTGTTTTTTTTGCTTTCACTATGTGTAAACCAGATGTCTTGTTCGACAGCCATACAGATCACACTGATGGTTGTGATATAAAACAACTGAAACACTCTTACTAATATGCGCCACACTCTGTGAACCCACACCAAACACATTTCTGGAGAACATTGGGCTCTGTAACACATAAACGCGACATAGGAATTACCCAGAATTCCAATGCATCCATGACTGTTGGCTATATTATACACCCCGCTAGCACCAACCCCCCCTCCGTGCGCCGGTTGAGGTGGGCGGGGTTGGGGGCGTGTGTATAATAAAGCCAAGAGTCATGGATGCATTGGAACTCAGGGTAATTCTTATGCATTGCTGTTATAATGTGTTACAGAGCCAATGTTTTCCAGAAATGTGTTTGGTGTGGGTTCACAGAGTGTGGCACATATTAGTAAGAGTGTTAAAGTTGACAATATCACAACCAGGTATGACCAAGTATGCATTGCAATCTCGTATGAGAAGCAGGGATATGCATGCGTCCGACCGGCACGCAGATAGCATGTCACCATAGAGCAGTGGTCCCCAACCACCGGGCCGCAGTCAGCAGGGGGGCGCTGGCGCCACTTCCAAAGACATGCACTTGGGGATAGGTTGATTGGCAACACTAAATTGGCCCTAGTGTGTGAATGTGAGTGTGAATGTTGTCTGTCTATCTGTGTTGGCCCTGCGATGAGGTGGCGACTTGTCCAGGGTGTACCCTGCCTTCCGCCCAATTGTAGCTGAGATAGGAGAATTTTTTTATTTTTTTTAATAACACACTCAATTTTATACTGCATGCCATTGATAAGCGCAGGGGTGAGAAGAGGTTTTAAAAATAATTAGCGCCTGCTTACTTTCCCTGCATGCCTTGAATAAGCGCAGGAGTGAGAAGAGGTTTTAAATTAATTAGCGCCCCGGCGGCTATTCAAGGAAATACGGTATGCAAAAATGCAATATGCAATTGAACGGCAAAAGGTTACTGTGCTGTGTGCTGAAAATGCCGTTGCAAATACCAGTAAAGTAAAGGCGCCGAAAGCCAGTACAGATCTGTTATTTTGGTCGCCATATAAACACAGAAAAAAGTATGTGCCAATGATGATGCAATGTTTTTCTGTTCAACCTCTCCTGTGAAATGGAACAGAAATGAAGCATTAATGCAGTGATTCACCTGATTTACATGCAGTTGTGATATCGCGTTGCGATATGACTGTGTGTACGTGTGAAGCAGGCTGGATCATTATGTTTCCATATGTGCTCCTTTTTTCACAGATCGACATGCACGCTTCTGTAATTTGGGAAAAAAAGCAAAAACATAAATATATGCAAACCGACTAAGATCGCATCACACATCGGGAACACGACACACACACACACACAAAAAAAAGAGCTTGGAATTCCTCAGTGAAAACCCACAACACTCCTACCTCTGCAGCACAAACAATCAAAATGTGTCACCTCCAGAGGCCTGAGCTATTTTTACCGCCGGGAAATTTCACTCAGAGTGGCTTTTTTGTCAGACAATAACCGAGTTAAGCCAGCGGGTGAGCTCATTACTATTGCATCGGAAGATATTGATTTTTGTTTGTGTGTGTGTGTGTGTGTGTGTGTGTGTGTGTGTGTGTGTCCGTGTCCACTCCCCTCGTCTTTCTTGTCAAAGGTTCCTATGGTGCAGAGTGGGAGGAATTGGGGAGTGAGTCAAGATTTTGAAGCGTGTGTGTGTGTGTGTGTGTGTGTGTGTGTGTGTGTGTGTGTGTGTGTGTGTTCTGGCAAAGCTTACTTAATGGGACATGGCTCTGTTTAAACCAGGGGTGTCAAACTCAAATACAGATTGGGCCAAAATTCTAAACTGAACAAAGCCGCGGGCCAAAGTTGAACATCCATCCATCCATTTTCTACCGCTTATTCCCTTTTGGGGTCGCGGGGGGCGCTGGCGCCTATCTCAGCTACAATCGGGCGGAAGGCGAGGTACACCCTGGACAAGTCGCCACCTCATCGCAGCAAAGTTGAACAGCTTAACCTTTTAATAGGGACCCAAACAAGTTTTGCATTGAATATTGAACAAGCAAGGCTTATATAACTTTATACAGACATGCAAAATCGAGGTTTGTTTGTAGCGGGGGTGTATATTGTAGTGTCCCGGAAGAGTTAGTGCTGCAAGGGGTTCTGGGTATTTGTTCTGTAGTGTTGATGTTGTGTTACAGTGCGGATGTTCTCCCGAAATGTGTTTGTCATTCTTGTTTGGTGTGGGTTCACAGTGTGGTGCATATTTGTAACAGTGTTAAAGTTGTTTATAAGGCCACCCTCAGTGTGACCTGTATGACTGTTGACCAAGTATGCCTTGCATTCACTTGTGCGTGTGTGTGTGTGTGTGTGTGTGTGTTCACTCCCCTCGTCTTTCTTGTCAAAGGTTCATATGGTGCAGAGTGGGAGGAATTGGGGAGTGAGTCAAGATTTTGAAGCGTGTGTGTGTGTGTGTGTGTGTGTGTGTGTGTGTGTGTGCGTGTGCGTGTGTGTTCTGGCAAAGCTTACTTAATGGGACATGGCTCTGTTTAAACCAGGGGTGTCAAACTCAAATACAGAGTGGGCCAAAATTCTAAACTGAACAAAGCCGCGGGCCAAAGTTGAACAACTTAACCTTTTAATAGGGACCCAAACAAGTTTTGCATTGAATATTGAACAAGCATGGCTTGTATAACTTTATAGTGACATGCAAAATCGAGGTTTGTTGGTATATTATAGTGTCCCGGAAGAGTTAATGCTGCAAGGGGTTCTGGGTATTTGTTCTGTAGTGTTGATGTTGTGTTACGGTGCGGATCTTCTCCCGAAATGTGTTTGTCATTCTTGTTTGGTGTGGGTTCACAGTGTGGTGCATATTTGTAACAGTGTTAAAGTTGTTTATAAGGCCACCCTCAGTGTGACCTGTATGACTGTTGACCAAGTATGCCTTGCATTCACTGGTGTGTGCGTGTAGAATCCGCATATATTATGTGACTGGGCCGGCACGCTGATTGTATGGCGGAAAAGCAAACATGACAACAGGTTGTAGAGGACGATAAAAGCAGTACCTTTAAGGCACGCCGCCGAATTTGTTGTCCGAGTGGAAATCGGGAGACATTCGGGAGAATGATTTCCCCGGTAGATTTTCGGGGGGGGGCACTGAAATTCGGGAGTCTCCTGGGAAAATCGTGAGGGTTGGCAAGTATTAGAATTAGCGGTGAATGCACCGCCGCTGTATAATACCAGCGGGCCAGCTCTAATGTTAATTTAATATTGTCTCAAGGGCCAAAATAAATACATGGCGGGCCAGAGTTTGACACCCATGGTTTACACAGTCACCTATAGGGGACCTCTGACGGTATGGGGACACAAAAACAGAGACCATTCTGAAGATGCCCAAGTGATTTTTAAGCTTTGAACCTTTGAAACTTCCTATAAGAGGACAGCTGTAGTGCTGTATTCTGAGGATCATGTCATATTTAAATTGAACTTTTTTTTCTTAAATGGTCCTCAGTAGTCACGTACAAATTTGTGTGAATTATGCAAAATGATTTAAATTTGGTCCCCATGAACAATATTAACTGTTTTTCCCCAGGGTCCCCAGTGAGGATAGGATAGGTCTTTATTGTCATTGCAACAAGTACAACGAAACTTTGTTTTCAGCACAAACCTGTTCAAAATTAGACAAACAAACAGTGTACAGGGTTACAGAACAAGAACGCTGATGGGTCGCCATAAGGCGCCCCGTACAAGATGGGGAAAAGGTCAACGCTGGGGAAAGATGAGTAAAAAAATACAATCCAGACTGAGCTCCTAAGGGGGCCCAGTCTGGAGTGGGAAAAAACCTCCATAGCAAAGCACATATACATATTACAACATACATCTCGGGCTTCACGGTGGCAGAGGGGTTAGTGCGTCTGCCTCACAATACGAAGTTCCTGCAGTCCAGGGTTCAAATCCAGGCTCGGGATCTTCCTGTGTGGAGTTTGCATGTTCTCCCCGTGAATGTGTGGGTTCCCTCCGGGTACTCCGGCTTCCTCCCACTTCCAAAGACATGCACCTGGGGATAGGTTGATCGGCAACACTAAATTGGCCCTAGTGTGTGAATGTGAGTGTGAATGTTGTCTGTCTATCTGTGTTGGCCCTGCGATGAGGTGGCGACTTGTCCAGGGTGTACCACGCCTTCCGCCCGATTGTAGCTGAGATAGGCGCCAGCGCCCCACGGGACCCCAAAAGGGAATAAGCGGTAGAAAATGGATGGATGGAACATACATCTCGAGATATCTAGCAACAGAGGGAAGGTAGTTCAAGGTCATGGTGGTAGGCCGCACCTCTCAGGTGCTGACCATCCATTCATCACCCCTATGGGATTTGCGTCAAGGGCGTTGGGTATATTTTTATGGATGTGTGTTTGTGTGTGTGTAAGCGTGTGGTGTGTCTCTGTTCCGCGGCCTAGATGTATTGCAGTCGCTAGTCCAAAGTCAACAACAACAGGTGTGTGTCCATGAGAGACAAGAAGGGAGTTTGTTGTGTCTTCGCTGCACTGTCCTTCGGGAGAGTCTCGAAGCCAGGGAAACAATCCAAGTTAGAACGATTTTTATGCGGGTGAAAATAAAATTTGCTTTTCACTCTAAATTGTCTATGACTGGTCATCAAACCTGCGGGGTAGACAGTCCGATGTAATACACAGTTCTTCCCGCATCCTCCAATCATTTGTGGCAGCTTTGGGGTAGTTTGAAGACTGCCAGCAACTTCCAATTTGTCGACAAACCAGAGCAACGCTTACTCCAATCAGCAGATGTCCTGTTGTCATAATTCCGAATAGGTGGATATCTTCTTTTCCTTTTAGAGGACAGCTGTAGTGCTGTATTCCGAGGATCCCGTCATATTTAATTTGAACTTTTTTTTTTTTTTAATGATCCTCAGTAGTCACGTACATTTGTGTGGATTATGCAACATTATTTAAATTTGGTGCCCATGAACCATATTAACTCTTTTCCCCTAGATTCCCCAGTAAGTATGATCAGCACATTACTTCATCAATCTAAAGATTTAAAGAAGTGTATGATCTAACTGGGCAGTGGCCATTTTACCACATTTTTTTTATGCCTCCACAACAGGGGTGCCCATTACGTCGATCGCGAGCTACCAGTTGACCGCGGGGGGTGTGTCAGTCGATCTCCAGCCAGGCTTTTAAAAAAAAAAGACCTAAAAATTAGTGATCATCAATCTTCACCAAGACGTCACTTAAATGACATTCACTGTACCGGAGGGTCTTGTGAGATGACGCTGGCTGCTGCAAGATCATTATTATGAAAATATGACCGAGAGGAAGGCGAGAAACACTTTTTATTTCAACAGACTCTCGCGCCGTACCTTCCGTCAAAACTCTAAAGGCCGACTGCACATTTCCTATCTTCACAATAAAAGCCCTGCTTCATGCTGCCTGCGCTAACTAAATACAGAGTCTCGGAAAACTGGCGTGCACAAGCGATCCCTCAGAAAGATGGCGTGCACATCACTTGTGCACGCCAGCTTTCCGAGACTCTTATTTTGTTAGCGCAGGCAGCATGAAGCAGGGCTTTTATTGTGAAGATAGGAAATGTGCAGTCGGCCTTTAGAGTTTTGACGGAAGGGACGGCGCGAAAGTCTGTTGAAATAAAAAGTGTTTCTCGCCTTCCTCTCTGTCATTTTTCCACAATAATGAACTGGCAGCAGCCAGCGTCATCTCACAAGACCCTCGGGTGCCGTGAATGTCAATCAAGCAAGCTACGGAATTTGCCGCCAATGTTTTTCTTTTAAAGTGTATGGAAGCTGGATGAATTAGATGCCAAAAACAAACCACTTTCATGTGGTATTGTACAGAAAGGACAACTTTTTTTCTCCTCCATTTGAAAATGTGGGCGTTATCATCATTACTGTCTGATTCCAATCAATGCAAGTCATCAGAATCAGGTAATACACCAACTTATATTCTTGTCTTTGTGAAAGAAAGACATCTATATGTGTTACACATGCTTGTATTATCATTAAACACATTTAACTTATTTACAAAAATGTCTCTTTCATAAATAAATGAATATAAATGATATATATAAATGAGGTAGATCCCCTCGAGTTGGTCAATTGAAAAGTAGCTCGCCTGCAGAAAAAGTGTGGGCACCCCTGCTCCACAACATGTAGAAAGGGTGGTCCCCACAAGTCATGATCAAAAACTTGGTCCCCATTCCAAATGATAACCAGTGTGTGTGTGTGTGTGTGTGTGTGTGTGTGTGTGTGTGTGTGTGTGCACTGCATGTGTCATACGTGCCATCCGATCATGACTAGTACTAAAGAAGGCCGAACATTCCTGTTGCATTCTGAATCTGACATTAATTTACACCGCCGGCGGTGACATGCATCTTCTCCGTTGACTTTCAAAATGTCATTTTTATTTCAAGGCTTTTTAGTGTGTGCCAATCATCTCCTCGGTCGCCAGTAATAGCTGATGTGATAATATTAGACTAGGATTTTACACCAGGGATATTCAACTGGCAGCCCGGGGGGGGGGGGGGTGAAGTCCGGCACAATACCTGCCCGCCCCCTCCCTTGAGTTCAATACAAAGGTTGGGAGACAAACCTTTTTGCAACAAATTCCTAACAACAGTAGAGTCCTCCTGTTGTGTAGACATTTAGTTTAGACCAGTTGATCTGCCGTCTCTTTTCTGTCACAGATTCGGTGACCACAGGTAAGGTGGTAGCTCTCCAAAGTCGGGACCCAGGGTGGACCACTCATCCGTGCATCATTTGGGTAGGTCTCTCACACTATTATGCTAGATCCACGATGGACTGGACTCTCACACTATTATGTTAGATCCACTATGGACTGGACTCTCACACTATTATATTAGATCCACTATGGACTGGACTCTCACACTATTATATTAGATCCACTATGGACTGGACTCTCACACTATTATGTTAGATCCACTATGGACTGGACTCTCACACTATTATGCTAGATCCACTATGGACTGGACTCTCTCCCTATTATGTTAGATCCACTATGGACTGCAGTCTTACACTATTATGTTAGATCCACTATGGACTGGACTCTTTCACTATTACGCTAGATCCACTATGGACTAGACTTTCACCCTAATATGCTAGATCCACTATGGACTGGACTCTCACACTATTATGCTAGATATTATGCCAGATCCACTATGGACTGGACTCTCGCACTATTATGCTAGATCCACTATGGACTGGACTCTCACACTATTATGTTAGATCCACTATGGACTGGACTCTCACACTATCATGCTAGATCCACTATGGACTGGACTCTCACTATTATGCTAGATCCACTATGGACTGGACTCTCACACCATTATGTTAGATCCACTATGGACTGGACTCTCACTATTATGTTAGATCCACTATGGATTGGACTCTCACAATATTATGTTAGATCCACTATGGACTGGACTCTCACACTATTATGCTAGATCCACTATGGACTGGACTCTCTCCCTATTATGCTAGATCCACTATGGACTGGACTCTTACACTATTATGCTAAATCCACTATGGACTGGACCCTCACACTATTATGTTAGATCCACTATGGACTGGACTCTTTCACTATTACGCTAGATCCACTATGGACTAGACTTTCACCCTATTATGCTAGATCCACTATGGACTGGACTCTCACACTATTATGCTAGATATTATGCCAGATCCACTATGGACTGGACTCTCGCACTATTATGCTAGATCCACTATGGACTGGACTCTCGCACTATTATGCTAGATCCACTATGGACTGGACTCTTTCACTATTACGCTAGATCCACTATGGACTAGACTTTCACCCTAATATGCTAGATCCACTATGGACTGGACTCTCACACTATTATGCTAGATATTATGCCAGATCCACTATGGACTGGACTCTCGCACTATTATGCTAGATCCACTATGGACTGGACTCTCACACTATTATGTTAGATCCACTATGGACTGGACTCTCACACTATCATGCTAGATCCACTATGGACTGGACTCTCACACCATTATGTTAGATCCACTATGGACTGGACTCTCACACTATTATGTTAGATCCACTATGGACTGGACTCTCACACTATTATGTTAGATCCACTATGGACTGGACTCTCACTATTATGTTAGATCCACTATGGATTGGACTCTCACACTATTATGTTAGATCCACTATGGACTGGACTCTCACACTATTATGCTAGATCCACTATGGACTGGACTCTCTCCCTATTATGCTAGATCCACTATGGACTGGACTCTTACACTATTATGCTAAATCCACCATGGACTGGACTCTCACACTATTATGTTAGATCCACTATGGACTGGACTCTCACACTATTATGTTAGATCCACTATGGACTGGACTCTTGCACTATTATGCTAAATCCACTATGGACTGGACTCTCACACTATTATGCTAGATCCACTAGGGACTGGACTCTCACACTATTATGCTAGATCCACTATGGACTGGACTCTCTCCCTATTATGCTAGATCCACTAGGGACTGGACTCTCACACTATTATGCTAGATCCACTATGGACTGGACTCTTTCACTATTACGCTAGATCCACTATGGACTAGACTTTCACCCTAATATGCTAGATCCACTATGGACTGGACTCTCACACTATTATGCTAGATATTATGCCAGATCCACTATGGACTGGACTCTCACACTATTATGCTAGATCCACTATGGACTGGACTCTTTCACTATTACGCTAGATCCACTATGGACTAGACTTTCACCCTAATATGCTAGATCCACTATGGACTGGACTCTCACACTATTATGCTAGATATTATGCCAGATCCACTATGGACTGGACTCTCGCACTATTATGCTAGATCCACTATGGACTGGACTCTCACACTATTATGTTAGATCCACTATGGACTGGACTCTCACACTATCATGCTAGATCCACTATGGACTGGACTCTCACTATTATGCTAGATCCACTATGGACTGGACTCTCACACCATTATGTTAGATCCACTATGGACTGGACTCTCACTATTATGCTAGATCCACTATGGACTGGACTCTCACACTATTATGTTAGATCCACTATGGACTGGACTCTCACACTATCATGCTAGATCCACTATGGACTGGACTCTCACTATTATGCTAGATCCACTATGGACTGGACTCTCACACCATTATGTTAGATCCACTATGGATTGGACTCTCCCACTATTATGTTAGATCCACTATGGACTGGACTCTCTCCCTATTATGCTAGATCCACTATGGACTGGACTCTTACACTATTATGCTAAATCCACTATGGACTGGACCCTCACACTATTATGTTAGATCCACTATGGACTGGACTCTTTCACTATTACGCTAGATCCACTATGGACTGGACTCTCACACTATTATGCTAGATATTATGCCAGATCCACTATGGACTGGACTCTCGCACTATTATGCTAGATCCACTATGGACTGGACTCTCGCACTATTATGCTAGATCCACTATGGACTGGACTCTTTCACTATTACGCTAGATCCACTATGGACTAGACTTTCACCCTAATATGCTAGATCCAATATGGACTGGACTCTCACACTATTATGCTAGATATTATGCCAGATCCACTATGGACTGGACTCTCACACTATTATGCTAGATATTATGCCAGATCCACTATGGACTGGACTCTCGCACTATTATGCTAGATCCACTATGGACTGGACTCTCACACTATTATGTTAGATCCACTATGGACTGGACTCTCACACTATCATGCTAGATCCACTATGGACTGGACTCTCACTATTATGCTAGATCCACTATGGACTGGACTCTCACTATTATGTTAGATCCACTATGGATTGGACTCTCACACTATTATGTTAGATCCACTATGGACTGGACTCTCACACTATTATGCTAGATCCACTATGGACTGGACTCTCTCCCTATTATGCTAGATCCACTATGGACTGGACTCTTACACTATTATGCTAAATCCACCATGGACTGGACTCTCACACTATTATGTTAGATCCACTATGGACTGGACTCTCACACTATTATGTTAGATCCACTATGGACTGGACTCTTACACTATTATGCTAAATCCACTATGGACTGGACTCTCACACTATTATGTTAGATCCACTATGGACTGGACTCTCACACTATTATGTTAGATCCACTATGGACTGGACTCTTACACTATTATGCTAAATCCACTATGGACTGGACTCTTTCACTATTACGCTAGATCCACTATGGACTAGACTTTCACCCTAATATGCTAGATCCACTATGGACTGGACTCTCACACTATTATGCTAGATATTATGCCAGATCCACTATGGACTGGACTCTCGCACTATTATGCTAGATCCACTATGGACTGGACTCTTTCACTATTACGCTAGACCCACTATGGACTAGACTTTCACCCTAATATGCTAGATCCACTATGGACTGGACTCTCACACTATTATGCTAGATATTATGCCAGATCCACTATGGACTGGACTCTCGCACTATTATGCTAGATCCACTATGGACTGGACTCTCACACTATTATGTTGGATCCACTATGGACTGGACTCTCACACTATCATGCTAGATCCACTATGGACTGGACTCTCACTATTATGCTAGATCCACTATGGACTGGACTCTCACACCATTATGTTAGATCCACTATGGACTGGACTCTCACAATTATGTTAGATCCACTATGGATTGGACTCTCACACTATTATGCTAGATCCACTATGGACTGGACTCTCTCCCTATTATGCTAGATCCACTATGGACTGGACTCTTACACTATTATGCTAAATCCACTATGGACTGGACTCTTTCACTATTACGCTAGATCCACTATGGACTGGACTCTCACACTATTATGTTAGATCCACTATGGACTGGACTCTTTCACTATTACGCTAGATCCACTATGGACTAGACTTTCACCCTATTATGCTAGATCCACTATGGACTGGACTCTCACACTATTATGCTAGATATTATGCCAGATCCACTATGGACTGGACTCTCGCACTATTATGCTAGATCCACTATGGACTGGACTTTCGCACTATTATGCTAGATCCACTATGGACTGGACTCTTTCACTATTACACTAGATCCACTATGGACTAGACTTTCACCCTAATATGCTAGATCCACTATGGACAGGACTCTCACACTATTATGCTAGATATATAATGCCAGATCCACTATGGACTGGACTCTCGCACTATTATGCTAGATCCACTATGGACTGGACTCTCACACTATTATGTTAGATCCACTATGGACTGGACTCTCACACTATCATGCTAGATCCACTATGGACTGGACTCTCACTATTATGCTAGATCCACTATGGACTGGACTCTCACACCATTATGTTAGATCCACTATGGACTGGACTCTCACACTATTATGTTAGATCCACTATGGACTGGACTCTCACACTATTATGTTAGATCCACTATGGACTGGACTCTCACACTATTATGTTAGATCCACTATGGACTGGACTCTCACACTATTATGTTAGATCCACTATGGACTGGACTCTCACTATTATGTTAGATCCACTATGGATTGGACTCTCACACTATTATGTTAGATCCACTATGGACTGGACTCTCACACTATTATGCTAGATCCACTATGGACTGGACTCTCACACCGTTATGTCATATCCACTATGGACTGGACTCTCACACTATTATGCTAGATCCACTATGGACTGGACTCTCTCCCTATTATGCTAGATCCACTATGGACTGGACTCTTACACTATTATGCTAAATCCACCATGGACTGGACTCTCACACTATTATGTTAGATCCACTATGGACTGGACTCTCACACTATTATGCTAGATCCACTATGGACTGGACTCTTACACTATTATGCTGGATCCACTATGGACTAGACTCTCACACTATTATGCTAAATCCACTATGGACTGGACTCTTTCACTATTACGCTAGATCCACTATGGACTAGACTTTCACCCTAATATGCTAGATCCACTATGGACTGGACTCTCACACTATTATGCTAGATATTATGCCAGATCCACTATGGACTGGACTCTCGCACTATTATGCTGGGTCCACTATGGACTGGACTCTTTCACTATTACGCTAGATCCACTATGGACTAGACTTTCACCCTAATATGCTAGATCCACTATGGACTGGACTCTCACACTATTATGCTAGATATTATGCCAGATCCACTATGGACTGGACTCTCGCACTATTATGCTAGATCCACTATGGACTGGACTCTCACATTATTATGTTAGATCCACTATGGACTGGACTCTCACACTATCATGCTAGATCCACTATGGACTGGACTCCCACTATTATGCTAGATCCACTATGGACTGGACTCTCACACCATTATGTTAGATCCACTATGGACTGGACTCTCACTATTATGTTAGATCCACTATGGATTGGACTCTCACACTATTATGTTAGATCCACTATGGACTGGACTCTCACACTATTATGCTAGATCCACTATGGACTGGACTCTCTCCCTATTATGCTAGATCCACTATGGACTGGACTCTTACACTATTATGCTAAATCCACTATGGACTGGACTCTCACACTATTATGTTAGATCCACTATGGACTGGACTCTTTCACTATTACGCTAGATCCACTATGGACTAGACTTTCACCCTATTATGCTAGATCCACTATGGACTGGACTCTCACACTATTATGCTAGATCCACTATGGACTGGACTCTTACACTATTATGCTAGATCCACTATGGACTAGACTCTCACACTATTATGCTAGATCCACTATGGACTGGACTCCCCCACTATTATGCTAGATATTATGCCAGATCCACTATGGACTGGACTATCGCACTATTATGCCAGATCCACAATGGACTGGACTCTCGCACTATTATGCTAGATCCACTATGGACTGGACTCTCACACTATTATGTTAGATCCACTATGGACTGGACTCTCACACTATTATGCTAAATCCACTATGGACTGGACTCTCACACTATTATGCTAGATCCACTATGGACTGGACTCTTACACTATTATGCTAGATCCACTATGGACTGGACTCTCACACTATTATGCTAGATCCACTAGGGACTGGACTCTCACACTATTATGCTAGATCCACTAACGACTGGACTCTCACACTACTATGCTAGATCCACTATGGACTGGACTCTCACACTATTATGCTAGATCCACTATGGACTGGACTCTCACACTATTATGCTAGATCCACTATGGACTGGACTCTCACACTATTATGCTAGATCCACTATGGACTGGACTCTCACACTATTATGCTAGATCCACTATGGACTGGACTCTCACACTATTATGCTAGATCCACTATGGACTGGACTCTCACACTATTATGCTAGATCCACTATGGACTGGACTCTCACACTATTATGCTAGATCCACTATGGACTGGACTCTCACACTACTATGCTAGATCCACTATGGACTGGACTCTCACACTATTATGCTAGATCCACTATGGACTGGACTCTCACACTATTATGCTAGATCCACTATGGACTGGACTCTCACACTATTATGCTAGATCCACTAGGGACTGGACTCTCACACTATTATGCTAGATCCACTATGGACTGGACTCTCACACTATTATGCTAGATCCACTATGGACTGGACTCTCACACTATTATGCTAGATCCACTATGGACTGGACTCTCACACTATTATGCTAGATCCACTATGGACTGGACTCTCACACTATTATGCTAGATCCACTAGGGACTGGACTCTCACACTATTATGCTAGATCCACTATGGACTGGACTCTCACACTACTATGCTAGATCCACTATGGACTGGACTCTCACACTATTATGCTAGATCCACTATGGACTGGACTCTCACACTATTATGCTAGATCCACTAGGGACTGGACTCTCACACTATTATGCTAGATCCACTATGGACTGGACTCTCACACTATTATGCTAGATCCACTATGGACTGGACTCTCACACTATTATGCTAGATCCACTATGGACTGGACTCTCACACTACTATGCTAGATCCACTATGGACTGGACTCTCACACTATTATGCTAGATCCACTATGGACTGGACTCTCACACTATTATGCTAGATCCACTATGGACTGGACTCTCACACTATTATGCTAGATCCACTAGGGACTGGACTCTCACACTATTATGCTAGATCCACTATGGACTGGACTCTCACACTATTATGCTAGATCCACTATGGACTGGACTCTCACACTATTATGCTAGATCCACTATGGACTGGACTCTCACACTATTATGCTAGATCGACTCGATGTCTACTACACCAGTCGCCCAGGGGGGGGAGGGGGGACCACACATCTGCGGTCCCCTTCAAGGTTTCTCATGTTAATCCCATTGTGTTGAGTTTTTCCTTGCCCTGATGTGGGATCTGAGCCGAGGCCTGTGCAGCCCTTTGAGACACTCGTGATCTAGGGCTATAAATATAAACTTTGATGGATTGATGGACATTGAGCAGTTAACGTTGCTAGCAGACACAGAACCAGGTCCAAACTTGACATAACTGAGGCGCTCACAAAGGCGCACCTTTAAAGGGGAACTGTACTTGTTTTTGTCATTTTACTTATCGCTCACAATCATAATGAGAAAGAAGACAACAGGGTTTTGTTCCTCTTTTTCGTAAAATGATGTACATACCGTACTTTCCATGTTATACATTCCACTATTTAAGCCGCACCCACCACATTTTTGAAGAAATACCCTTTTTTACATGAATTAGCCGCCCTGGACCATAGGCCGCAGATATACCCCGGTACAAAATATTTTGTCAATATTGATTTACATACCTTAATTGTTTCCAAACGGTGCCTGTAACAGGGCAGTAAAATGTCTGATTAAACAAAACAGAAGTCATCGTCATGGACCCACAAGTAGTGTAAGCTAAACAGACTAAAGAACTCCACGGTGAAGTTTGGTGAATTTACAAAACTTAAACATCCATCCATCCATTTTCTACCGCTTGTCCTGTTCGGGTTCGCGGGGGGTGCTGGAGCCTATCTCAGCTGCAGTCGGGCGGAAGGCGGGGTACACCCTGAACAAGTCTCCACCTCACAGATAGACAGACAACATTCACACTCACATTCACACACAATTTAGTGAATTTACAAAACTTAAAACAATGCAAAAAAATGCCATTGTAAGTTAATACTACTACTAAAACGGATACTCATAATTGTGCTAGCACATTCGTTATTGCTAACGACGTTAGCGTGATTACATTACGATAGCACGTAGAAATATGCATGAAAACACTCCTACAGACATCACACATGGGACATTTTAGTAAGTATGAATTGTTTTAGTTATATTGTAAAACTTACCAACAATCAATTCCTTTATTGTCATGGTCGTGATAACACTCAAGTCATACATGTCAAGGAGATTTTGTTTGAGCTTTGTCTAGCGACTTAGAAACTGCATTAATGTGCAGGTTGACTATAGTTTACATTAGCAATGTAAAGAAGATCGCGACAATAAGGGGTTGATGGAGTGATGAATGAAGAACCCTTTCAAGCAGAAACGCTATAAACCAGGGGTGCCCATTACGTCGATCGCGAGCTACCAGTCTACCCTGGGAGACCTAAAAATTAGTGATCATCAATCTTCACCAAGACGTCACTTAAATGACATTCACGGTACCGGAGGGTCTTGTGAGATGACGCTGGCTGCTGCAAGATCAATATTATTAAAAATGACCGAGAGGAAGGCGAGAAACACTTTTTATTTCAACAGACTCTCGCGCCGTACCTTCCGTCAAAACTCTAAAGGCCGACTGCACATTTCCTGTCTTCACAATAAAAGCCCTGCTTCATGCTAACTAAATACAGAGTCTCGGAAAACTGGCGTGCACAAGCGATCCCTCAGAAAGCTGGCGTGCACATCACTTGTGCACGCCAGCTTTCTGAGACTCTTATTTTGTTAGCGCAGGCAGCATGAAGCAGGGCTTTTATTGTGAAGATAGGAAATGTGCAGTCGGCCTTTAGAGTTTCGACGGAAGGGACGGCGCGAAAGTCTGTTGAAATAAAAAGTGTTTCTCGCCTTCCTCTCTGTCATTTTTTCATAATAATGAACTGGCAGCAGCCAGCGTCATCTCACAAGACCCTCGGGTGCCGTGAATGTCAATCAAGCAAGCTACGGAATTTGGCGCCAATGTTTTTCTTGTAAAGTGTATGGAAGCTGGATGAATTAGATGCCAAAAACCGGCGTTATCATCATTACTGTCTGATTCCAATCAATGCAAGTCATCAGAATCAGGTAATACACCAACTTATATTCTTGTCTTTGTGAAAGAAATACATCTATATGTGTTACACATGCTTGTATTATCATTAAACACATTTAACTTGTTTACAAAAATGTCTCTTTCATAAATAAATAAATATAAATGATATATATAAATGAGGTAGATCCCCTCGAGTTGGTCAATTGAAAAGTAGCTCGCCTGCAGAAAAAGTGTGGGCACCCCTGCTATAAACAAATAGTGGATGAATTGGGATATACTTGGGGATGAACCTGAGGGTTCTTGGTTCAATCCCCATGTTCTACAAACCTTGTCACGTCCGTTATGTCCTTGAGCAAGACACTTCACCCTTGCTCCTGATGGGTCATGGTTAGGGCCTTGCATGGCAGCTCCCGCCATCAGCGTGTGAATGTGTGGGTGAATGTGGAAATAGTGTCAAAGCGCTTTGAAGGTAGAAAAGCGCTATACAACTATAACCCATTTATCATTTACTTATGGTTCCAGGCACAAAACAGCAAGTACATTTTGGCGGCATAGCGCGGTTGGTAGAGTGGCCGTGCCAGCAACTTGAGAGTTCCAGGTTCGATCCCCGCTTCCGCCATCCTAGTGACTGCCGTTGTGTCCTTGGGCAAGACACTTTACCCACCTGCCCCCAGTGCCACCCACACTGGTTTAAATGTAACTTAGATGTTGGGTTTCGGGCTTCACGGTGGAAGAGGGGTTTGTGCGTTCCTGCAGTCCTGGGTTCAAATCCAGGCTCGGAATCTTTCTGTTTGGAGTTTGCATGTTCTCCCCGTGAATGCGTGGGTTCCCTCCGGGTACTCCGGCTTCCTCCCACTTTCATAGACATGCACCTGGGGATAGGTTGATTGGCAACACTAAATTGGCCCTAGTGTGTGAATGTGAGTGTGAATGTTGTCTGTCTGTCTGTGTTGGCCCTGCGATGAGGTGGCGACTTGTCCAGGGTGTACCCCGCCTTCCGCCCGATTGTAGCTGAGATAGGGGCCAGCGCCCCCCGCGACCCCAAAAGGGAATAAGCGGTAGAAAATGGATGGATGGATGGATGTTGGGTTTCACTATGTAAAAGCGCTTTTAGTCACTAGAGAAAAGCGCTATATAAATATAATTCACTTCACATTTTCAACACGCAACACCTGCAGTGAGCGAACTCTTCCAAAAAATTGCGCCACGGCACAAATAATAGCATACCTTCTTTAGTGTTTCTGTCTGGGTTTTATGAAAACTATTTGTTGCTTACAAAACATTATGGCTGTCCGTGTAGAAAAATCCATAAATTAGCAGCATAGTTTTACAAGCCGCAGGGCTCAAAGCGAAGGAAAAATAGAGTGGCTTATAGTCTGTGAAATATGGTAACTACGGTGTTGTTACTGGCTTCTTGGCTTCCTCAGTAGTCATTTGTTCAATGTCTTTAGTTCTACTGCTCATGTTCTATTTTTGATCTTCCATTTTGCATTATTAGGGCTATTCGTCTACTGGCAAGTGAGTTCAGTTCAAAAAGCCTCACACTCAGCGGATTCCTAAAAACACCAGGGTGCTATCCTGGATATGATCTTGTTTTTGTTTTGTTTTTTTTCGTATTTTTGCAGAAGGTCCATAAAATCAGCAGAGCGCCCCTGTAACTGACGAAAAAAAGACCAAAATGAAATGCCTGCTGTAGTTTGAGAACCAACACACTGCAAAAAACTGAAATCTAAGTCAATTTAAATATTTCAAATAAGGGTGGTATTTGATTATGTTCTGTCTGATAAGATCATTATTCTCACTAAGCAGATTTTATGTTTGAGTGTTTTACTTGTTTTAAGTGTGTTGGTCCTAAATGACCTCAGTAAGATGTTGCAGCTTGTTGCTGAGATGTTATGACCTATATTGAGTAAAACATGCTTGAAACTAGAATGTCAACTGTTGCAAAGCTGTGTCATCAACACTCGCAAGTATAAAATGACTTTTTTAAAGTAATAATTTCTTATTTCGAGCATGTAAAAAAGAAAAAAAATAAATCATGACTTTGACACAATTGTGTCTCATAATTAAAACCGATGACAGCCAAATGGACTTTGCTGTTTTATTTTCAATGAAACAATAGAAAATATGTACTCATATAGTACAGTTGTTATTAGTGAGGATATACTTATTTTAAAGGGGAACATTATCACAATTTCAGAAGGGTTAAAACCAATAAAAATCAGTTCCCAGTGGCTTAATTTTATTTTTCGAAGTTTTTTTCAAAATTTTACCCGTCCCGGAATATCCCTAAAAAAAAGCTTTAAAGTGCTTGATTTTCACTATTTGCTTAAGCCACTGTCCATTTCCCTGTGACGTCACATAGCGATTCCAATACAAACGATGGCGAATAGCACAGCAAGATATAGCGACATTAGTTCGGATTCAGACTCGGATTTCAGCGGCTTAAGCGATTCAACAGATTACGCATGTATTGAAACAGATGGTTGGAGTGTGGAGGCAGATAGCGAAAACGAAATTGAAGAAGAAACTGAAGTTATTGAGCGAATAGCTATTGACGCTGTTCGGCGTTAGCATCGCCGGTAAAATGTGCAGACCAACCAATCAGGACTTTTGCATTGACACTGGATCAACTTAAATCCATCGATTGGTAAGTGTTTGTTTCGCATTAAATGTGGGTGGAAGGAAACGCTGGATGTAAATATAGTTTCAAATGTACATACAGGTAGCCTAAATAGCATGTTAGCATCGATTACCTGGCAGTCATGCCGCGACCAAATATGTCTGATTAGCACATAAGTCAACAACATCAACAAAACTCACTTTTGTGATTTCGTTGACTTTATCGTTGAAAATGCATCTGCTTTGAGTGTCGCGGGATATCCAGACATTCCTGCCATCTCAGTGCCATCTCTGTTGTAGCATCGCCGGTAAAAACAAAACGAGGGACTTTCGCATCTCTTGACACTGGAGCAACTTAAATCTGTCGAGTGTTAAGTGTTTGTTTGGCATTAAATGTGGATGGAGGGAAAGGCTGGATGTAAATATAGCTACAAATGAGGCGAAATGCTGCAATATGTACACAAAGATAGCCTAAATAGCATGTTAGCATCGATTAGCATGCCGTGCTAATCGATGCACATACTACGTAAATCAACTTGAATCCGTCCCTGATCGTGTTGTTACACCCTCCGACAATACACCGACGAGGCAGGATGTCTCCAAGGTATCGGAAAACAGTCGAAAAAACGGAAAATAACAGAGCTTATTTGACTCGATGCGTGTGATGTGGTAGGGAAAAATAGCGTTGAATGTGACGTCACGTTCTGACGTCGTCGCTCAGAGAGGGATAAACAGAAAGGCGTTTAATTCGCCAAAATTCACCCATTTATAAGAGTTCGGAAATCGGTAAAAAAAAATATGGTCTTTTTTCTGCAACATCAAGGTATATATTGACGCTTACATAGGTCTGGTGATAATGTTCCCTTTTAAAGGGGAACATTATCACAATTTCAAAAGGGTTAAAAACAATAAAAATCAGTTCCCAGTGGCTTAATGTATTTTTTGAAATTTTTTTCAAAATTTTACCGGTCCCCGAATATCCCTAAAAAAAACGTTTAAAGTGCTTGATTTTCGCTATTTGCGATGTGACTATCCATTTCCCTGTGACGTCATACAGTGCTGCCAATGTAAACAAACAACGGCAAATACCATAGCAAGATATAGCGACATTAGCTCGGATTCAGACTCGGATTTCAGCGACTTAAACGATTTAACAGATTACGCATGTATTGAAACAGATGGTTGGAGTATGAAAGTATTGAAGAAGAAACTGAAGCTATTGAGCGAATAGCTATTGACGCTATTCATAGTCATAGCATGGCCGAATAGCTGCGTTAGCATCGCCGGTAAAATGTGCGGACCAAACGATCAGGACTTTCGCAACTCGTGACACTGGAGCAACTTAAATCCTTCGATTGGTAAGTGTTTTTTTCACATTAAATGTGGGTGGAAGGAAACGTAATATAGTTGCAAATGCATCTGCAGGTTATCCATACATCTCTGTGTCATGTCTGCTTTAGCACCGCCGGTAAATAGCATGTTAGCGTCAATTAGCGTAGCATGTTAGCATCGATTAGCTGGCAGTCAACATCAACTAAACTCACCTTTGTGAATTTGTTGACTTTATAGTTGCAAATGGATCTGCAGGTTATCCATACATCTCTGTGTCATGTCTGCTTTAGCACCGCCGGTAAATAGCATGTTAGCGTCGATTACCATAGCATGTTAGCATCGATTAGCTGGCAGTCAACATCAACAAAACTCACCTTTGTGATTTCGTTGACTTTATCGTTGCAAATGCATCTGCAGGTTATCCATACATCTCTGTGCCATGTCTGCTTTAGCACCGCCGGTAAATAGCATGTTAGTGTCGATTAGCGTAGCATGTTAGCATCGATTAGCTGGCAGTCACGCCGCAACCAAATATGTCTGATTAGCACATAAGTCAACATCAACAAAACTCACCTTTGTGTTTTCGTTTAATTTATCGTTGCAAATGCATCTGCAGGTTATCCATACATCTCTGTGCCATGTCTGTCATCGCCGGTAAAATGTGGAGACACTCTGGCACATTCAATGGGGGTCTGGCGGCAGACACTTTCGCATCTTCGGGCCAGTGGTGCAACTTGAATCCCTCCCTGTTAGTGTTGTTACACCCTCCGACAACACACCGACGAGGCATGATGTCTCCAAGGTTCTAAAAAATAGTCGAAAAAACGGAAAATAACAGAGCTGAGACCCGGTGTTTGTAATGTGTTGAAAATGAAAATGGCGGGTGTGTTACCTCGGTGACGTCACGTTCTGACGTCATCGCAAAAAGAGCGATAAACAGAAAGGCGTTTAATTCGCCAAAATTCACCCATTTAGAGTTCGGAAATCGGTTAAAAAAATATATGGTCTTTTTTCTGCACCATTAAGGTATATATTGACGCTTACATAGGTCTGGTGATAATGTTCCCCTTTAAGGTATTTTTGGGTTCATTCAGTCTTGAGACGCCACATTTTCTTGTTCTATTAGCAGATAATTTTGCTTAGTTTAAATAAGATACCCCTTCATTTTTGTTTAGTTTTTTCTTCTTTTTGAACACTGACTTTTTGCAATGCAGTCTAATGCAAGTTTTGGAACTATTGTATTTTTGAGACTGCACGACGCTGCGGTGGTGGGGTCATGTGACTGCAGTGAGTCATGCGGCCTTATTGAGACACAGCACGGTTTTGCAGACGCCGCTGGCAAGCCAGGAAACACCTGTGTAGCCGAGGAGGGGGTGGGCCTATTGTGTTTGGGTGCTTTTTATAAATCGCACGGGGAAAAATAAAGGGGGACTCGCTGGACAGGAAGTGACATGACGCACTCGCATACCGTCCTCGCGGTATTGTCAGCCGTGAAAATGAAAAGTGTGACAGGATTTGCATGAAGCATAAACAACATTCGGCTGGAACACTTTGCATCTCCCTCGCAAAAAAAAAAAGAAAAAAACTTTGGCGGGGGACATGCGGGTTTATATAACATGTAAAATATTTATGTAACACATAATAAGAGTTAAGTACCAATGATTGTCACACACACACTATTTGTGGTGGAATTATTCTCTACATTTGACCCATCATGCTGGATCACCCCCTGAGAGGTGAGGGGAGATGTGAGCAGCAGCGATGACCACACCCGGTAATAATTTTTGGGTGATTTAAAGGCCTACTGAAATGAGATTTTCTTATTTAAACGGGGATAGCAGGTCCATTCTATGTGTCATACTTGATCATTTCGCGATATTGCCATATTTTTGCTGAAAGGATTTAGTAGAGAACATCGACGATAAAGTTTGCAACTTTTGGTCGCTAATAAAAAAGCCTTGCCTGTACCGGAAGTAGCAGACGATGTGCGTGTGACGTGACGGGTTTTAGGGCTCCTAACATCCTCACATTGTTTATAATCATAGCCACCAGCAGCAAGAGCGATTCAGACCGAGAAAGCGACGATTTCCCCATTAATTTGAGCGAGGATGAAAGATTCGTGGATGAGGAAAGTTAGGGTGAAGCGCTAGGGAAAGAAAAAAAAGGCGACGGCAGTGGGAGCGATTCAGATGTTATTAGACACATTTACTAGGATAATTCTGGAAAATCCCTTTTCTGCTTATTGTGTTACTAGTGTTTTAGTGAGATTATAAAGCCATACCTGAAAGTCGGAGGAGTGTGGTGACCGCCAGTGTCTCTGAGGGAAGCCATGGAGGAGCCAAGAAAGTTGCGGCTGCCTCTTTGACAGACAGCTGCAGGAAGAACGACACAAGGTACGCTCAAGTCTCCGGTAAGAACCGACTTATTACCACAGTTTTCTCACCGAAACCTGCCGGTTGACATGTGGTAGAGAAA